>NC_053501.1:21358097-21723097 GCF_905171775.1 Rana temporaria
CGCTAGGTGGCGCTTCCGTTGTGCACAGATACGCCGATTCACGTACGTACGTACGTGCGCCCGTCGCAAAAAGATACGCTGTTTACGTAAGGCATTTTCAGGCGTAAAGTTATTCCATCAAATAGCTGGACTAGTAATGTTAAGTATGGCCGTCGTTCCCGCGTCGAAATTTGAAAATGTTACGTCGGTTGCGTAAGTCGTCCGTGAATAGGGCTGGACGTAATTTACATCCACGTCAAAACCAATACGTCCTTGCGGCGTACTTTGCCGCAATGCACACTGGGATGTGTACACGGACGGCGCATGCGCCGTTCGTAAAAAACGTCAATCACGTCAGGTCACCCCCCATTACCATAAAACACGCCCCCTCAGCTTAATTTGAATTAGGCGCGCTTATGCCGGCCACATTTACGCTACGCCGCCATAAGTTAGGAGGCAAGTACTTTGTGAATACAGTACTTGCTTATCTAACTTAAGGCGGCGTAGCGTAAATACGATACGCTACGCCGCCTTAAAGATGCGGCAGTCTTTCTGAATCCACCTAATAAAATCTATCTATTTGTCTATCTATCTTCATACTATGTTTCCCAAAGTACTTTAACTAACCTATATAGGTTGTATATCCTTTCTGTATGGCTTCCTCTCTCAAAGGCCTAACTCCCAACCCCAACTATCTATCTATCTATTTTCATACTATGTGGTTGATTTATGAAAGTCAAATCCACTTTGCACTATTATTATTATTATTTAGGTACTTATATAGCGCTGTCAACTTACGCAGCGCTTTACATATACATTGTACATTCACATCGGTCCCTACCCTCAAGGAGCTTACAATTTAAGGTCTCTAACTCACATTCATATACTAGGGCCAGTGTTAGACAGAAGCCAATTAACCTATCGGCATGTCTTTGGAGTGTGGGAGGAAACCAGAGTACCCAAAGGAAACCCACACAGGCACAGGGAGACCATGCAAACTCCAGGCAGGTAGTGTCGTGGTTGGGATTCGAACCAGCGACCCTTTTTACTGCTAGGCGAGAGTGCTACTCACTACACCACTGTGCTGCCACGTGCACTTTCAAGTGCAGTCGCTGTAGAGCGACTTGGAAAGGGTTTAAATGTGTGCCTAGCTGGTGTTTCAGTGTAGTGGGGAGGTGCTTTTACTAGTGGAAGCCAAGGCATGTATCGGTGTTTTGGCTTTGCAGGTACACAGGATCCATGCCTTTTGTACTGACAGAACGCCAATCTGCCTTGTTTCCATTGGCAGACTGCCATTCTGCCTGTGTACCGAACGACCAGCGGGTGCCAGTGGACATCGGGTCCGCAGGACCCGCTGATCAACTCCCATTGTGTAAAATCACAGCAGGAGCGACCTGCGGGTGGCGTGCACTCGCACCCAAAACCTGAAAGTGTAGAATCACGTATACGTTAGACATGTGCACACTGAAATATTTAGTTTCGAAATTTAGTTTTTGTCCAAAAAATACATGTATTTAGTTACTCCCAAAATTTGTTTTTATTTATTTTGTTTTGTTAAAAAATGCAGGTCGATTCTGTCAATTGAAGGCTTATGGTGTCTGTCGAATGTTCTAAGAGTATTCGATGGAGCAGCTAAACTGTACGACGCCGCAATCATACATTTCCGGTTGAATGTTCCGCCTACAAGCTATAGAAGAATTCTAATGTTGTATGACACTAGTAATAATTATATTTATACATTTTTATTACTAGTCAACCTACATTCAAGTTTTTCCATAGCCTATGGGCCGAGCTTTTGACCGGAAATGTACGATTGCGGCGTCGTACAGTTTAGCTGCTTGTCGATCTTCTTAGAACTTTCGACAGACACCATAAGCCTTCAATGACAGATTCAACGCTTGTATGTTTTTCGCTGATTCGTCGAATCTTCGTCGTTCATGTCGAATGGTCTACCCCAACACTGTCTCTATAATGTTGAATCTTTCCTCTCTATGTAGAATAAACTTGGACTACTAGAGTAAGGTTAGGCACATTCAACCACAGGTTCGATAGACACATATTGCTATTGTCAGCGTCTTGTCGAATCTTCTATCTATATCGAACTGTTGTAGCAACGAAAACGAAAATAAAGCATTTTTTATGTCGGATCTTTCGGATTTCGGATTTTGCGCGTTTGTTTACGTTTGTTAAAACGATAACGAAATTACCCAAAATTCGGACGAAAATGCATTCGGACGAAAATAAATGCACATGTCTAGTATACGTATATACGTGACTCAGCGCAACGTGGCCACCCTGTAGCAGTAAATGTGCTATGGGGTGGTCGGGAAATGGTTAATATCTTTACCGTATTTATTGGGGTATTGCGCACCCCTAAAGTGGACCCGAAATTCCTGTGGAAAAAAGATTTTTGTACTTACAGTTTTGGTGTCTTGCGCGGCGTCCATCGACGGCTTTGTCGGGTCCGGCTTCCGTCTGCGGCTTCGGGTGTCCTCTTCGTCGGGTCCGGCATCCTTCTGCGGTGTCCTCCCCGCTCGTTTCCCGCGCCGAGTTTGAATACTGCGCCGGCATATACCGAGCGCAGTACACTCGTGTATAGTCGGGCAGGCTCGGCTACTGTCGCGCTCACGTCCTGTACGTCCAGGACGTCAGCGCAAGAGGAGCCGAGACTGCCCGACTATACACGAGTGTACTGAGCTCTGTATATGCCGGCGCAGTATACAAACTCGGTGCTGGAAAGCGGGTATCGGCGTATATCGCGCACGCAAAAAAGTGCGCGGTTTACGCCGATAAATACGGTAATCACTTTAATTATCCTATATAGAATCTTTTTTTTTATGTCTGCCTCTATTAACTTCTAAGTCTCAGTTCTGTCTATCTATCTATCTATCTATCTATCTATCTATCTATCTATCTATCTATCTATCTATCTATCTCTCTATCTATCTATCTATCTATCTATCTATCTATCTATCTATCTATCTATCTATCTATCTATATATCTATCTATCTATCTCTCTATCTATCTATCCATCTCTAATATCATTAAGCATTCCCAGACCCCCATCTAGCCTGTCTTGTCTGTCCGCCTTGCTCTGCCCAAGGCCCGAATCTCACAGAAGACAAAGGGAAAATGGTCAAGTCCCACACTGTGCAGCCGGTTAAATGAATTTTGTACATCCTGCATGCATCATTGATAATGCAAACAAGCTAATCTGGTTAAAAGGGGAACCTCTTAATATGCTGAGAGATGAGGATAAATCTAGCAGCTGCAGCCGAAGCCTTATGCCGCGTACACACCATCGTTTTCTGCGATGGAAAAAAACGTCATTTTCAAAAACGTCAATTTAATTGACCGTGTGTGGGCAAAAACGTCGTTTTATGTCTTCTAAAAAACGACAGAAAAAAATTGAAGCATGCTTCAATTTTATGTGTCGTTTTTGGCCGACGTCGTTTTCTGTGTTCTAAACATTGACCGTGTGTACGTAAAAACGTCGATTTAAGCCCGCGCATGCTCAGAAGCAAGTTAGGAGACTGCAGCGCTCATTCATGTAAAACGACTGTTCAGAATGGAATCAGCACATTCGTTAAGGTGTTTTTCAGCTTATAGACAAGAAAACGAAATTTAAAGCACAGTCACTGAAAATCACGAATCGTATCTCACCAAACTTTTACTAACACGCAGCAACACGATATCAGCAAAAGAGGCCGTCTTCCGCATGGAAACGACCCTTTATAGTGACGTCGTGCGTGATTGACGGAACTGCGCTGTGCTAGAGCGTTGTGAAAAAGCGATGGTGTGTATGCTACGTCGTTGTTCAAATTGAAGTTTGAAAAATGACGTTTTTTTAAAGCACATAAAGCGTCGCATTTTTCCATCGCAGAAAACGATGGTGTGTACGCGGCATTAGACCTCTCTAATGTGAATTCTACAGGGCAATTTTACTAATAGGCTCACAGTGAAAGAAGTCCCCCTTAAAGGGGAACGCAGGGAGGGCCTAGCCTGAGGATAGCATTACACATTTCTCTGCTTCATCGTCTGAGAAGATTAACCATGGGAGTGGTAGGACCTAGCTATTCTTTGAAGTCTTATTTTGTAAGATCAGACAGGAATTTAGACCTTAAAGATGGCACTTCTGGGATTATTGAATAAAAATGATGATGTGTCACAATAACCCATAGCAACCAGTAAAAATGAATGTTTCATTGCGTTGAATATGGGGAATCTAAATTTGATTGGTCAATAGGGCTTAGTGCACATTATTGTTGCCCTTTGCATTGTCTCCTTGAAAAAGACTGCTAAAAATCGACATTTGCATAAAAACATGGATATCTTTAAAGAAACCTCTGCATATTATATACATAATTATATGCAGTGCACAGGGGTTGATTTATTTACAGTGATAAACCGCCGGGTGAGTTTTATTTTCTCTTACCTGCAAGGTAAAACTATACTGTGGTAGTGACACTTACATGACAAGGAAGCCCTTCAGAGAAGCGCTGTCTTAATTGGAGGTCGCTTCCATCTTCATGTTCTGTGTAAGGCCCCGTACACACGACCGGATCTATCCGCGGATCAGTTCCAGCAGATAGATCCGGTTGTGTGTACGTCCAAGCGGACATTTCCCGGCGGATAAAAATCCAGCGGACGGATTCCCAGCGGATAAAAATTTCTTAGCATGCTAAGAAATCTATCCGCTGGAATCCAGTCCGCCGGACTTATCTGGTCGTCTGTACAGACTCACCGGATAAGTCCGTCCGATCCCATCCCTTGCATGCGTCGTAATGATTCGACGCATATTGGAAGTATTTACCTTCCAGGGTCGCGCACGTCGCCGCGTCATCGTCGCGGCGACGGCGCGGCCACGTCACCGCGGATGTATTCCGCGGGGATTTTGATCTGATGGTGTGTACAGCCATCAGATCAAAATCCGCCAGCGGATATCCACTCGTCTGTACGAGGCCTAAGTGGACTCCCATGCATACCTGGGGCAGCTACCGTTTACGGCACAGGTAGTGGCGGCCGGTCAGTCGGTCAGTTGGTTGGTCGGTACCACTAACCCCAATACTGGTGGCGGCTTCCCCTGCTCGGCAGCCTCCCATTCTCTTGCTCTCCACGGGTCATCACAGTGGCGGCGGCTTCCGTTTCCCCCCTCCCCTCGTGGCCAATCGGGAGTCTTCTCTTTTTGGACAATCGGAAAACGGGTCTCGCACCCACTTATGATTGGCCGGATTGAGGATCAGTGTTTCAACAGCGAATATTCATTTGCTGTTGTAACACACCTGTGTGGGCTCAGTTTGCATACTCTGCGACCCAAGCCCACCCGACCCGAGCCTCTGGCTCTAATCAGGTGTTTAATAAAAAATCCTGCCCGCTGTAATTCATGCACCCGGTGCCCTGAAATCCACATGAATAGGGGGTGGCTGTGGCGGCCGTGGATATATTTATGCTATGCGTGAATCTATCCAATGCATATAGGGGGATGCCGTTGAGATAGGGGGCGGAGCCTGCTGCTTCTAATGGACGGGCCACCACTGGGCACAGGACTCTAAAAAGAACGGCCCGAGTGGCCGTTCCTTCAGAGCACATGCACCAGTGATGTCATCAGCTGCATATACAGTAAATATCTCCTAAACAGTGCATGTTTATGAGATATTTACAGTACCTATAGGTGAGCCTTATTATAGGCTTACCTATAGGTACAAGTCAGAGAGTTTACTCCCAATTAAATAAAGTAATCTTCCAAATTTGTAAAGTGGGGGAGATTTTGCTAAAACTGAAGAGTGCAAAATCTGGTGCAGCTGTGCTGGGCAGATTCTAGGGTCACAGGAGTCTGGGTGCAGAAATATTTCTGGTGCCCCCACATGGGCGTGGTCATCTTACTAACTCCTCCCCTTTACAAATGATTCTATGGCTACGACTCAAACACAGAGATGCTCCCCTAAGAAGTCTTCATTAGTGTCCCCCATCAGAGCCCCCCCAGCAGGTGTCTCCCATCAGAGCCCCCCCCCCAGCAGGTGTCCCCCATCAAAGCCCCCCCCACAGGTGTCTCCCATAAGAGCCCCCCCAGCAGGTGTCTCCCATCAGAGCCCCCCCAGCAGGTGTCTCCCATCAAAGCCCCTCCAGCAGGTGTCTCCCATCAGAGCCCCCCCAGCAGGTGTCTCCCATCAGAGCCCCACCCAGCAGGTGTCCCCCATCAAAGCCCCCCCAGCAGGTGTCCCCCATCAGAGCCCCCCAGCAGGTGTCCCTCATCAAAGCCCCCCAGCAGGTGTCCCCCATCTGAGCCCCCTCATCAGAGCCCCCCAGCAGGTGTCCCCATAGATCAGTACTTGTCCAATAGATCCATGTAGCTCGGGCGCGCTGGGAGCAGAAGCACATTACAGGGGGCGGGGCATATGTGGCATCTTTGGTTACTTGGAGGGTGGCACTCGGAGAGCATTTCTGGGAGTGAACGGATGATTGGCCAACCCAGAAGTCTCTCATCACACCGCCTATGGGAGAAGAGCCAACACACCCAGAGGGGGTGGGGCAGACAGGAGACTGCTCCATGCGCACCGGACAAAATTAAATAGCGGAGTCTAGTACCTCAACGTGTTCCGGTACTAGGCTCCGCCGTGGTACCCAGCCCGGATTTCAGGGACAGCGGGAGGTATGCACTCTTGTCAGTTGCCAGCGGAGAGGGCAAGCGGTATGGGGAACTGCAGCACCCGCTATATGCGCTCCGCCTCTGGACACAGACAATAAGGAGGGAGGGGAGCACAGTGTCACATTTTTCATCATGCAACCACCGACTTATTTCTTATAATTCATTCAAAGTGGCTCCTCTCCCTTAAAAGCTGTATAAGTTAAACTTTGGATGGAAACATAGCTAGATAATATACTTGTCTTTCCCTGATATCTGCAGGGGTTTATGTCATCATCAATGGAGACCACATCTCATGAGAAGAGCAAGACCTGGACTACTCAACATTCTCCAAGATCTGGCTGGATGGAAGATGCTTTCACCCTTGCCTAGGTGCTATAGGAGAATGTCAGGGGAAAAGTAAGTATGTAAGTATATTTGGTTTGCCGCAGAACAAGTGAACAGGCAAAAAATTTGTTAAAACACGCGAACATCGTTAAAGTCTATGGGACACGAACGTGAAAAATCAAAAGTGTTATTTTTAAAGGTTAATATGCAAGTTATTGTCATAAAAGGTTTTTGGGGACTTGGGTCCTGCCCCAGGGGACATGTATCAATGCAAAAAAAACGTTTTCAAAATGGCAGTTATTTTCGGGAGCAGTGATTTTAACCACGTAAGGACCGCCTCCTGCAGATATACGTCGGCAGGATGGCACGGCTGGGCACAAGCACGTACCTGTACATCCTCTTTAAGTGCCCAGCCGTGGGTCGCGGCTTGCTGAGAGGCTGAGCTGGGCGTGGGTCCAGGGTTGTGGGCAGATCCTACCTTTATTGTCGCGATCTTGCCCCAGCCAGGTGGACTGGCTCTGTCACAGGGTTCTGGGAATGAATGAACTACAACTACTGACAGCTTTTGCAGCTGACAGCTTGTAATTCCTAATGAACTACCAGGACGCTGTTGAGCTCTCTAGTAATTCATTGATTTCTTCTATCATTCTGTAACTGCCTGCTCATACAAGGGATGGGAAGATAGCTTATACTGACAGTCTGTAGGAGCCCTGCATTGCACCCATGGCCTGCTGATTGCAAGTGCAATGCTTTCCAGGCTCCTACAATTTTTTTTTTGTAAATGCACTTATTATGGGAAATAGACCCTCTCTATTTGTCCTGCCAATAAAAGAAAATCCAAACTCCTGAGTTGTCACCAGAACAAGAACAGAGGGAATGTCTTTGAATAGGGATGCTTGTTCTGGAGGAGGGGATTTTCCTTACTTTGGAGAGAATTTTGAACACATGTACGTATTCCATGTATATATATATATGTAATACAAACGTGTGTTCATAATGATTATGTGTAAGAATATTAATTAATTATTTTACTATTTTTTAATCTATAGTGATGATGTACTCAGTATTCGTAAAATGTCTCCTGAAGAAGCCATAGCTTTGGCGAAACATGCAGAGTTAAAGTTTACTGCATATTTATCTGTAGTTGTATGGATATCAATATGATGTTTTTTTTCCGTATATGAGATTTTAATCATTTATAATAAAATGTTGATATTCTTGTATTAATTTGTGTTTGGCATCTTTAAAATCCCACTCACTTTTTACACTTTCTAATGCAGCTTTTCTGTGTCCCATCAATGCAGCTTTACTGTGTCCAATCAATGTAGGTTTTTGGTGCCCCATTAATGCAGCTTTACTATGTCCCAACATCAATAGAGACTCACCTGGAAACCCCTGGATGTATCACAAATAGCGGGGATGTCCCGATGTGTGTCACGGAGCTGGCTGTGTTTGTGTTCGGTGCGCAGTGTAACAAGGTCCTGCCCCCCTAGGTGGCTAGTTTCATAGGCGGAACACTTATACTATCACACTAGCCAATCTTGTTACACCGCGCGCCGAACACAGACACAGCCAGCTCCATGACACACAGCGGGACATTCCCGCTGTGTGTGCGATAAAACAAGACAAGAGGAGGAGAGAGAGAGGGAGGGGAGCGCTGCAGCTCCCCCAGCGATGTAGTTGAATTGGCGTTCTATACACTATGTGCAACAAAATATATGTGAAAGCTTCTGGGAAGCCAAGACCAAAATTAAAGGTGCAGATGGCAGGCAGAGCTCCCAGGTGTCCCCATCAATGATACCCACTCCCTCCTCCCATCCTCTCATGCAGGTAAATATTGAAGCATTCTGTAAAGAGTTTAGTAGGATTAAATAGACCAGTGAGATCAACCTCTTCTTTTCTTTTGCCAGTAGGGCTTCACCCACTATGGGATGATCTGCCAGAGTCAGCCTAGAGACACCAAATATATGAGTTTTAAGGGTGCATTTAGCTCCTGGGGGTTACAGAAGCTATTAATTAGCCTTATTATTTTTAATTTTGGAAAGCATTTTATAAAAAATGTTTAAGTGCAAAAAGAAAAATCAAAGAATACTAAATTGAATAAATCAAATTGCCATAAATATACCCTCAAAACAAAAATATATATATATATATATATATATATATACATATTTTTTTTTTTTTACCCACGTGTCTCAATGAACAAAAATGTGAGTTTTGGCTTTGGCAGACTTTTGCCGACAGCAGCATTTGGGGCTGAAATAAATGTTGTTAAAATCACTCATTCCTAGTAATTCACACATTTGTTTGAATTTAGTAAAACTTGATGCTGGTTAATCTTAGGCCTTGTACACACGATAGGATAGCCAGAGGACAACAGTCTGAAGGACCGTTGTCTTAAGCCCCATACACACTATCAGTTTTCCTGACAGTTTTCTCTTCAGGTTTACCAAAACCATCTAATATAAGGTCAAACCTCAAGAGTTTCAATTTGTATGCAATCAGGCAGGCCCTTGCACTACATGGTTTTGGTAAACCTGAAGAGAAAACTGACAGGAAAACTGATAGTGTGTATGGGGCTTTAGGTTAACCGATGAAGCTGACTGATGGTCCGTCGTGCGTACAAACCATAGGTTAAATAACCGATCGTGTCAGAACGCAGTGACGTAAAACACAACGACCTGCTGAAAAAAACGAAGTTCAATGCTTCCAAGCATGCGTTGACTTGATTCTGAGCATGCGTAGGTTTTTAACCACTTCTCTACTTTGGGTGTTTTTCAGATTTGGTGTTTACAAGACTAAAACAGTTTTTTTTTGCTAGAAAATTACTTAAAACCCACAAACATTATATATTTATTTTTTTCTAACACCCTAGAGAATAAAATGGCGATCATTGCAATACTTTTTGTCACACCATATTTGCGCAGCGGTCCTACAAGCGCACTTTTTTTGGAAAAAAATCACTTTTTTGAATTAAAAAATAAGACAGCAATAAATTTGGCCCAATTTTTTTATATATTGTGAAAGATAATGTTACGCCGAGTAAAATGGTACCCAACATGTCACGCTTACAAATTGCGCCCGCTCGTGGCATGGCGTCAAACTTTTACCCTTAAAAATCTCGATAGGCGACGTTTAAAAAATTCTATAGGTTGCATTTTTTGAGTTACAAAGGAGGTCTAGGGCTATAATTATTGCTCTCGCTCTCACAATCGCGGCGATACCTCACTTGTGTCGTTTGAACACCGTTTTCATATGCGGGCGCTACTCGCGTATGCGTTCGCTTCTGCGCACGAGCTCGTCGGGACGGGGCGCTTTAAATTTTTTTTTTTTTTCTTATTTATTTTTATTTATTTTATTATTTTTTACACTGGAAAAAAAAAATGATCACTTTTATTCCTATTACAAGGAATGTAAACATCCCTTGTAATAGAAAAAAGCATGACAGGTCCTCTTAAATATTAGATCTGGGGTCAAAAAGACTCATATTTAGACTAAAATGCAAAAAAAAAAAAAAAAAATGTAAACTGTCATTTTTTCAAATGACAAAAAAAAAATGTTTCTTTAAGAGGCTGGGCGGGACTGACGTTTTGACATCACTTCCGCCCAGCAGAGCTATGGGGACGGGCGAAGGAGATTTTTCCTTCAGTCTCATCCCCAGTCACCAGCCGAACGGTCCCGAACGGTCCCGATCGCCTCCGCCGATACCGACGGCTACGGTAAGCGGCGGAGGGCGCGGGAGAGCGGCGGGAGGGGGGGCCCTCTCCCGCCGCCGATAACGGTGATCTCTCGGCGAATCCGCCGCGGAGAGCGCCGTTATCGTTAACAGAACCGCTGACACTAAAGATTGATACCTCGGTTGTGGCAGCAGCTGCTGCCGTTACCGAGATATCAATCTTTAAAGTTAGGCCGTATAAAGACGTACGGCGGTTTGGAAGTGGTTAACCAATGCTTTTGCATACTAGCGATCGGTTTTGACCTATCGGTTACCAGTCCATTGGTTCAATTTTTAAAGCAAGTTCTCATTTTTTTTTACCAAAGGTTAAATAACCTATGGGGCCTACACACGATCGGTTTGGACTGATGAAAACGGTCCTTCAGACCGTTCTCCTCTGGCGATCCTATCGTGTGTACGAGGCCTAAGTGTATGACAGTGTCTTTCAGTTTCAATAGCCTGGCCTGTCTGACTTTCAGTGACATTGCAGCCCTTATAGCCATCCTAGAAGGGTACTTATATTGACTAACACACCAGCAACATTTCTTTTGCCTACAAATGACTTGAGACAGTCAGAATCGCTGTGATCCTTTGGCCTCTCCTGTGATATCCAGCAAAATTAACCAAGCAATATTTCCCGGCCACTTCGCCCCCATATTGGAAATAATTGCCCACCTGCCGAAGTTTCCACTCTGCCCCCTGCCTGTGGTCACTATCACAGCAGGAGGGGGCAGAGGCTTCTAGGGAATTTCGGACTGCTGAGCGACAATAAAGGCCAAATTGAGCTTGAGGATTTCTTTTTCTCCCGAGCTGCACGGAAAAGTGTCAGCCTAAGTGGGGAAGAGATTTTTTTTTTTTTATCTGTCATCAAATTCTATGTTTCCATATAAGATATTGTGTCTGTAAAATTCTATTTACTGTTAGCTATATTGGGCTCATGAAGATCTTTGATTGCTGTTGGAAGAACATTGCGGTGTAATATAAAACCCTACTCCTTATTAGATTGCTCATATTTCTACAGAAGTGAATAAAATCCCAAAGTGGTAATTCCCCCTCTCCTGCTGCAGGTGCTTATAACTGTTTCTTGTGAGTATGGTCGCTGGCGGAGAAGGAATAAAGGAAAGCGGAGGGTGAAATGAAACAAAAAAAAAAAAAGGAAAAGCTGTCGACTGCTATCCACTAAGTACTTCACTCGCTCTGTCGTGCTATGTATCTTATTACCGAAACGGCATGAAAGTTATTTAGCTATAATTGCCCGACTGCTGCACTATTTGGAATTGTTCTTTGTCAGAGCCAAGCAAAATCGACTGAAATACCTGTGCATCGTCAGCCAAAAATTCTCTGCAGATTTATATTGGCCCCGCCGAGAAATTTCTGTTTAACTTGTAATCAAAACAACTCAAACCTAGTTACTGTTTGCATAGCTGCCAAAGCTCTCAGTTTGAGCAGTAGGCAGTGCACTCTTGGTATGACAGGCTGTCGCTCATGTGTAAGTGGGATCTGCCAAGGCTTCACTGTAAGGTGGTGAATTAAATGGCAACAAGTAAGGGCACCGATGAACTAAAGAGAACCGCCAGGTTTAGGGTAGAGCTCACCTCAAGTAACAAAAAAAGAAAATATTCAAGTAGGCATAAACATCATCTCTAAAATCTCATCTAATCTTTAATGTGTTCATGCAATCTCAAAAGTGATTTTCAGACTTTTTAGTGATTTAACATCTTGTTAAATGAAAACTAGTGATGTTACCATTAAAGTAAAACTAAGGACCACACATTTGTGTCTGCGTGTCTGTTGTGTTTGTGTGGGGTAGAAGTGGTTGGGTATTTTTTTTTTTTACCATTTTTTTTATTTATGTATTTATTTATTTAATTAAAATTTTTTACCATTTTATTTTATTTATGTATTAATTGAATTCATTTTTATTTTTACAATTTTATTTATGGGGGGGCTTTGTTGAAATATCAAGGGTCTAAACAGAACTTGTATTTGTTTTACCATTTTATTTATTTATGTGTTTATTTATTAATTTTTTTTTAAACATATTATTATAAAAAAAAATATGAAATATCAAGGGTCTAAGCAAATCTTTTGTGTGTGTGTGTCAGGTTTTCATTGCTGCCTGGAGATTCCCTTTTTCTAATTGTCGTGTGGAGGGATACAATCGTAAATCCTTACTGGATGTTTATCCGGAAAGTATTCACCATGCTTCACTTTTTCCACATTTTGTTATGTTATAGCCTTATTCCAAAATTGATAAAATTAATTTGTTTTACCCAAAATTCTACAAACAATACCCCATAATGACAACGTGAAAGAAGTTTGTTTGAAATCTTAGAAAATGTATTAAAAATAAAAAACGAAAAAAGTCACATGTACATAAATATTCATAACCTTTGCTCAATACTTTGTTGAAGCACCTTTGGCACCAATTACAGCCTCAAGTCTTTTTGAAATATGATGCTACAAGCTTGGCTCACCTATTTTTGATCAGTTTCTTCCATTCTTCTCAAGCTCCATCAGGTTGAATGGGGAGTGTTGGTGCACAGCCATCTTCAGATCTCTCCAGAGATGTTCAATCAGGTTCAAGTCTTGGCTCTGGTTGGGCCAATCAAGGACATTCACAGAGCTGTCCCATAGACACTTCTTTTGTTATCTTGGCTGTGTGTTTAGAATTGTTGTCCTGTTGGAAGATGAACCTTCACCCCAGTCTGAGGTCCAGAGCACTCTGGAGCAGGATTTCATTAAGGATGTCTCTTTACATTACTGTATTCATCTTTTCCTTGATCCTGGCTAGTCTCCCAGTTCGTGCCACTCAAAAACATCCCCACAGCATAATGCTCCACCAACATGCTTCACTGTAGGGATGATATTGGCCAGGTTATGAGCGTTGCCTGGTTTCTTCCAGACATGACACTTGCCATTTAGACCAAAGAGTTCAGTCTGTGTTTCATCAGAACAGAGCATTTTGTTTCTCATGGTCTTTGAGTCCTTCAGGTGATTGGTGGAGTGCTTCAGAGATTGTTGTTCTTCTGGAAGGTTCTCCTCTCTTCACGGATAAATGCTGAAGCTGTGTCAGAGTAATCATCGGGTTCTTGGTCACCTCCATTACTAAGGCCCTTCTCCTCCAATTGCTCAGTTTGGCCAGGCGGCCATTCTAGAAAGAGTCCTTGTGGTTCCAAACTTCTCCCATTTATGGAGGCCACTGTGCTCATAGGGACCTTGAATGTTGCAGTAACTTTTCTGTACCCCTCCCCAGATCTGTGCCTTGATATAATCCTGTCTCAAAGGTCTACAGACAATTCCTTGGAGTTCATGGCTCGGTTTGTGCTCTGACATGCACTGCTAAATGTGGGACCTTATAGAGCCAGGTGTGTGACTTTCCAAATCATGTCCAATCAACTGAATTAACCACAGGTTAACTCCAATCAAGTTTTGGAAACATCTCAGGGATGATCAGTGGAAACAGGATGAACCTGAGCTCAATTTTGAGTGCCATGACAAAGGCTGAGAATACTTTTTTTTTTTTTATACATTTGCAAAGGTTTCAAACAAACTTCTTTCACGCGGGGTATTGTTTGTAGAATTTTGAGGAAAATAATGAATTTAATCCATTTAAGAATAAGGCTGTAACATAACAAATATGGAAAAAGTGAAGCCCTGTGAATACTTTCAGGATGCACTGTTTACTATAAATTGATAGGGGATACGATTCCTAATACTTCAATGATCATACTTTTATCCATACAAACAGAATAAGAAAGGTCCACTCAGCTACTTCCTAACAACAGTCCGTACTGTTATGTCTAGAAACTGGCACAAACCAGGCACCCCCTTATAAATTGACTGGGCCTGCAGGATGCACTCCTTGAGCCATATGGAACAAATGGTCACCTGGGAATATTACAAATCAGAGTCATACAGTATTACATTCAAATCGTTTTTTTACAAGTAGGGAAATGTGTGCTATATGTCCACATCTGTATGCAACAACATACATTTCAAACAATATTAGGTAGCCATGGATTTTTTTTTTTACATATAGAGAAAACAGTAACAATAACATAAAATAACATAACATAACAATAACATAAAATCAAGACATTTTATTTAAACAAAAGGCAAAGAAGCATATCATTTTGCAAAGGCATAAAATATAACTATTTTTAGGTTCATATAGATGTAATGATCCAAAAGAAATCCACATGTAAATTCAACGTGTTTTGAATGATCTTCCTCAGGAGTACGTATGAATGGAGCCGATACGTTGGAACCCGAATCACTTATTTTAAAAAAATCACCAAAGGACAATATTAACTTGAATACACATCAAGTGAAATATCACCATCCCATAGGGGGATTATCCACATAAAGTGATGGAAGGCCAACTTTATCAATCTTGCGGAATTTTCCAAAAAGGTCAAAAGACATACATACAGGCACTTGTTGCAATATCCAAGGCCTTAGGATACAGGGAATTTGTATTATATGGCTAAATCTTTACAGGAACAATTGTATATGTAACATACAATAACAAAAGAAGCATCTGACAATGGGTAAAACATACAGTCACATCAAGAGCCATATCAGGTTCAACAGGAAGTGAGAAATTCAGACAAAGAAAACAAAGAAAAGAAACATTTAGAAGGGAAATTGAAAGAAAAGGTAAGTGAACCAACAATGTACTAGCTTAAAGTAACCTATTTAGAAAATAAAAAACTAACCTTTACAACCCTTTTAAAGCATTACAAACCTAATCACCTACACTGCAGTGGTAATACACCGGAACCTCGCTTGGGATCATGTTCTCCCACATACTCACCATGGTTGTACTGTTTAGAGTTTGCACATTCCTGCACTATGGGTCAGGTTCTTCTTATGATCCTGATATAATAAAGAATGCATCTATTCATTAGACGTACCTAGGTTACTAAATTCCTACTACTGATACTAAATATGTGACATATTTGTATTGTCAAATTGAATTGTTATATACCACATATGCAAATCCCTCGTTTCGGTTGTCTGTGTATTTGTTAATACTTTTATACTTACCTCATGGCAACATTTCTTTTGTTGGATATGCTTTTTACCCTATACGGTATGAATATCCAAAAAATTGTTAATATAAGTTGATTAAACATAAAACTTTTCTGGTTGGAGATTAGGGGCTTAATTGAGAAAGCTACACATCATCATCTGTTGGCTCTTACAAATAGGGATGAGCCCGATGTTTGAGTCTAACGTAAGTTTGACTCGAACATCGGGTGTTCGGCAAATAGCGAACAATTTGAGGTGTTCTCGGAAAATTCGAAAGCCGCAGAATACCCTTTAAAAGTCTACGCGAGAAATCAAAAGTGCTAATTTTAAAGGCTTATATGCATGGTATTGTCATAAAAAGTGTTTGGGGACCCGGGTCCTGCTCGAGGGGACGTGTATCAATGAAAAAAAAAGTTTTAAAAACTGAATTTTTTTCAGGAGCAGTGATTTTAATAATGCTTAAAGTGAAACAATAAAAGTGAAATATTCCTTAAAATTTTGTACCTAGGGGGTGTGTATAGTATGTCTGTAAAGTGGCACATTTTTCCCGTCTTTATAACAGTCCCTGCGCAAAATTACATTTCTAAAAGAAAAAAAGTCATTTAAAAAATACTCACGGCTATAATGAATTTTGTTTTTATTTTTAATAAAGAACTTGTCCCAAGCTGTCTCCTTCGTTTTTTAAAATTTTTTACACCTTTTTTTGTGAAATGGTAGGGGTACCCCATTACCAATTCACATGGGGGGGCCAGGGATCTGGACCCCCCGCAATTTTTATTTTTATTTTGGCGCTGGGTTCCCCTTAAAATCCATACCATACCTGAAGGGGGACCCATCCGCCATTTAAAAAAAAAATTGGTGCAGTATTCCACTTAATATCCATACCAAACCCGAAGGGCCTGGTATGGAATTTGGGGGGACCCCCATGCAATATTTTTTATTTTGGTTCCACTTAATATTCATACCAGACCCAAAGTGCCTGGTAATGGACTGGGGGGAACCCATGCCGTTTTTTTCAATGACTTTTATCTGCATTGCCGGGACCCGACAATTCATTATAGCCACGAGCAGTTTTAAATGATTTTTTTTCCCTTTAGAAATGTCATTTTGCTGTGGTACTGTTCTAAACACTGGGAAAATTAGCCACTTTACAGGCATACTATAGACACCCCCCAGGGTCACTTTAAGCATTATTAAAATCACTGCTCCTATAAAAACAGCAGTCTTTAAAACTTTTTTTTGCATTGATACATATCCCCTGGGGCAGGACCCAGGCCCCAAACACTTTTTTATGACAATAACTTGCATATTAACCTTTAAAATTAGCACTTTTGAATTTTAACGTTTGTGTCCCATAGACTTTAAAGATGTTCGCGTGTTCGAACACATTTTTTGCCTGTTCGCATGTTCTGCTGCGAACCGAACCGGGGGGTGTTCGGCTCATCCCTACTTACAAACAGTCCTTTAAAGAGGAGCTCCAGTTTCCCCCAACAAAATTTAAAGTCAGCAGCTACAGACTTTTAATGTAAGGAAACTTTACTGTCCATGGATCCAGCGATGTCCTCACCAAATTCTTCTAGAGAAGTAGGGTTTCACTATGTCAGAATAGTGTGTTGTTGCCACATCCCTATTGTATAGGAAAAAGAGAACCCCCCTTGATTGGAACTTTAAAGGCAACAATTACACAAATAAAATAATCAAAATAGTCTTTATTGTTATACTGTAGATACAATTGTTTGATCATTCAAACATAAAATTATCACATAAAAAACATCTAATATCAAAAAGAAAAAAAGACAAAAAGAGCATGACAGATTACATAGTAAACAAAAATTACTCTCCAATTATTTAGTAATATTTCCAGTATTTTCCGGTATTTCTGTATATCTGTAGTGTTTTCTTATCTCTCTCCAAAGCAGATTGGAGATTCCGACAGCAAATATCTGATGGAGTCTACACACGACAAGATTTCTGACAAAAAGCTCACCTCGAACATTTGTTGTCGGAATTTCCCATGGTGTGTACGCGGCATTACTCCAAAAAAAAGTTGTTCTACGTTAACAACTATTCAAGGGGTTATAGAAATGCTGTACCTGTTAGGAAAATCATTAAAGCATTACATTTTTTGTAGGATCGAGATACATCACATTATTAGCATTTATTGATCCTGTGCAAAACCATTGCACAGAGCAAGCAAATATAACATATATTTTTTTTTCTAAATGTACCTTTAGAATCTCTTTCATTTACATAAGTTTACATACGTTCGTATTTTTGATTGCAGGTAAATAATGGATTCCAAGCAGAGGCAACATCCCGTCATTGGGCCAGATCCACAGAAGAATTACGCCGGCGTATCTATTGATACGCCGCGTAATTTCAAAGTTCCCGCTTCGTATCTTTGTTTTGTATCTACAAAACAAGATACGACTGCATCTGGGCTCGATCCGACAGGCGTTCGCCGTCGGATCTTAGGTGCAATTTTCCGCCGGCCGCTAGGTGGCGTTTCCGTTGAATTCCGCGTTGAGTATGCAAATTAGCTAGATACGGCGATCCACGAACGTAGGTCCGGCCGGTGCATTTTTTTACGTCGTTTACGTTCAGCTTTTTCCGGCGTATAGTTACCCCTGCTATATGAGGCGTACTCAATGTTTAGTATGGCTGTCGTTCCCGCGTCGAATTTTGAATTTTTTACGTTGTTTGCGTAAGTCGTTCGCGAATAGGGATTTGCGTAGAATGCGTCGTAAGCATTGGCTTGTTCCTGTTCAATTTCGAGCATTCCAGTTTAATTTCGAGCATGCGCACTGGGATACCCCCACGGACGGCGCATGCGCCGTTAAAAAAAAACTTTGTTTACGTCGGGTCACGACATATTTACATAAAACACGCCCCCATCACATCGATTTGAATTGCGCGCCCTTACGCCGCCAAAGATACACTACGCCGCCGTAACTTACGGCGCGCATTCTTTGAGGATTAAAAAAAAAAGTAAGTTACGGTGGCGTAGTGTATCTTAGATACGCTACGCCCGACGGAAATATGCGCCAGGGTACGTGGATCTGGCCCATTGAGTTTTTGAAGAAGGAAGGGTGCAGGCTGTCCAACTTCCACAGAAAGCTACAGAATGTTGACAGATATGACACTATTGACAAAAGTCAACAATAACAAGACATTGGTCTTGTCAATGGTGTAATCTCTGTAAACATTCTATAGTCTTCTGTGGATGTCGGGCAGCCTGCACCCTTCCTTCATCAAGAACTCAGTGACTGCACATTGCTTCTGCTTGGAATCCATTATTTACCTGCAATCAAAAAGAAGAAAAAAGTTACTATAGAGGAAGAAGGGAAGACGTTGGAGCAGTAAAACACAGTCACTAAGCTATGATACTAAACCAGAAGCACGCTGTGCATATGTAATAGGTTAATGTGACACGTGCATAAGAAATAAAAAAAACATACAATGACAATCAAAACATTGTCATCAGATCATCAGGTGTTCTTGCAATGATGTAACAAACGGGTGCAAGATTTTAATTTTCTTGGTTTGGGAGTTGATCTCTTCTTACACAAAGACATTAACAGATTAATTACCAAACCAAGAGAAGAAAATGACACTGCCACAGTGAGATATTAATGAATGCTTTTATCACTAGGCTGGGGCTGCTGAAGTTACAGTCTCCAACTGTGCAATTGATTTACACATTGTTACCAAATGGATATTGTTAATATAATCTATTATGTGCAAAATACACTGGCAATAAAACATATAATGTAGAGATCAATGTAATTTAGAGGTTTAAAAAAGGCTACATGGAACTAGCTATAAACGTAGGTGAAAGCCATTAAAAGCTACTTAAAGGAGAACGATGATACTAAACTGAAGGGTCTCCTATTAAAGAAAACCTGTACTGAGGTACTAAAGTGGAATGATACTCACCCCCCCCCCCCCATTCCAGCGCTGCAGCGTCTTGAATAAAGCGGAGTTCCACCCAAAAGCTTTAAGCACTCCTTACCCCCTTACATGCCACTTTTGGCATGTAATTTTTTTTGGGGGGTGGAGTCGGGGCTTCGGTAGGAGAGGGACTTCCTGTCCCACTTCCTACTTCCACCTATGGGCCGCCTAGGCGACTCCTCCTTCTAGGTGATCTCCTGGCACACATGGAGATCGCCTGTCCACTCCTAGAGCGCAGCACGACTCGCGCATGCGCAGTGAGTGCCCAGCCGTGAAGCCGAAAGCTGTCACGGCCGGGTGCCCATAGTGTGAATGGAGGCGCCGGCGGAGAGGAGGGGGAGAGGCGCGATGCATCCGGGAGACCGCATCGCTGGACCGTGGAGCAGGTAAGCGTCTGTTTATTAAAAGTCAGCAGCTACACTTTTTGTAGCTTCTGACTTTTATTAAACATAAAAAGGCTGGAACTCCGCTTTAAGGAGGCTGCCATTGTTGAGCTCTGCTTCTGAAAATGCTGGTTGCCTGGCGGTCATGTTGGAACAATGGCTTTGATAAGCACTAGATCACAGACCTGGAAATGTATGCAGATCAGGAGTATTGACTGTCTCATTTCTAATCCGCATGTCTGTTCTAGGTCATTGTTTTAAAATGTTAAAGCCACGGGATCAACATGATGGGCAGACAAAGAGCATGTTCATAGTGAAATCAACAGCAGATTTAGTATATTCCATCCTTTCATTGACAATTTAGTAATTGACCTAGAACAGGAACAAGAACAAGGACTTCACCCTGAGGAAGTCACATGGAAAGGTGACAAAACCTATTGGGGCGGGGCTCGATGACATCATGGCGCACATACTAGATTGAGAGTGGAGAATACTGGAAAGTGCTTTTAAAGGGTTTGAGTCTTTAAATGATCAGAGGCGGTTGATTCTCATTGTCATAAAAGAGAATATACGACAACACGATGGATCCATGAGGATATTGTAATAGTCTGCAAAGGAGGACAAGAGCGATCTGACCCTACATAATATGTAAGGTCATGAAGTCCGGTTGAGCGCACAACTGGTGTTGGTCACACGGATTGATAAAGCACAGTGATGAAAGCACACAAGCCACAAAATAATCACAAATAGACTGTTTAATATTCAAGCATATCTTTCTTGATGGAAAGGACTCTATTTATGATATAATTACTTTTTTTGTTGTTGTATATACTCAACCTGATAGAACACCTTTAGACCCCTTTCACACTGAGGGCATTTTGCAGGCGCTATAGCGTTAAAAATAGCGCCTGCAATCCGCCCTTAAACAGCTGCTCTATTCAATCCAGTGTGAAAGCCCGAGGGCTTTCACACTGGAGCGGTGCTCTGGCCGGGCGTCAGAAAAAGTCCTGGCAGCAGCTTCTTCGGAGCGCATTAGCAGCGGTGAACTCACTGCTGCTAATGTGCTCCTGCCCATTAAAATCAATGGGCAGCGCTGCTGTAACGCCAACAATATGCCGCTGTAGCGGTGCATTTGGGGGCGGTTTTAACTGTTTCTCACCCGCTAGTGGGGGGTTAAAAGCGCCCCGCTAGTGGCCGAAGTGCGCCGCAAATCTGACTCTAAAATAGCGGAGGCTTACCGCTATTTTACCACTGACGCTATGGGCGGCACCAGTGTGAAAGGGGTCTTAGGATGAATGAGAGGGGAGACTGCAAGCCAGGCCTTCCCGTCCACATCAGTACCTGACCTCACAAATGCGCTTCTGGAAGAATGGTCAAACATTCCCATAGACACACTCCTAAACCTTGTGGACAGCCTTCCCAGAAGAGTTGAAGCTGTTATAGTGGTAAAGGGTGGACCTACTCAATATTGAACCCTACGGACTAAGACTGGGATGCCATTAACCAGTTGCCGACCAGCCCCTGCAGTTTTACAGTGACAGGTCGGCTCGGCTGCGCAAAATCACGTAATATTACGTGATTTCGCATTTCAGCCACTAGGGGTGCACGCGCCCCCTGCTCGCCCCTGGTTCCGATGCGCATGCCGCAATTGTCAGTTAAAGCGACGCAGTGCCGAATCGAAAAAAGTGGCCCGGTCATTGATCAGCAAAATGGTCCGTGGTTAAAGTGGTTAAAGATGTGCCATGTAAAGGCAGGTGTCCCAATACTTATGGTAATATATAGCTGGATTCAGGTAGGAGAGCCTAACGTTAGGCAGGCGTAGCGTATCACATATAGGCTATGCCGGCGTAAGTTAGAGAGGCAAGTGCTGTATTCACAAAGCACTTGCGTCCTAAGTTACGGCGGCGTAGCGTAAATGTGCCGGCCTAAGCGCTCCTAATTCAAATTGTAAAGAGGTGGGCGTGTTTTATGCTAATGAATTGTGACCCGACGTGATTTCCGTTTTTTAAGAACGGCGCATGCGCCGTCCGTGGACATATCCCAGTACGCATGCTCCAAATTACGCCTCAAAGACTTATTGGTTTCGACGTGAACGTAAATTTCGTCCAGCCCCATTCACGGACGACTTACGCAAACAACGTAAAAAATTTAAAATTTGACGCGGTTCCGACGTCCATACTTAACATTGGCTGTGCCATCTTTTTGGTGGAATATCTTTAGGCCTAAAAACGGCTTACGTAAACGGCGTATCTTTACTGCGACGGCCGGGCGTACGTTCGTGAATAGGCGTATCTCGCTGATTTACATATTCTAGGCTTAAATCAGCGTACACGCCCCTAGGGGCCAGCGTAAATATGCAGTTAAGATACGACGGCGTAGGAGACTTACGCCGGTCGTATCTTAGCAACATTTAAGTGTATCTCAGTTTGAGCATACGCTTAATGTTACGACGGCGCGGATTCAGAGTTACAACGGCGTATCTACTGATACGCCCGTCGTAAGTTTCCTGAATCTGGCTAATAGTGTATATTTACATTATATATTTATTTTTTCCTGGAGTCAAGCTTTAATATATCTGATGCATGGTCCCCTTTAATAGCTGAATTTTAGTAAAAAAAATAAATACCATTAGCCTGCTGAGAATCACAGCCATGTGTAGACTTGACACAACGGAAGTGTTAAAAAGAAAAAAAATCACCAAATTATATTTCTGCTTTGCAAAGAAATCCTTATTGTTTGTCAGAACAAATAACATTTCTGCCGGCTTGATACTATATGTTAAGTTGTAGTGAAATAATGTGATTTTTCTGCCACGTTAATCACAAATCAAATAGAGCGCTTTTTATATTTCTGTGTTTTTGAACATAATGGATTCGGAGTGGCAAACATCGAGGAGTTTAAACCTCAGCTGGAGACAACAGAGCAAGTTATGAGAGTGCGGCTACAAGGTAGGCAGCGTTTTATTATGTAGATTTCAGTCATTTCATGAAATACCCCACATATCAGGTTAATAGAGAGGAGGGAACGTGGGGTATATTGTCTTCAAAACAGATATTTGTGATTCCCCGCAGGGCTGAGCATTCACTCACAATCAATATACAGTATTTGCTAGTGATGTGTGTACAGTAAATTCTTCTCACTAAATGAGAAAAGGTTTTTATGTGAGGACTGACTCCTTTATTTTTTTTTATATATTTTTTTTTTTATCCTTTTTCATTGCTAAGCCGCGGATAGATTTAACAGTTTGCTGACGGGCTAGTAAAGTTTTATCCTAATAAACTAAGATAAACTGTAATATTTTATCGCACCGGCGGAACAAATAAAGGAAGACGGAATAACTCCGCCGCATTTCCTAGCTTCCTTAAAGGGGATTGCTAATTTGAAAAATAACTTTGGTCTAATGGAAAAAAATCAGGTTATTGTTTTTAATATATGGAGCTGCTGAAACCACTAAATCTACTTTTATTTCTTTCTTTGCAATGGATAGGAAGATCGTTTGGTATTCAGTCTGGTATCTGATACTCTATAAAATGTTATGTACGCGTACACCCTTTGCACTACATCATGCTGCCTGTACGGCTTACATATTATGCTAGTGCATCATGGGAATTGGGTTGATCCCGGGTCACATTCACTGAACTCTTTCATATTACAGCTTAGTGGTTAGCACTTGTGCCTTGCAGCACTGGTTTGAGTCACATTCAGGGCACTAGCTGCATGAAGTTTGCCATAGCATACTTGCCAACTGTCCCGTTTTTAACGGGACAGTCCCGTCAAATAGGACCTAGTCCCAGCTAATTTAGACTGCCGGGACTTGTCCCGGCTAACATGAAACCGCAACTAATTTTGGCCATGTTTGTAAGCTGCCTCTATGAGAGATGAGGAAGCTGGAGGCAGACATGTTTATGTGTGTGTGCTCGCGCGCCATCTAGCGGGCAACGATAAGAGTGCAGGCTCAGGGTGACAGCAGTAAAGGACGGTCAGTAGGGTCGCTCGGGGTGAATGAAGTCTCCTCCCCTCACAGGGCACTCGCTTCTACAGCAGGTGAGTGGGCTGACCGACAAAATGGTGGCGCTTTGCCTCCTCTGTCCCCTGTTAGTCGTATTGGCCCCAGTGGTGACCCAGCCGGCTGTACAGCTCTCAGTAGCGGGCGGCAGGTTCAGGAGAGAAGCCGGCTGTTTACTTCCTGGGAGGAGCAGAGCAGATATGCGGCTTCCTCTGTATAGGCCGAAGCCCCAAGCTTTCCTAGAGTGCTGCCCAGGCAGGAGGCTCGGGGGCCGGGGAGGGAGAGAAGGTTTTTATGGCGGAATACAATCGATACATGGATTTCTTTGAAGGCCATTTATTTAATTTTACACGTACAGTATTTTTGCATATTAATGTTATTCATCAGCATAGTTGTTGGTGGGAATTTAGTGTTATAAAGGCCTACTAAATAAAGAGAGAATTGCAGGGAATTGTGATGAGAATTTTAAACTTTAAGCAGAAGTAGTGCAGCTGAATTGGAGAATTATTCCAACTCTGCTACATTGGTCTTAAGTTTGAAATTCCCGTTTCAATTTCCTGTAATTGTCTCTTTTTTGAGTAGACCCTATAATCTGATAAGTAGGCGAAGATTATGTGGAGTGGGTGGAGCTTCGGGGAAGTGAGTGTGGTAATTAATTAATAGCTGTGCTGCAAATTGTCCCTGGAATTTTTTTTCAAATGTTGGCAACTATGCCATAGGCGTACGCAGGGGTTGTGCCAAGTGTGCCCAGGCACACCCTAATCATCCTGTGTGGTGCAGATTCCCCCTGATAATATTTCACCAAAGCCTGCCAACAGGGCTTCTAAAAATTTCGCATACCAGCCCATTATGTTGCTCCTACCTGCAAACTAAGCCCACAATGTCTCCGCTGGTGTAGGGTGACCAGACTTCCCCAGTTTCAGGGGACAGTCCCCTGATTGAGGACACTGTCCCCGGACCAAGTTTGTCCCTGGTTTTGTCCCCAGATTGGATTTAATAGGGAACAGGGCAATTTCAAAGACAGTCAGTGCAGAATTAAAATAAAAAAAATTGAATTACACACCCCCGCTCCGCCGTGCCTACTAACATAGGGGGGTTGTATTTTTCCCATTATCTGTGCCCCTTTCTGATGATCATGTGCTGGTCGGAGCGGAGGGAATATTTCTTCAGTTTCGGGCACATGCCCATTCAGCTCCACTCGCATGTTCTTCTGCCTTGGCTCAAATCCTGGCCAGCCACCTGCCAATCTTCTTGCCTTCCCTGGCGGAGTGATCTTCCTCCGCTCCCTATCCAGTAGTAGCCGGGGCCCGGAGAGTAAGACTTGTGAGGTGGTTGGAGACGGGCAGAGAGTCGCTGATTGTTGCCATTACTAGTAAAGAAAAAAATATGCCCCCGGATTTAATTTTAAAAATCTGGTCACCTTACACTGGTGGCCATATCCATCTTCACACCTCTTCTCTCCGGGGCCTTGGAATCCGACTCTGTGACTGGCCAGAGTCACGTGACGTCACTCCCATGCTTGAGCCCGGGAGCCGAAGGTTACGGCACGAGCCCTATAGAAAGTGCCCTTTCTGTAGTGCGCATGCGCCAATGACGTTGGCACAGGCGTATATGGTAAATATCTCCTAAACCGTGTAGGCTTAGGAGATATTTCCAGTACCTACAGGTAAGCCTTATTATAGGCTTACCTGTAGTGGTTAGCACTTGTGCCTTACAGCACTGGTTTGAGTCACATTCAGGGCACTATCTTCATGGAGTTTGCCATAGGCGTGCGCAGGGTGTGTGCCAGGTGTGCCCAGGCACACCCTAATAATCCTGTGTGGTGCAGATTCCCCCTGATAATATTTCACCAAAGCCTGCCAACAGGGCTTCTAAAAATTTCGCATACCAGCCCATTATGTTGCTCCTACCTGCAAACTAAGCCCACAATGTCTCCGCTGGTGTAGGGTGACCAGACATCCCCAGTTTCCTGATTGAGGACACTGTCCCCGGACCAAGTCTGTCCCTGGTTTTGTCCCCAGATTGGATTTAATAGGGGACAGGGGCAATTTCAAAGACAGTCAGTGCAGAATTAAAATAAAAACATTAGAATTACACACCCCCGCTCCGCCGTGCCTACTAGCATAGGGGGGGTTGTATTTTTCCCATTATCTGTGCCCCCTTCTGATGATCATGTGCTGGTCGGAGCGGAGGGAATATTTCTTCAGTTTCGGGTGCATGCCCATTCCGCTGCCGCTCACATGTTCTTCTGCCTTGGCTCAAATCCTGGCCAGCCGCCTGCCTATCTCCTGGCCTTCCCTGGCGGAGTGATCTTCCTCCGCTTCCCCACCCAGTAGTAGCCGAGGCCCGGAGAGTGAGGCGGTTGGCGACGGGCAGAGAGTCGCTGATTGTTGCCATTACTAGTAAAGAAAAAATTATGCCCCCGGATTTAATTTTAAAAATCTGGTCACCTTATGCTGGTGGCCATATCCATCTTCACCCCTCTTTTCCCGGGACCTTGGAATCCGACTCTGTGACTGGCCAGAGTCACGTGACGTCACTCCCATGCGTGAGCCCGGGAGCCGAAGGTTACGGCACAGGCCCTATAGAAAGTGCCCTTTCTGTAGTGCGCATGCGCCAATGACGTCGGCACAGGCGTATATGGTAAATATCTCCTAAACCGCGTAGGTTTAGGAGATATTTCCAGTACCTACAGGTAAGCCTTAATATAGGCTTACCTGTAGTGGTTAGCACTTGTGCCTTACAGCACTGGTTTGAGTCACATTCAGGGCACTATCTTCATGGAGTTTGCCATAGGCGTGCGCAGGGTGTGTGCCAGGTGTGCCCAGGCACACCCTAATAATCCTGTGTGGTGCAGATTCCCCCTGATAATATTTCACCAAAGCCTGCCAACAGGGCTTCTAAAAATTTCGCATACCAGCCCATTATGTTGCAACTACCTGCAAACTAAGCCCACAATGTCTCCGTTGGTGGCCATATCCATCTTCACCCCTCTTCCTTCCGGGGCCTTGGAATCCGACTCTGTGACTGGTCAGAGTCACGTGACGTCACTCCCATGCATGAGCGCGGGAGCCGAAGGTTACGGCACAGGCCCTATAGAAAGTGCCCTTTCTGTAGTGCGCATGCGCCAATGACGTCGGCACAGGCGTATATGGTAAATATCTCCTAAACCGCGTAGGTTTAGGAGATATTTCCAGTACCTACAGGTAAGCCTTATTATAGGCTTACCTGTAGGTACACGTGATGTGTAAGGGTTTACATCCACTTTTATGTTTTTTTTTCTACTTTGCAAGTTTAGTATCAGTTTCAGGTTTCACTTTTTGAGGTTCAACAAATCTGTTAGAGCCGGTTCACACTGAGGCGACTCATCAGGCGACGCAGCCGCCTGACAAGTCGCGTCCCATTCTAGTGAATAGAACCGTTCTAATAGGAGCGACGCAAGTCGCTCCGACTTAGAAAAAGGTTCTTGTACGACTTTGCGGGCGACTAGGGGCGACCTGCATTGACTTCTATACAGAAGTCGTTTTGCAAGTTGCCTTAGAAATCGTCTTCAGGTCGCCTGGCCGAGTCGCCCCCGAAGTCGTGCCGCCCCAGTGTGAACCGGCTCTTAGCGAAAAATTCTCTAATTCTTTTCTCAGCTTTCAAAAGCCACTTTACCATGTTTTATATTTTACTGGCTTGTGGATCACCTTGTTATTTTAAAAATACACAGAAAATGGGGCAGTGAAGCATATCAGAAAATAAACAAGAAGCAAGAAGCTGTGAATCTAAATCCCTTGGCAACTTTGTAACCTATCCTAATAGTGGACACACTCGGATGACCTGACTGCAAATCAGTGCAGGTGTTGAGAGCCAAGTTTTAAGCCTCAGTAGAAACCCTTATAAAATTCTAAAGTAAAATATAGGAATTTCAGGGACACGTGGCCCTATTACTCAAGGGGATAAAACCTTGAAAAAAAATACTCCAGCCACAAATCAAGTACATAAAAATCTTTGCTATACAAGTTTATTGAAGGGCAATAAATGGGTAATAAAAGTTAAAGTCCAACTTCTGCAATTTTTGGGTTTTGACTAGACTTGGAAAGCAAATATTTCAGTAAAAGTGTTTGCTGTCCCCGAGACCAGACAGCTGGACAAATTTTTGTATCGGCATCATGGCAGGAAACCACAGACAATATTAATAACATAACATACACTATATTACCAAAAATATTGGGACGCCTGCCTTTACACGCACATGAACTTTAATGGCATCCCAGTCTTAGTCCGTAGGGTTCAGTATTGAGTTGGCCCACCCTTTACAGCTATAACAGCTTCTACTCTTCTGGGAAGGCTGTCCACAAGGTTTAGGAGTGTGTCTATGGGAATGTTTCACCATTCTTCCAGAAGTGCATTTGTGAGATCAGGCACTGGCATGAACGAGAAGGCCTGGCTCGCAGTCTCCACTCTAAGGTTTTCTATCGGGTTGGGGGTCAGGAGTTTGTGCAGGCCAGTCAAGTTCCTTCACCCCAAAACTCACTCTGCTTGTGCACTTTTTCTTTTTCTTTTTCTGCACAGTGCTTTGTGCACTGGTCCATATCATTTGGTGGAGGGGGGATTATGGTGTGGTGTTGTATTTCAGGGGTTGGGTTTGGCCCCTTAGTTCTAGTGAAGGGAACTCTTAAGGCGTCAGCATACCAAGACATTTTGGACAATTTCATTTCATTTGTGGGTTCACAGATCCCGGTTCTCGCTCTGTCATGAGCGATCGCAGGTGCCCGGAAGTCGTTGCGCCCACCGGGCACGTGCATCGGCCCTGGGGACACATTGCGGGTGTGCGCCTGCTACAGCGTCTTAAAGACCCGACATACAGCTACGACGGCTCGTCCAGGGGAGCCAACCTGCCGCAGTATAACTGCGGCGGCTGGTCGGGAAGGGGTTAAAATGTGTGCTTAGTATCACTTGTACCCCTATATATACTCAGCTCTTTTCTAACTATGCACATTATGCCCTGCTTCTTATCTCAGTATTTAGGATTTCTTTTACCCCATATTAAAAAATTTTGCTTGTGCAGATAAAAATGTGGAAATGTGACATATCCAAGAATAAACATAATAAAACAAGACTAATATGGTTTTATCAAAAATCTATACATGTCTAGAAAATATAAGAAATGTATGTTAAAATTCACACAGTGTACAAGCGATATGTTTTTAGTGGCCACAGAAATGGAACAGGACCCCGCCACCCAACAGCAGGGAAGAAGGACTGCCAAGTGGAGGACCAGAGTCAGGTCAGGCCTGGCTGTCATCAGGCAAATACACTGAGCAGACCCAGCGGGCAGTAGACATAGACAAGAATAGGTACAAGTGAGCACAGGGCACGATACCAGATGGCAGACTGGATTGCAGTCAGGAACAAGCAGATGGTTAGCAACAGATAGACACGTTGTTCAATACCAGCCAACAGGTGGTTACCAAAGGTCAAGCCAAGCCAAGGGTTAGCTCATGGATCAAGACTGAAGGAAGATCACATAGGGCTACAAGTCTGCTGGTTTCCTACATGTTTGGGCACACATACCCGCTGTTCACAGACGCATGCCAGGGTGCACATGTCAATATACCACAGAGCCCAGCTAACGTGCTGCAACTTAACCTCAAGGCCTGGCTCTGACTGGTACACAGCTTAGAATGGAGAAGCCAAGGTAATATCTTCCCTGGATTGCTGCTTTGCTCTGTTCACCACGTTGATAAGTAATGACTATATACAGTAGGGCATTTTATTTAAGTATGTGTCAATCCTCTCCTTTTAAAACAAACCATTCAGTTTACCATAGAAATGATAGGCAACACTTTTATATATATATACAGTATATATATATATATATATATATATATATATATATATATATATATATAAAAATATATATCTATAGAGATATATCTCTATACATATAGCTCTATAGATATATAGATATAGATCTATATATAGATAGATAGAAATATATATATATATATATATATATATATATACACCTGCATAAAACACAGTTCATGTTCAATTCATTCATTATCATTAACCACTTAAGGACCAGCCCATGTACATATACGTCCACAATATGGCACGTACAGGCACATGGGCGTATAGGTACGTCCTCCCCTATTAGCGGGTGGGGGGTCCGATCGGGACCCCCCCCGCTACATGCGGAGGTCGGGTCCGCTCGGGGAGCGATCCGGGACCACGGCGCGGCTATTTGTTTATAGCCGCTCCGTCGCGATCGCTCCCCGGAGCTGAAGAACGAGGAGAGCCGTGTGTAAACACGGCTTCCCCGTCCTTCACTATGGCGGCGCATCGATCGCGTCATTCCCTTTATAGGGAAGACACGATCGATGACGTCATTCCTACAGCCACACCCCCAAACAGTTGTAAACACATACTAGGTGCACCCTAACTCCTACAGCGCCACCTGTGGTTAACTCCCAAACTGCAACTGTCATTTTCACAATAAAGAATGCAATTTAAATGCATTTTTTGCTGTGAAAATGACAATGGTCCCAAAAATGTGTCAAAATTGTCCGAAGTGTCCGCCATAATGTCGCAGTCACGAAAAAAATTGCTGATCGCCGCCATTAGTAGTAAAAAAAAAATAAAAAATAAAAATGCAATAAAACTATCCCCTATTTTGTAAACACTATAAATTTTGCGCAAACCAATCGATAAACGCTTATTGCGATTTTTTTTACTAAAAATAGGTAGAAGAATACGTATCGGCCTAAACTGAGGAAAAAAAATGTTTTTATATATGTTTTTGGGGGATATTTATTACAGCAAAAAGTAAAAAATATTGCTTTTTTTTCAAAATTGTCGCTCTATTTTTGTTTATAGCGCAAAAACTAAAAACCGCAGATGTGATCAAATACCACCAAAAGAAAGCTCTATTTGTGGGGAAAAAAGGACGCCAATTTTGTTTGGGAGCCACGTCGCACGACCGCGCAATTGTCTGTTAAAGCGACGCAGTCCCGAACTGTAAAAACACCTTGGGTCTTTAGGCTGCATATTGGTCCGGGGCTTAAGTGGTTAATCATAATTTTATCTATTGATGCCTCATTTTCCTTTTGCCTTCAGCCTTTTATGGGTTTAGGTACAGTGGAAGCTCGGATTGCAAGTAACGCGGTTAACGAGTGTTTCGCAATACGAGCACTGTATTTTAAAAAATTGTAACTCGGTTTGCGAGTGTTGTCTCGCAAAACGAGCACAATGCAGGCCAAATCGGTGCGCAGTACCGCATTTGGCCTGAGGTGGGGGGGCGCCGAAGCCGAGCGGAGCCGAACAGTGCCGATCTGCGTCATTCGGAAATGCACGGAAAGGCCCGAGGACAGACAGACCTCAGCGAATCTCAGGAACAAAGTCTTTCCGAGGTTTGCCGCGTTCAGCCGAGGTGTCCTCAGCCCTTTTCGGCCGTTTCCGAGGCTCTCCGACACCCCCAGCCTCGGGCCGCATGCGGTATTGCATGCCATTGAAGTCAATGCGGAACAAATTATTTTAGTTTCCTCTGAATTCAATGGGGAAACTCGCTTTGATATGCGAGTACTTTGGATTACGAGCATTGTCCTGGAACGAATTAAGCTCGTAATCTGAGGTTCCACTGTACTTTATTGTCCATCATTATGTGGGTAAACAATTTAAGTTTATGTTTCATTTCCAAACCTTCAAACAAGCAGTCTCCTGATATCTCCTGGAGTATTTGGTGATTTCATTGTTTTATAGCCTAGGGGATTTGTAATGGTTTTCTCCAAATCCACAAAAAAAGTTAAAGCTATCAAATCTCTATTTTCCCTCTCATGGTCCAACTGTCACAGCCATACTCTATCACTGAGAGGACCCTTGTTGGAAATGTGGTGACTAAGCCCCGTAATATCTTGTCTGGGTTTGTTGTATGATTTCATGACTGTAATCTTCATTGACACAGATCCACAACTACAACTATTAATATATCAGGTTTGTTTTTTATATATTTATTTGTCATTAACATGTCTAACAAGGGCTTTATATCATTTATACACTTAGCACATTGGGAATAATTTATGCAAACGTCAATTTATTTGATGAATTGCAATATTTAATGTATAGTTTTATTTTACATAAACAGGACCTTGACTGGAAATAATCCTTTAATTTATGCCTAATCATTCATTAACCTTTAATTATTGCTTAGTAAAGTGTCATTTTAATATTGTGTTTAAGGAAATCACAGTGGTAAAATGTATATATTTTATAATTTGATAGTATATAAATCCTGTATAATAATAATAGTATATTAGTGATATTGTATATAGCGACTCTGATACCTGAGATAGCTAGTTTCCAACGCATGCTCAGAAACAATTTGACGCATGCTCGGAAGCATTGGACTTAATTTTCTCAGCTCATTGCAGTGTTGTACGTCACTGAGTTCTTGACGGACAAAAGTTCAGAGAACTTTTGTGTGACCGTGTGTGTGCAAGCCAAGCTTGAGTGAAATTCCGTCGGGAAAAACACTGATATATGACACTGATGGGCACTAATAGGCGGCACTGATATGCAGCACTGATGGGCACTAATAGGCAGCACTGATAGGTGGCACTACTGGGCGGCAATGATGGGCGGCACTGATAGGTGGCACTGATAGGTGTCACTAATGGGCAGCACTGATAGGTGGCACTGATGGGCACTGATAGGTGGCACTGAAATGTGGCACTGACAGGCATCAATGATGTGCACTGAAGGCATCGCTTGTGGGCACTGACAGGAATCACTGATGGGCACTTATTGGCAGTACTGATGGGCACTGCTGGGGCTGCACTGATAATTAGTGTAAATGTCCCCTGTGTGGATTTGCTGGTTATCGGCTCTCCTTTCCTCCCGAGCTGTCAGGGTGAGGAGAGAATTACTGACAACCGCAAATACTGTTTACACTGTGGTCACATGGTGATCACAGATCCCTGCCAATGCTGGCCGCAGGGGTGTGTGCGAGAAGTGTAATCACGTGAGGACGTCCATAGATACCCTCCCAGGAATGTGAGCCCACGCTGTAGCCATCTTTTAGCGTTGGGGCCGGAAGAGGTTAAAAAAGCGAGACCGTCGTGAAACGCGTCAATCCACCATGACAACTTGAATGAATGAGAAACTTATATAGCGCGACACATGCGAACTTAATCGCCTCTGGGCGCTTGATGTACCTGACTCTTTTGATATCAGTCTTGATCTTTCTCCTGAATGCTAAGTGGTTCTCCTCCAACCGAATGCTGGTTGGTAAAGCGTTCCATAGTCTGGGACCTTGGACCGCGAATCTTCTATCTCCTTTGGTTTTGTAGTTGGCTTTCGGTATCTGAAGAAGATTTTGATTGGTGGATCGCAGAATGCGATTGGGATTATGAGCTTTTATTTTTGTTGCATAGATAATGGGGAGCATTCCCATGAATACATCTATGGATTAGACAGAGTGCTTTAAAAGCAATTCTGTCTTTTACTGGTAACCAATGAAGGGTTCTCAGTGAAGGTGAGATTGATTCCCAGGGCTTTTTCCCGGTCACTAGTCTGGCGGCCGTATTTTGAACGACTTGTAGACGAGCGATTTGGTACTTTGGGAGTCCGAGGTAAAGGGCATTTGCATAGTCCAGTCTAGAGCTCACAATTGATCCCACAACGACCGCTATGTCTTCTTTCGGAATAAAAGGAGTCATTCTACGTAGTAGGCGCAGCAGATGGTGAGAACCGCTGACTACCGACCCTATTTGTGCGTCCATTGTCATGTCGGAGTCGAAGATGACCCCGAGACTTTTGACTTTGGCGCTAGGGGAGATGAATTTGCCCAGAATGGGCGGGGGTATCCACAGTGTTGCATGTTGATTCCTCCGCTTGGCGTGAAACAGGAGAAGTTCTGTTTTCGCTCCGTTGAGTTTAAGGTAACTCTTTGTCATCCAGTTCTCTCTCAAAGAGAGGCATGTCTTTAGATTGAGGTGATGATCCTTTCTATTGCAAATGCGGAAATACAGTTGCGTGTCATCTGCATATGAGTGATAAAGCATTTTTTGGCTGCTGATGATTTCAAAAAGAGGATGAAGATAGATGTTGAATAACACCGGCGACAGAGGCGATCCTTGAGGGACTCCGCACGATACTGTGCGTTTCTCAGAAGTGAAGGGTCCTAACTTCACTAACTTGGAACTAAAAACACATGGGGCTAGATCCACAAAAACGGGCGTATATTTAGGTGGGCGTAGCGCATCTCATATGCGCTATGCCGCCGAAAATCAGAGTGGCTCCTAGGGTATCCACAAAGAACTTGCTCCCATATGCGGGCAGGCGTAACGTAAATCTGCCAGCGTAAGCCCGCGTAATTCAAAGTAGGCTTGGAGTGGGCGTGTTGTATGTTAATCTAGTATGACCCCACGTAATTGACGCTTTTTACAAACGGCGCATGCGCCCTCCGTGGGCGCATCCCAGTGCGCATGCGCGAAATCACGTTGCAAATAGTCAATGCTTTCAGCGTGAATGGAACTTCCGCAAAGCCCTATTCGCGAACGATTTACGCAAACGACGTAAACAACGGAAAATTTGACGCTGTCCCGACGTCCATACCTAACATTGCATACGCCTCATAGAGCCAGGGGTAACGTTACGCCGAAAAAAGGCTTACGTAAACGACGTAAAAAAATTGCACCGGGCGGACGTACGTTTGAGAATCGGCGTATCTAGCTAATTTGCATACTCTACGCGGAAGTCAAAGGAAAGCGCCACCTAGCGGCCAGCGTAAATATGCACTTAAGATCCGACGGCGTACTAAGACGTACGTCAGTCGGATCTAGCCCACATTCAGGCGTATCTTGTTTTGTGGATACAAAACAAAGATACGACGGCGTTTCGTATAACTTACGCAGCGTAGATACGCCGCCGTAAGTTCTTTGTGGATCTGGCCCATGCTGACCACATGCAGCTAGATATGCACGATCCTGGTTCCTATAGCTGACAATAGCTTGCTTATTTGCCCTGGCCAGAATTGAATAACAAGATTCACCTCCCATAGAATTCAGTGCGGCTTACCGCAAAGTTTGCCAAGTTGGACTATCAAGCAAAATTTGCAAAAATATTTGTGAACTGAATCCAGGCAGTTTCACTTATCCCTACTATAAAATCTTTTTTTTTTTTGCAATCAGTAATAAGACGTTTTAACATTTTTCTACTTTTTTTATTTTAGCACAGGTGTCCTTTCCTCTGCATGTGGTTATTCCGATTTTCTAGAAATAGACAGAGAACCTTTCCACGGCTCCTCTGACCCTACATTTTTGGAACAAACAAGAGACAGAAAAAATACTAGAGCTATTTTAATCTATTCAGCTATCACTACCTGGAGGAAAAACTTGCTAGATAAATTAGGCATATGTCAGGCCTCCACCTGTACATGATAATCAGTTTCTTAAACAGAATCCGCTTGTTAACCATGCAATGTGGCGCTTGATACTTGGCGCTGTTTGTCCGCGTACATTTTTTTTTTTTACCTGTGTTGTGCTTCAAAAAAATAAATCTTTGCCTAAGAATATTAATAATGTTTGCCCTTCCTGCAGAGCCTCTTAATTGTCGTCATACGTGTCAAGGCAATACATGCGTGTGCTGTCAGGTTTTCATATTTTCCTCTATTTCCGTGCGCTGTTTGAAAACCAATAGTTGGAAAATAATTCCCTATCTGAATTTCACATGACAGTATTAAACTGTGTCATTATGTCCCTGAGATTACCCCGACTTTATTGCTTTTTATTAAGGCCATTTCTCTTCGACAGAACAAACTCTTTAATCAGATTTGACATATCCACACATGTCATGATTGCATTGCGCCCGAGAATGTATATTTCACCTGGTAATTTTGATATTGATTCAGAAGCTGTTGTTATTATTTTAATTGATTATTGTTTTAATTGATCTCTGTAGTATCAATATATCACTGTAAATGTATTTCAACCCCAAAAAAACAAACATGTAACATACTGTATGTATGAAATTGCTGCTTATCAATTGTTAGATGTGATCACTGCATTCGTTTTCTTTTTTAGGCATTTCTTTTCACCTGCTGATCTGGCCAGTAGAGATGGGCTGTACAATCCCTCTACTGAACAGGGGAAAAGTTCTAACCTGAACACAAACCCCATTGAAGTCTATTAGCTAGATTCAGAGACGTTTACGCCGGCGTATCTGTAGATACGCCGTCGTAACTCTGAATCTACGCCGTCGTAAATTTAAGCGTATTCTGGAAACCAGATACGCTTAAATTAGGCTAAGATACGAGCGGCGTAAGTCTCCTACGCCGTCGTATCTTAGGGTGCATATTTACGCTGGCCGCTAGGTGGCGCTTCCGTTGATTTCGGCGTAGAATATGCAAATGTGCTAGATACGCCGATTCAGAAACGTACGTGCGCCCGGCGCATTTTTTTACGTCGTTTACGTAAGGCTTTTTCCGTCGTAAAGTTAGTCGAACAAAAAGTTCGTTAAAAGTTCGTTAAAAACGTCAATCACGTCGGGTCACGAATCATTTACATAAAACACGCCCCCTGTTCCTCATTTGAATTAGGCGCGCTTAGGCCGGCCCATTTACGCTAAGCCGCCGTAACTTAGGAGGCAAGTGCTTTGTGAATACAGCACTTGCCTCTCTGACTTACGGCGGCATAGCGACGATACGCTACGCCGGGTCAAAATTAGGCCGCCCTACCTGAATCCAGCTATATGGGAGCCGAACAGGAAAAAAAAGTGCCCATTTTATAGGCTTATATCTAAGTTATTGCCATAAAAAGGTTATGGGGGTTCCATGTACTGCCCTGGGGGGACATGTATCAATGCAATTTCTTTCTTTTTTAAATAGTTTTTTTTCTGGCGCAATGATTTTAATGATGCTAAAAGTGCAACGATAAAAACAAGAAATTCCTTTAAATCTAGTGTTTGGAGGTCAAAAAAATTAGTCAAATCACATTTAAAATAACTCACAAATGCTGGCTCCAGTCTATTTCATTTTTTTTTTTAAATGGCGTGGGGTCCCCCCAAAATCCATACCAGGCCCTTATCCGGGCAAGCAGCCTGGCAGGTCAGGAAGGCGGGGACGAACGAGCGCCCCTTCCCTCCTCAACCATACCAGGCCACATGCCCTCAACATAGAGGGGTGAGTGCTTTGGGGCAGGGGGGACAAGGGCCTCATGCCCACAATCCTGGTCGGTGGTTTTGGGGTCTGCGGGTGGGGGCTTATCAGAATCTGGAAGCCCCTTTCAACATAGGAGCCCCCTCCCCCCATGTGAATGAGTATGGGGTACATAGTACTTCACCCATTCACCAAAAAAGTGTCAAAAAGTAATAAAAACCCAGAGAAAGTTTTTGATGATTCTTTTATTAAAAAATAAAAAAACAGTGTCCCCCAATGTACATTCCTGGAACTGAAAAAGAAAATTGCTCCGCTGTCCAGTAAGGCAAACTGCTGAATGCCTGGCTTGACGTTTGGCAGTTCTCATATAAGTGCAGAGTCACCTATCTACCTCACCTGGTGGCACCACCCCTTTGTGACGTCACTGACTGGTGAATGCTGAGTCAATGATGTCACAAGGGGGCGGTACCACCAGGTGACACCTCCCCATGTTAAGGGCATGTGGCCTGGTATGGTTTAGGAAGGGGGCGCTCGCTCGTCTCCCCCCTTTCCTCGCCTACCATGCTTGGATAAGGCTATGGTATGGATTTTGGGGGGTTTTTTTTTTTTATTTGGCGTGGGGTTTCCCTAAAAATCTATACCAGACCCAAAGGGCCTAGTATGGACTGGGGGGGGCATGCCGTTTTAAAAAAAAAATCATTTTTCTATTGCCAGCGATGGTATTGTATTTACATTTATGAAGAAATTAGAATTTATTGGATATGTTTTCTAACAAAAAGTAGAAAATATGGCCCGGATTCACATACATCGGCGCATAGTTATGCCGGCGTAGCGTATCTCTTTTACGCTACGCCGGTGCAGCGCACAGAGGCAAGCACTGGATTCACAAAGCACTCGCCCCCAAATCTACGCTGGGTTTCCTCGGCGTAAGCCAGCGTAGGTGGAAGTGGGGGTGAGCCATGCTAATGAGGCGTGACCCCATGTAAATGATGGACTGAGCGTCATAAAGATACGAATAACGTACGGCGCATGCCGTGGACGCATCCCAGTGCGCATGCTCAGAATCACGTTGAAACAACTGCCTAAGATACGTCGAATCACTGCCTACGACGTGAACATAACCTACGCCTAGCCCTATTCACGTACTATGTAAACGACGTAAAATACGACGGCTGTGTTCCCTGGTCCATACCTTTGCATGACTTGCGCCTCCTATATGGGGAATAACTCTACGCCGGACGTACGACTTATGCAAACCGTGTATATTATGCGCCGGGCGCAACTACGTTTGTGAATCGGCGTATCTCCCTAATTTGCATATGCACATAGAAACTCAATGGGAGCGCCACTTGCGGTCAGCGTAAATATGCGCCCACAATACGCCGGTGTCGGAAAGTTACGTCGGACGAATGAAGCCTATTTTCAGGCGTATCTAGTTTTGTGGGCACGGCGCATAGATACGACGGCGCACATTTACACTTACGTGGCGTATCTCGAGATACGTCGGCGTAAGTGCTTTGTGAATCCAGGCCTATATATATATATATTAAAAAAAAAAATTGCTTATTTTTTTCGTTTATATAATACAAAACCCAGTGGTGATCAACTACCACCAAAATAAATTTCTATTAGTGTGAAAACATTTCTAAAAACTTTATTTGCGTAGCAAGTGTAGCACAGTGCTGAAAAGCAAAACATGATGGTGTAAAATCCTTTTGGAGCTCAAGTGGTTAATCATTATTTATTTTATTTCTGCCTAGTTTTGGTTAAAAAAGTACCCCAAGAGGGCTTCTGCGAAGGGGAGTTTAGGTGGAGTCGGAGTTCCTCCTTACTGTACGTATTCAGCTGCAGACTAATGATTCGCCAATTGTCCATTTGCCTTAATGAGGACATTTCTCCAATAAAATGGTGGCTGAGTATATAAACATTGGTGGGCTGGAGGCAGATAATAATAGGCCTATAAATGACTTTTCTGTTTACTGTCTCTTAAAAAATATAGATTTAACGACATGTGTATTACAGTTCTTGTACTGTACAAATGCATTCCGTCTTTATTCCCCCCCCTATAAACGTGTTCTCTGTTGCTCTCAAATGTTGTGTGACAGAGGGACAGAAAATCGGATTCCACCGTTAAGTCATTAACAGATTGCTTTCAGAATTTATGTTGCTCGTGCCTAACAAATCAGGAATAAAAGCTTCGAAAACGTTCTTGCTTGAACCAAATTATTCATTCTCTCCCGCAGTAAAAGCCATCAGCTAGAAACTGACCAAAGAATTTTAACTATCTCATTATGTGATGGTGTCATTGTTCAAAGTGTCCCCAAATGAGATTAAACAATCGTCAAGTCAGGGCTGTGTATTCTCACCTTAATTTGGAGGAGACACAACCATTGATTTTTAGAGGAAAAAATAAATAAAAATGTGTGACCTTATCATAATATTATATCCAATCTCTTCTGTGGGATTTGTTTAGGAAATAATTCAAACTGAACTCTATGCGGATATAATAAATACAATTTAATGCAGTTGTGTATTCCTTTAAATATGAAGAAATGTGAGCGATATTAAACCCCCGTTTACAATTAAAATAACAAACATACCTATACTTACCTGCCCTGTGCAATGCTTTTGCAAAGAGCAGCCCCGATCCTCTTCTTTTGGGTTCCCCCTCCGGCGTTCCATGCCCGTCCTTTGCGGTGGGTGCCCCCGCAGAGAGCCACTTTCCCTGCGGGCACCCCTACGTGCTCGCTCCCGAGCCACGCTGCTGCTAGGAGCCAATCAGGCTCTGCCACATGCACATGTGCTGACAGGTAACAGTGTGAGCAGACTTGATCACTTAGGCCCCGTACACACGAGAGGATCGATCCGCTGAAATTTATCCGCGGACCGGTTTCAGCTGATAGATCCGCTGGTGTGTACGATCCAGCGGATATTTATCCGCGGATATTTTTCCGGGCGATGGATTTCCAGCGGATCAAAATTTCTTAGCATGCTAAGAAATCGATCCGCTGGAATCCAGTCCAGCGGATTGATCCGCTGGTCTGTACAGACTCACCGGATCAATCCGTCCGAATCCATCCCTAGCATGCGCCGTAATGATTCGACGCATGCGTGGAAGTCCTTATATTACAGCGTCGCGCACGTCGCCGCGTCATCATAGCGGCGACGGCGCGACACGTCACCGCGGAGGGAATTCCGTGCGGATTTTGATCTCCGGACCGTTTCCGCGGATAAATCCTCTCGTGTGTACTAGGCCTTAGGCTTAAAGGGGTTGTAAAGGTACAATTTTTTTCCCTAAATAGCTTCCTTTACCTTAGTGCAGTCCTCCTTCACTTACCTCATCCTTCCATTTTGCTTTTAACCACTTCCATACCGGGCACTTACGCACCTTCCTGCCTAAGCCAATTTTCAGCTTTCAGCACTGTCGCAATTTGAATGACAATTGCGCGGTCATGCTACACTGTACCCAAATGAAATTTGTATCATTTTGTTCCCACAAATAGAGCTTTCTTTTGGTGCTATTTGATCACCTCTGCGATTTTTATTTTTTGCGCAAAAACTAAAAAAAGACCGACATTTTTGAAAAAAATTAAGTATTTATTTTTTTATGTTATTTTTTTGTAAATAAGTAAGTTTTCTTCTTCAATTATGGGCACTGATATGGCGGCACTGATGGGCACCGATGAGGTGGCACTGATGGGCACCGATAGGCGGCACTGGTATGCTGCACTGATGGGCATTCATAGGCAGCACTGATGGGCACTCATAGGCGGCACTGATGGGCACTCATAGGCGGCACTGATGGGCACTCATAGGGGGCACTGGGCTCTCTTTGGCGGCACTGATGGGCACTCATGGGTGTCACTTATGGGTGGCACTGATGGGTACTTATGGGTGGCACAGATGGGCACTGATAGGTGGGCACTGGGCATAGATGGGCACTAAGAGGTGGCACTGATGGACACTGGGTGGCACTGATGGACACTGAGGGGTGGCACTGATGGCATTGCTGGGCATCATTTTAGCCAGTGCCCATGTTGCCAGTCAGTGCCCATTTGTGGGCACTGATTGGCATCGATTGTGTCAGGGGCTAGTGCTCCACCCGACGCTGCGATTTCTCCCTATTGGGCATCCTTTCCCAGTCGATGCCCAATAGGGAGAAACGCAGCGTTGGGTGGAGCACTAGCCGCTGACGTCACCACGCCCCCAGTTGATCGGCCTGAGCCGAAGCTGGTTTGATTTTTGTGCTTTAGTTGACACTTTGTATCCATGAAGCCTTTTTAGATGTCAGTCCTTTTTTTCCATTGAGCGGAATAAAGTTAAAGTTTTTACCAAAGTATTGCACTATGAAGCACTTTTTTTCCTCTCCATCCATACGTTCCCATCCCATCTCCTGAGGCTGATCCCACGCTTTGAGAAGGTAGAAGTACTGCCTCCGGATTTCCAGCAGAGGAGCGGACCGTGAGGGATTACTTGGAGCCAGCCGAGGACATCTCTGTGCAGAGCCCTTTAGATCCCCTTGGGGATCTGACGGATCTGGTAAGCGGCCATTTACTACACTTGTTTGTGGAATTGTGTTGAAGTTGCCTACACCCACCTTACTAATAGAAGTTACCTGCATCCACCTTGCTGATAGATACAGGACAAATCCTTTGCATCGGTGTGATACTACAAGGACATTCTATTTAAATTGTTATCACGTTTATTCCGTTATTGGAATAAGGACATTTGCACCACAATTTGTATTGTTTAATTTGGTTGCGCACTTACCTTTATTTTTTCTTACATATTTCACAAGCCCAATATTTAGGCTTTTTTTTAAGTCAGGTGCAGCACCTTCACATATTTGATCAAATCATTCATCAGCTTTTTATTTATTTATTATTTCTTTATTTCTTGCACATGTGCACTTTGTTTTGTTGGGGGTAGCGCGGATTGTCCACACCATACAGCAGTGTACATGAAGCCTTGAAGTGCTTGTAAAAGATATTTTTTTCATAAAACAAAAACAAAACATGCATAGTATTGCACAGAGCGGCCCTGAATCTCCTCTTCTGCAGTCCCCCACCTGTGCTGTCCACTTCTCCCTTGTTGTGTGCTATGGGGTCTCGTGTGAAGGAGTGCTCCCGAGCCAGGGTGTGCGCATCCACAGACAAACAGAGAACATCTCGGCTCTGCCTGCCACTCCCTCCTCACAACATTTGATTGGCAGCAGCAGCAGGAGGCAATGGCATGTCCAGTGAGAAGAGAGGAGAGTGGGGTTGCAGATGGGCACAGAGCTGTATTGATAGAGGATTTAGGTAGGTGTTAAGAGACAGGGAGTGGGGAAGTATTGTAATAAGTATTGGAGCGTTTTCTTTTTACCTTAATGCATAAAATGCATTAAAGCGTAGTTCTGTCTGAAATATGACTTTTAAGATAAAAATACTCCTAGAATACTCATGCCTTGTGCAATGTAACAAAGGTATGATGTAAACTATGCCCAGTTTTCTATCTGTGCAACATATTTTTCTTACTTTGTAAAGTTTCTGCACAGAGTGGCCATCTCCAGTGTGGGCATGTGACACCACAGTGTCCTTCTTCCTGGATTCCGTGTGTCTGTTACCCACTGGTGCCTGTTCTTCATCTGCCTGCGATTCACCTGCTTGCTGCTCATGCCCGCTTGTTAGAGTGAGTCTTAGTGCAGGGAGAGGTTCCTGTACAAGGAGGGACAGTGTAGGGTAAGGATGAGCCGAACACCCCCCAGTTAGCACCAGAACATGCGAACAGGCAAAAAATGTGTTTGAACACACAAACACCATTAAAGTCTATGGGACATGAACATGAAAAATCAAAAGTGCTAGTTTTAAAGGTTAATATGCAAGTTGTTGTTATAAAAAGTGTTTGGGGGGGGGTGTCTATATTATGCCTGTAAAGTAGCGCATGTTTCCCATGCTTAGAAAAGTCCCTGCACAAAATTACATTTCTAAAGGAAAAAAAGTCATTAATTGTCGGGTCCCGGCAATACAGATAAAAGTCATTGGAAAAAAAACGACATGGGTAGGCATGTGCAAAAGGGAAAAATTTGTTTCGTTTTAATTCGTTATTTAATTAATTTCGTTAAGTTCGATTCGGTACATGTGTTAAATTCGTTTTCGGAATTCGTTCAACCGAATTTCGAAAAGTCCGGTCGAATTCGAAAATATTTAGACCGGATTCGAAAACAAATAGTCTCTTTTCGAATAGAATTTGTTTTCGAATTAGATTCGAAAAGATTTTTTTTTTTTTTTTTTCGAATTCCGATCGAATTTCGTCTGCGGGTTTTCGATTCGGAATCGAAAACGTTCGGTCGGATTTGGTAAATTCATAATATTGCAATTCGGGACTTCGTATGCATCCGAATGTCCGAATAATGAAAAATCTGTCCGAATTTCGATTCGGAACGAAACGAAATGCACATGCCCTTTGGGTCTGGTATGAATATTAAGGGGAACCCCCGAACAAAAAAAAGGCGTGGAGGTCCCCCCAAATTCCATATCAGGCCCTTCAGGTCTGGTATAGATATTAAGGAGAACCCTGCGCCAAATAAAAAAAAAATGGTGTAGGGGTCCCCCTCAAAATCCATACCAGACCCTTATCCGAGCACAAAACCTGACAGCATTCCCCCCCCCCCCCAGGTACGGAATTTAAAGGAATATTTCACTTCTATTGTTTCACATTAAGCATTATTAAAATTACTGCTCCCAAAAAAAACAGCAGTTTTTAAAACTTTTTTTGCATTGATACATGTCCTCTGAGACAGGACCCGGGTCCCCAAGTCACTTTGTATGACAATAACTTGCATATTAACCTTTATAATTAGCACTTTTGATTTCTCCCATAGACTTTTAAAGGCTGTCCCACGGACACCCCAAATTGTTCGCTATTCGGCAAACGGGCGAACAGCCAATGTTCGAGTCAAACTCATGTTCGACCCGAACATAAAGCACATCCCTAGTGTAGGGACATACCTCCAGCAGAAGGCATCCTTGGTAAAGTAGGGCTTGCCTTGCCTGGAATAGTGCCTTACTATTGATATTGTGTAAGATACCCGTGCATTACTGTGTCATTGCTGAGTAAAATGCTGTTACAAATCTGTGCCTCATTGAATGACTGAAAGCTCAAACTGTGCCATTAATGACTGTACTTTTGCATTACCTGAATATCTGCTTAGTGTTAATGGTGTTCTAGTGCCTACAAATGTGACTGCAATTTACCTTGTTAACCACTTATCCAAATACAAGAACCGATACCACATTTTGGTCTCCATGTGAGTGCCTCCTCCCCATCGACTACCACAGCCCTTAGCCCCAAACACATACATAGCAAAAAAAAAAATCGAATCCTGGCTTTACAGGTTGCTATGGTGCTTCATACCGAAGTCCTTAGCGTGTCTTCTCCAGGACATTGGCCTCATGGCTTCCCCTTGTCCCTAGGGTATGTGCTTTCTCTTATACAAAAACGTATTTGTAAATGATGTCCTATCATAATAAGAGATGGGGGATCTGACCATATAGTTCCCTATGCCCCTTGTCAAGAAATGTTCCCCTTGGTGAAATCTACCCTCAATCATAGCTCCCAACTGTCCCTGATTTCGAGGGACTGACCCTGATTTGGAGCAAAGTCCCTCTGTCCCTCTTTCCTCCTCATTTGTCCCTCATTTTGGTCTCATCTATCTATTTTTATCTATCAAAAAGTGTTCCCCAGCACTAAACTAATTGGTGTTTTCCCAAGTAGGCTCCCCCAACGCATGCGTTTAAGTTTGTACATGTGGAAATGTGGGGGTGGGGGGGCTAAATGTTTTTTTTCAGGGGTGGGGATTATGTGCTTGGGTTTAACTTTGCAAAAAAAAAAAATTTTTTTACTTAACTTTTTTTTCCTTTACATAGGGGACAAAAAGTCCCCTATGTGATGATTTTTAGGTGCCAGGTTCTCTTTAATGACACATGCAGGGTCTAAAAAGACCCTGCATGGCTACTCTGGTCTCCACTGAATGTATTCCAATGCAGATCACATTGTAATACATTCCTTCCCAGCTAAGCTAGCCAGGGACATGGAGAGGCTGACCCAGAAGTGACATCAGAGATCTTGCTTTCCGGGTCACAACAAGAAGGGGAGGAGGGCGTGTATCTGCTCTTCTCCTTCCCCACGACCCAGAGGAAAGGGTTGAAAAATAAGTCATTAGGGACTGAGAATATAATATCTTCAAGTTAAAGATAGGGGAGCACTACAAGGTTGTATCTGTTATAGGGGAGACTTCTCTCCACTTCATGTCCCATAGACACCCTAGGAAATGAAAGGAAATCCCTACAAAGTGGATATCACCAGAACTAGTGTCTTCGTTGGAATATTTTCACTGGTGAAAAAAGAAAATTTTGGATTTTCTTTCACTTTTCGTGATAATGTTAGACACACAGAGAGGGTGGATCTCCCTAAAGGGGACACAGACAGTAATAAAAACCTGACAGGTTGTCATGGACATGCAATAATGTCTGGCAGCTTACCTTCTCCTCCATGTGTCCATTAGAGGCCTGACTCTCTTTCTGGCTGCCTTTTATCATCTCCTCCCTGTATGGCTCCACCCCAGGAAGTCTATATTAACTGTTGCACTGCAAGTCTGCTTTGCTGTTCAACTTTGTTTATTAGCTTGTGTTCCTGTCTGCCATGTGCTACGTTTACCTTTCTGTGTACCGATTTTGGCTCGTCTTTGACTACTCCTGTTTGCCTGTGACCCTGACCTTTGGCCTGTCCCCTGGTTACCCTTATCTGCCTGTTGCCCCAACCTAGGCTTACCCATCACTATCCCTTGTGTCCTCAGTGGCTGCTTCCCCTCTCTCCCTACGGAGCATGACCTGGGGGACCCCAGGGGCTGCAACCTGGGTTCAGTTGCAGCCAAGGCCATCCTTACCACTAGAGGCTCTGGTAAACACCTGCTGGACCTTAGACTCCGAGCCCTGGGGAATCTTGGATTCACGTTTCCTGTCCATCCGCAGCAGTCTGCTATTGGGTTCACTACCTTGCGGTGCACCCCTGTCTCCATCGGGGTGCATTTGTCACCTGGCCACAGGTGACCTGACACAGGTATTGTAAACTCTCTCCACACTTTTCAAATCTGAAGTTTTACCTTTAGGCATACTTTTGATGCAAACGTTCTTTTGGAAATTCCAACATGTTTCAGGGGTATATTGCTGCCTTCATTAGGGCTATAATAAGTAAAAAAAGTACTGAAATTGTATTTGAACTGCTGATGAAGGGAGCTCTTTACTGTATTTGAGGCCCTGATGAAGGAGGCAATTGCATACCCCTGAAACATTTTGGTATCTCCATTTGCATTTAAAGTGGAACTATATTCATCAATTTAGCTGTTTAAAAAAAAACTGTTATATTTCTGGCATGCAAGGAATGTTAACTGTCACATTTCCTTGTGTTCTCAATCAAACTGTAAGACCAAAATGTTTTTTTTTTTATAACGCAAAAATGTATAAACCCAGTGGTGATTAAATACCACCAAAATAAAGCTCTATGTGTATGTGTGTGGAAAAAAATGGAAATTTCATATGGGTACAGTGTTTTCTTTTTAAAAAATCCATAAAAAGATTGCACCACACTGACTGCACATGCGCGAGACCTCTAGGTGCATGCTGAGTAACCAGAATGCACGGAATTGAGGAAGGACACTGTGCTGTGCAGGAACTTCACAAAGTAAGAAAACAATACTGCACAATTAGAAAACTGGGCATAGTTTACAACATACCTATGTTACATTGTACGACACATGAGTATTCTAGGGGTGTTTCTATCTTAAAAGTCATATTTCAGCTGGAACTTTGCTTTAATGCATTCAGCACAGTGCTTGTGTTGTGTCATTTGGCCCACCGTATTACCTGAAATACCTGTCTGATCCTGCCTGGTCTTTCCCTCCCCTCTATAAACTGACCACAGGTCATCATGGCTGCTGAGCCCTGACATCATGGTTAGTTTATGTGCTTCCATCATCCGCTGTGTCTCCTGTTCTACCTTGTCCCCTCTCCCCTAGGGATGAGCCGAACAAGCCCCCCCCGCCCCGACGGTTTGGTTCGCACCAGAAAATACGAACAGGCAAAAAATGTGTTTGAACACGCGAACGCCATTAAAGTCTATGGGAGACGAACATAAAAAAAACAAAAGTGATAATTTTAAAGGTTAATTTGCAAGTTATTGTCATAAAAAGTGTTTGTGGACCCGGGTCCTGCCCCAGGGGACATGTATCAATACATAAAAAGTTTTAAAAACGGCTGTTTTTTGGGGGAGCTGTGATTTTAATAATGCTTAAAGTGAAACAATATAGTATGCCTGTAAATTTGCGCACGTGTTAAGAACTGTCCCTGCACAAAATGTCATTTCTAAAGGAAAAAGTAATTTAACCACTAACCGTCCAGCGGCCGCAGTTTTACAGAGGCAGGTCAGCTCGGCTGCGCGAAATCACGTAATATAACGTGATTTCGCATTTCAGCCACTAGGGGCTGCTCGTCCCTGGTGCCGACGCGCGTGCCGGCTCTATTTTTGTTTATAGCGCAAAAAATAAAAACCGCAGAGGTGATCAAATAGCACCAAAAGAAAGCTCTATTTGTGAAAAAAAAGGACGCCAATTTGCACGACCGCATAATTGTCAGTTAAAGCGACGCAGTGCCGAATTGTAAAATGTCTGCTATGGATTTTAAGGGGAACCCCAAACCAAATATAAAAAAAATGGCATGGGTTCCCCCAAAAATCCATACTAGACCCTTATCCTAGCACGCAACCTGGCAGGCTGCAGGAAAAGAGGGGGCGCTCTCTCGTCCCCCCTCTTTTCCTGCGGCCTGCCAGGTTGCGTGCTAGGATAAGGGTCTGGTACCTGAACCGTACCAGGCCACATGCCCTTAACATGGGGAGGATGTCCCCATGTTGATGGGGGGGTTTTGTAAAAAAATGGGATAAGTCCTTTATTAAAAAATAAATAAAAACATTCCAGCGATGTAATCCAGTCAGTCCAGCGTTGTACTCCTCTGTCCCGCGGTGATCCAATATCCAGCGATGCTCCAGTCTCCACTCCACACGAAGCCCCCATGATGCGTAAGAGGGGGCGGGGTCACCCGTCCACATCATAGGGTAAGCCCCGGCTTTCTCTGGCAAGTGACCCGCCCTGTGACTTTCCCCTTAATATCCATACCAGACCTGAAGGGCCTGGTAATGGACTGGGGGGGGGGGCTGCCATTTTTTTTCAATGACTTTGATCTGTATTTCTGGGACCCGACAATTTATGAATAGCCGCAAATAGTTTTAACTGACTTTTTTTCCTTTAGAAATTACATTTTGTGCAGGGACAGTTCTAAACACGGGAAACATGTGCTATTTTACAGGCATACTATACACACCCCCCAGGTACGAAATTTAAAGGAATATTTCACTTTTACTGTTTCACTTTAAGCATGGTGCAGTGGTTAAATTACTTTTTTCCTTTAGAAATTACATTTTGTGCAGGGACAGTTCTTAACACAGAAAACATGCGCTACTTTACAGGCATACTATATTGTTTAACCTTAAGCATTATTAAAATCACTGCTCCCAAAAAAACAGCTGTTTTTAAAACTTTTTATGCATTGATACATGTCCCCTGGGGCAGGACCCAGGTCCCCAAACACTTTTTATAACAATAACTTGCATATTAACCTCTAAAATTAGCACTTTAGATTTCTCCCATAGACTTTTAAAGGGTGTTCCGCAGCTTTTCGAATTTGCCGCGAACACCCAAAATTGTTCGCTGTTCGCCGAACAGCCAATGTTGGAGTCGAACTCATGTTCGACCTGAACATAAAGCTCATCCCTACTCTCCCCCCTCCCTCCCTGCCTATCAGCTAGTGACAGTGCCCGCCCTCCTGCTACTGAAATAACATCTATATCTTTATACTATCAAGACTGTCTTCTAATCCTGTGTGCCCCTGTGTGTGTGATTTATATAAAATGCAGTATATAACTCATTTCAGAGCCCCGCTCGGCGCTCACGTGACTGGCCAGCTCGCGCCTCCTCCTCTCCCGAGTGACGTCAGTGTGGGAATTTCAGCTCCACTTGCTGCAGCTGTCAGACGTGGAGAGGAAAGAGCTGGCTGGTCACGTGAGCGCCCAGTGGTGCTCTATAATGGGGCAATTACTGCATTTTTTTAAAAAAAATCACACACACAGGGGGACACGAGTCCCGCTGTCTTTGTTAATTGATGCAGCAGCAGGCCTCACGAGCAAGCCCGCACGGGTGCCCCCAGAGAAAGCAGCTTTCCGTGGGGGCACCCGTTCTGGGGAACCCCGGAAAACAAGGGTTTGGGTAAGTCTGGGCATGTTTGTTATTTTTTTTTTTTTTTTTAATTGAGGTTTACAACCACTTTAATATTGAAGGTGTATTGCTGGCTGGATGACTGGGTGAAAAAAAAGAAAAAAGCCTAAAATTTAAGGATTGGTAAGCTGCAATATATTCATTTATTCAATTTTTTTTAATTTTGGGTGCAATACCACTTTAACTTGTCCCTGACCCTTATAACGGTAAACTTTTTAAAGAAAATAATTTAGGATTTAAGTAAAATTTTACTGCATGCAATTCAGATAAAATGATTGCCATGGAGAGGAGCAAGAGAGATTGAGCTGAAGATGTCAGCAAAGCAAACAGATTTCCATTAAAAATAAAAAGTTCTACTTAGTGATCATATTAGCATCAATATAAATTTGAGATGAAAGTGTTTTTGAAAGGTGATGTCATTTAAAATAAATTAGCTACTTCGAAGTGTGTGCGTTGAGCCCGGTGAATCAGAAAGACAGAAATTATTCAGTAATTTACTTTGCAGATTTTTATTTAAATAAAAGAAAAACAAATCTATAATAATAGAAAAAATGGCACTGAGTGAATATGACAAAGTTTATTTTTTGAAGGTTAAGGGGAAAATTAGCATTATTATTATTATTTTTTTTAATAAAAGACGCTCATCCACACAGATTGTGTTAAACCAAGTTGGGAATCGTAAGGCTGATATAAGCTGATCATCGCCCAGGATAGGTAATAACAATCTGACTGTAAAGTGATTGTATGTCTATAGGTACACCGGGATATAGACATCTCCCTGGCTGACCAAATATCTTTAAAATATAATTTCCCAATTAATTACTATTATTTACCTGAATTTTAGAGGTTTTAAGTCAATGACCTAATTAGAATCTTAAAGTATATGTTACCCCAACATTTCACGTTTCTGATGTGTCTGCTGTACCATGAACTTGTGTTAAAGAGAATCCTGTTCTCTTTGCATTGCTTCCTTTGCATGCAATACCTGGTGATCCTGCCAGTCTCCCTGTTTTCTTATTTCAAACTGACCACACAAGGCATGACGGCATGTTAATCCCAGTGTGGTCAGTTTTCTGGCTGTGCTGGGGGCACAGCCTGCCTGTCTTCCAATGGGCAAGACTTGTGCTGGCACTTCCTCCCCTGAACAGCTAATCACTGGAAAGATTAGTGTATTGCACTTAATTTGCCTCCAGATAACACCCCCCACACACATTCTCCACCCTCAGCTCTCTAAGCCCCTTATGCAGTTGAGAACAGAGGTCATGTGATCACTTATAAAAACAAAGGAGGTATTTATAATGGTTTATATCTACTGGGCCAGATCCACAAAGCAGTTACGCTGGCGTATCTATTGATACGCCGCGTAACTGCTAGGTTGCTCCGGCGTATCTTTGTTTTGTATCCACAAAACAAGATACGCCTGAAGCTGGGCTAGATCCGACTGGCGTATGTCTTAGTATGCCGTCGGATCTAAGGTGCATATTTACGCTGGCCGCTAGGTGACGCTTCCGTCGATTTCCGAGTCGAGTATGCAAATTAGCTAGATACGCGAATCCACAAACGTACTTCCGGCCGGCGCATTTTTTTACTTAGTTTCCGTAAGGCTTTTTTTGGCGTATAGTTACCCCTGCTATATGAGGTGTACTCATTTTTTTGAAAATGTTACGTTGTTTGCGTAAGTCATTCGCGAATAGGGCTTTGCGTAGAATTACGTTCACGTCGAAAGCATTGGCTCGTTGCGGGTTCATTTGGAGCATGCGCACTGGGATACCCCCACGGACGGCGCATGCGCCGTTAAAAAAAAAAACGTCATTTACGTCGGGTCAAGACGTATTAACATAAAACACGCCCCCATCTCATCCATTTGAGTTGCGCGCCCTTACGCCGACAAAGTTACACTCTGCCGCCGTAACTTACGGCGCAAATTCTTTCAGGATACAGAAAATACGCTGTAAGTTACGGCGGCGTAGTGTATCAGAGATACGCTACGCCGGCTTAAAAGATGCGCTGAGGTACGTGGATCTGGCCCACTGTGTGTATATATACACTCACTGTTCACTTTATTAGATACACCTTGCTGGTACCCGGTTAGACCCGCTTTTGCCTTCAGAACTACCTTCATTCTTCTTGGCATAGATTCAACAAGGTGTTGGAAACATTCCTCAGAGATTTTGGTCCATAGTGACACAACAGCATCATGCAGTTACTGTGGAGGCCATTGGAGTACAGGGACCTCATTGTCCAGTGGTGAGATGATTGGAGCTTTGTGACATGGTGCATTATCTTGCTGGAAGGAGCCATCAGAAGATGGGAACACTGTAGTCATAAAGGGATGGATATGGTCCGCAACAATACTCAGATAGGCCGTGGCATTTAAACAATGCTCATTTGGTACTAAGGGGGCCCAAAGTGTGCCAAGAAAATATCCCCCACCACTACATCACCACTAACAGTCTAAACCATTGATACAAGACAGGATGGATCCATACTTTCATATTGTTTATGCCAAATTCTGACCCCACTATCTGAATGTCGCAACTGAAATCGAGATTCATCGAGGGAGCTGCGGTGGCTCAACGCGATTGGCACTGCGCTGACAAGCCATTCACCTCTGCAGCTAGAGGTTCGGATCCCGGTCTCGGCTTCATGTGAATTGAGTTTGGTGGTCTCAGCCCGGCTCCCGGTGGGTGTGCTATGCAAGGTAAGCCTGTGCTTAGTACGCCCACCCCCCTCCCACAAAAACCACCACACCTACACACGCACTCTAAATTGGGTTAACACACGCACATTGACCACGCGGTCTCTAAAGAGAGGCGAAGGACTAATGGGGCTGGTTGAGTGGGCTAATCCTCTCACTCCCTTATAGGGAGTCCCTCTGCCCCGTTGGGCTTCAAAGCGGAGCAGGTAGGGCGGGCTGTGTGGGAGGACCCCCTCACACACCCGCCATTGCCACCCGGGGCATGGAGAAAGGTGGCAGATTGCCTCTGGGGGAGGCCTGCCTACTCCCAACTCCTGCAGTCCAGCTCCTCTCTCGAGTACACGCACAAAAAATACACTTAAAAAAAAAAAAAAAAAGAAATCGAGATTCATCAGACTAGGCACATTTTACTAATCTTCTATTGTTCAATTTTGGCTCTGCCCCACCCCAAAGCATCTTGTTCCAATGTTGATGGGGAAAAGGGTGTCTTCCCCTCAACCCTGGGCTGTGGTTGTGGGGGTATGCAGCCAGGGGCCTTATCCAAGTCTGGAAGCCCCCTTTAACAAAGTGGCCCCCAGATCCCGCCCCCCCCCATGTGAATGAGTATGGGGTATTATGTACCCCTATCCATTCACCATAAAAGTGTCAGACAGTTTTTGACTATTCCTTTATTAAAAAGTAAAAAATAAAAAAACAGTGTCCTCTGATGTAAATCCATTGTCAATCATGCAGCCCGCCACACCTGAAAAAGAGCAACAAAAAAAAGCTCCTCCTTCATTGACTGCCAACTGCCGAATGTCTCCTCCACCGTTTGACAGTTCTTAAAGAGGTAAGGGCGGGGCCCCCTGGTGACGTCACTGATCCAGCATGCACCGGTCTATGATGTCACAAGGGGGTGGTGCCATTAGGGGATGTCGCCAGGTGGCCCCGCCCTTACCTATATAAGTACTGTCAGATGGTGGAGAAGGCATTCGGAGCTTCCAGATTCAGATAAGCCCATTGCAACCACGAGTCAATTTAAATGTGATTTGACTAATTTTCTTTTCTTTGGAAATAAAATTGTTGCTGCAGCATGTTCTATGCATGCTACAGATGTGCCACCTTAAAGGCAGACTAAGGGGACCCCCCCAGGCACTATATTTAAATAATTTTTCATTTTTTTTGTTGCACTTTATTCATAATTAAAATCACTGCTCTTGAAAAAGCGATTGTTTTAAAAAAACATTTTTGCATTGATACGTGTCCCCCAGGGCAGTACCTAGACCCCCATACCCCTTTTATGGCCTATTCAGGGGCGGACTGACAACTCATGTGGCCCCCGGGCAATAGGAGATTATGGGGCCCCCGGGCAATAGGAGATTATGGGGCCCCCGGGCAATAGGAGATTATGGGGCCCCCGGGCAATAGAAGATTATGGGGCCCCCAGGCAATAGATTATGGGGCCACACAGTATACACACACATACAGTATACATACACAGTATACACACACAGTATACATACACATACACACACTGAAAAGGTACTCGAGAGGCGGAGCAGCTATAATCTTGGGATTTTCAGACCAAAAGGATGTCGGTAAGGGACATTTTAGGGACAGATGTAAAAAAAAGGCTGAGGCTGGCAACCCTGATGGGGCCCCCTAGTGGCATGGGGCCCTCGGGCAGTGCCCGAGGGCCCGAATGGTCCGTCCGCCCCTGGGCCTATTACTTGCATATAAGCCTTCAGAATGGGAACCTTTGATTTTTTTCTGTTTGGCTCCCTTAGACTTCAATTGGCGTTCGCCATTCGGGTCCGAACTTTTTCTGGGAGTTCTGCTGTGAACCGAAAAGGAGGGTCTTCGGCCCATCTCTATCTGTAAACCCGAGAGATGGTTGTGTGTGAAAATCCCAGTTGATCAGCAGTTTTTCAAATACTCAGACCAGCACTGTCTGGCACCAACAACCATGCCACATTCAAAATCACTTAAATCCCCTTTCTTGCCTATTCTGATGCTCAGTTTGACCATCAGCAAGTTGTCTTCACCCAGTCTAGATGCCTAAATGCATTGAGTTGCTGCCATGGGATTGGCTGATTAGCAATTTGTGTTACCAAGCAATTGAACAGGTGTACCTAATAAAGTTGCCTGAGAGTGTATATATATATATATATATATATATATATATATATATACAAACACGCACACATGGGTTTACCTTGCATTTCTATTTTAAACGGAATAGGTTGTTTTAACAGGTAGAGGTTCACATAAACTTTAAGTTGGCCATACACTATTAAATTTCCCAACAAATGTTCGTAAGAATATTCGTATGAAAATCCTTAGTACATTCGATGACATTCAAAAGTACTTCCAAATTTAATTTGCTTTTAACATTTTATTTTATAGTGAATCGACTTTCCTGAATGAAAACCACATTCATTGTTCTTCCACATTCCTTCTTCTTCGAATTTTCTCATCACTGCGGATGAAAACAAATGCCTATCTGACCCCACTAAGGATTAGAAAAACAAACGTTTAAAGCTGACTATACGATAGTAGAATTTAGTTGGAGAATTTTCTTTTTAGGAATGTTTGATTATCTTATCGTTAATGGGGTTAGATCCACATTTGTTTTTGACTGCAGTGATGAGAGAATTGGAAGAAGCGAATTGGACATTTTTTTTCTCAAATGTAGTTTTCATTCGTGAAAGTCCATTCTTTCCAAAATCCAATGTTAAATGCAATTTTTTTTAAGTACCGTATTTATCGGCGTATACCGCGCACTTTTTTGCCCTGGGCAAAATCGTGGGTGCGTGATATATGCCGATACCCGCTTTCCCGCGCCAAGTTTGAATACTGCGCCGGCATATACCGAGCGCAGTACACTCGTGTATAGTCGGGCAGTCTCGGCTCCTCCCGCACTCACGTCCTGGACGTACAGGACGTGAGCGCAACAGTAGCCGAGCCTGCCCGAGTGTACTGCGCTCTGTATATGCCGGCGCAGTATTCAAACTCGGCGCGGGAAAGCAGGAAACGAGCGAGGAGGACGCCTGCAGAAGGACGCCGGACCCGACGAAGAGGACACCCGAAGCCGCAGACGGACGCCGGACCCGACAAGGCCGCCGATGGACGCCGCGCAAGACACCAAAACTGTAAGTACAAAATCCTTTTTTCCACAGGAATTTCTGGCCAACTTTAATGGTGCGTGCTATACGCGGGAGCGCGCTATACCCCAATAAATACGGTACTTGTGAATTATAGTAGCTCCAGAGCCTTCTTGGTTGCAGTTTTCCCATGTGCGTTTTTGCTCATTTGTAGCGTGTTTTGTCATGCGGCAAAACTCGCATCTGCTAACTGCGATTGGGGTGCCATTAACAATTAAAGTGATATTAAAGAAAATATATATATTTTTAAATCACATACATGTTATACTTACTCTGTGCAGTGGTTTTGCACAGAGCAGCCTGGATCCTCCTCTTCTGAGTGCACCCATCGCACGCAGCTTGCTATGGGGGCACTTGAGCAGCCTCAATCCCGAGCCACTTCTCTGTATGTCCATTCACACACAGTGAATGGCTCAGTCCTGTTCTCTCCTCATTGGCTCACTGGCTGTGATTGACAGTGGTGGGAGCCAACAGGGATGGACTGGCCATCAGGACTACCGGGAGATTCCCGGTGGGCTGATGGCTCAGTGGGCCGGTCGGAGGTCCGCGGCGATCTACCCATCAATCGCCGACAGCTGGCGCCTGACGGGTAGATTGAGATTTAGCGAGCATGCAGAGTAGCGCAGGAAGCGTATGTAATATGTTCTCTCTCCTGTCACGGCACTAACGCTGCTCCCCGGCAGCCCCTCCTCTCTTCTCATCCATCCCCATTTGCTTGTGACATTATCTGGGATTGACGAGAAGAGAGAAGGGGCCGCCGGGGAGCCGAGTGAGTGCCGTGACAGGAGAGAGAACATATTGCACACACTTCCTGCGCTACTCTGCATGCTGGCTGGTAAACAATCTGCACCATAATGTGCCCTAATGTGCTATGTGTCCTGATGTGCTATTTGTGCCCCGTGTCCTGATGTGCCCTGTGCCCCGTGTCCTGATGTGCCCTGTGCCCCCTGTCCTGATGTGCCCTGTGTCCTGATGTGCCCTGATGTGCTATGTTCCCTGATGTGCTATGTGCCCTGATGTGCTATGTGCCCTGATGTGCCCCAGTCCCTGATGTGCCCTGTGCCCTGATGTGCCCTGTGCCCTGATGTGCTATGCGCCCTGATGTGCCATGTGCCCTGATGTGCCATGTGCCCTGATGTGCTATGTGCCCTGATGTGCCCTGTGCCCTGATGTGCCCCGTGCCCTGATGTGCTGAGCTCTGTACCGTGCCCTGATGTGCACTGTACCCTGATGTGTTGTGCCCTGGGCCGGTCTGGATGAAGTCCAGGGCCACATTTTTGTCCCAGTCCATCCCTGGAAGCCAATGGCTCCAGTTGCTGTCTCAGCCAATGAGGAGGAAAAGGCATGGGAGAGTCGCTGCTCTCGTACACATTGCTGGATCTACATGGGGCTCAGGTAGGTATTGGGAGGGCTGCTACACACAGAATATTTTTTAGCTTCATGCTTAGAATGCATAAAAGTAAAAAGCCTTGCGCCTTTACAACCTCTTTAATGGCACTGCGACCTGTGATCACAGCAGGCTTGCAACGTATTTCCAAAACGCGTGGCAAAATGATCAGACTTGTCCTGACACGCCCCTGTTGCACAGCCCTTTACTGGGAATCTCAGTATGCTCTCCTCCAATGATCAGACTTGTCCTGACACGCCCCCGTTGCACAGCCCTTCACTGGGAAGCTCAGTATGCTCTCCTCCAATGATCAGACTTGTCCTGACATGCCCCCGTTGCACAGCCCTTCACTGGAAAGCTCAGTGTGCTTTCATCCAATGATCAGACTTGTCCTGACACGCCCCCTTTGCACAGCCATTCACTGGGAATCTCAGTGTGATCTCCTCCAATGATCAGACTTGTCCTGACACGCCCCCTTTGCACAGACATTCACTGGGAAGCTCAGTATGCTCTCCTCCAAAGATCAGACTTGTCCTGACACGCCCCCTTTGCACAGCCATTCACTGGAAATCTCAGTGTGATCTCCTCCAATGATCAGACTTGTCCTGACACGCCCCTGTTGCACAGCCCTTCACTGGGAATCTCATTATGCTCTCCTCCAATGATCAGACTTGTCCTGACACGCCCCCGTTGCACAGCCCTTCACTGGAAAGCTCAGTATGTTCTCCTCCAATGATCAGACTTGTCCTGACACGCCCCTGTTGCACAGCCCTTCACTGGAAAGCTCAGTGTACTCTCCTCCAATGATCAGACTTGCCCTGACACGCCCCCTTTGCACAGCCATTCCCTGGAAAGCTCAGTGTGCTCTCATCCAATGATCAGACTTGTCCTGACACGCCCCCTTTGCACAGCCCTTTACTGGGAAGCTCAGTATGCTCTCCTCCAATGATCAGACTTGTCCTGACACGCCCCTGTTGCACAGCCATTCACTGGGAAGCTCAGTGTGCTGCTGCTGCTTCTCCACCCCCAGCTCTTATGCAGCTGAGCGAATGTGATCATCTATAAAAAAAAGGGGGGAGAAAGGTATTTCTAATGTTTTTTTTTTTTTTATATCTATAAAAAAATGGTTTACATTTTCATTTCTATTTTAAACTGAATGGGTTGTTTTATTATTACGATTACAAACCCCATAAATTAGCAAATCCTCACTTTTTGAGTTCAGGTCCACTTTAAATTCTTGTGCATGTAAAAAAAAAAAGTTTTCACGGAATATTCTGACGCTTTAGTAGCACGATGTTTGCTTTTATAGATGTGTCAAACTCTGCGCTTCTAAAAAGGAACTTTTCTGAAAAGGCTTTTTAATTCATGAGCATGCAAAAAAATAAAAATAAAATAAAAAACACCCTTTTAATGCCTATTTAATGATTATTCGAAGGTATCATTTTTGATTTTGCAACCTGTTTTCATTCTTTCCTTTTCATAGACTTCGACTCGAGATTTTTTTTGGAACCTGGGGGGGGAGAGAGTCAGATGTTTGCGTAACGGCCCTCACAAATTTAACTTAAATCTGTAATTTTTTTCTTTTTTTTTTTTTTTTCCCTAGCATTTCCTCCGAGAAATTAGATATTCTATTCACTGCATAAATTTTCAGGTTTTGCTAGCAAGACACTCAGGGTGTTGAATTTTTTATGACTAAAATGCTGTAATAATTGTTGAACAGATGTAAGTGTTGGAGAGTGGGCTCCGGCAGACCTCATGAAACCTCTATTAGCAATTTAACCCCGTCGCTTCCAACGCCGCGCAGCGCATGGCTGTAATCACCGTCACCTCCGTGAATGTTTATATTAGGATAAGTGGGAGAAGAAAAAAATAAAATAAAAAATGCGCTTCCTTAGAAAATTCTATCTCATGTATTTGTTTTCAGTGGTGGAAAATTTAAACCTGGATTCACGTGACCGAAACCAAAACATTTTATTGCTGCTTATCTCTTTCGTTACTGGATGAGCTTGCATTGCATTTTTTATTTAAAACTGGCAAATCGCTAAACAAACAGATGAGATACATATATAGGGGCTGCTTTACCTGCCAAAAAAAAATTGTATTTCTGTCCATCCAGTCCCAAGATTTACACAGCCCTGTCACATAGCACAGCTCTGCCTTCTAAGATAGAAGACCTGATTTTTCTCTGGTGCAGTTATGTAGCACTTAGGCCCCATGCACAGGAGACGCTGGTAAACTCGAGTTCAGAGGCATTTGGGCATTTTTTTCAACTGCCCCTGAACACATTTAATGTTATCCTATGTGTCCATGCACACATTCACGTTTTTTTGCGTTTTAAAGCAGTTGGGTTTATGTCCGTTTTTTCAGAAGCAAAATTTTGGGTTCAGACGCAAAAGTTTTCGCGTTTCAGGCTTCATTTCCACTGACGTTTTTACAGCCACTTTTCTGAGCGTTTTTTACAGCTTAACCACTTACCCCCCGGAACATATTGCTGCCTAAAGACCAGAGTACTTTTTGCGATTCGGGACTGCGTCGCTTTAACAGACAATTGCGCGGTCGTGCGACGTGGCTCCCAAACAAAATTGGCGTCCTTTTTTTCCCACAAATAGAGCTTTCTTTTGGTGGTATTTGATCACCTCTGCGTTTTTTATTTTTTGCGCTATAAACAAAAATAGAGCGACAATTTTGAAAAAAATGAATATTTTTTACTTTTTGCTGTAATAAATATCCCCCAAAAATATATAAAAAAACATTTTTTTTCCTCAGTTTAGGCCGATACGTATTCTTCTACATATTTTTCGTAAAAAAAATCGCAATAAGCGTTTATTGATTGGTTTGCGCAAAAGTTATAGCGTTTACAAAATAGGGGGTATTTTTATGGCATTTTTATTAATATTTTTTTTACTAGTAATGGCGGCGATCAGCGATTTTTTTTTCGGTATTGCGACATTATGGCGGACACTTCGGACATTTTTGACACATTTTTGGGACCATTGGCATTTTTATAGCGATCAGTGCTATAAAAATGCATTAGATTACTATAAAAATGCCACTGGCAGTGAAGGGGTTAACACTAGGGGGCGGGGAAGGGGTTAAGTATGCCTGGGTGTGTTCTTACTGTGGGGGGGGGGGGGGGGGCCTCACTAGGGGAAACACTGATTTTCTGTTCATACATTGTATGAACAGAAAATCAGCATTTCCCCTGCTGACAGGAACGAGAGCTGTGTGTTTACACACACAGCTCCCGTTCCCCGCTCTGTACCGAGCGATCGCGTGTGCCCGGCGGCGATCGCGCCCGCCGGGCACACGCACGGGAGTCGGGGGCGAGCGGGGAGCGCGCGCGCGCGCCTCCGGCGGCGCGCACGCGCCCCCTAGTGGCGGCTATACGATAGGACGTATAGCTACGGGCTCTCGCCCAGGAGAGCCGACCTGCCGCCGTATAATGACGGTGGCTGGTCGGCTACTAGTTAAAAACGCCTGTCCGTGTTATTCTATGGCATCATGCCCACATAGGCGTTTTTGAGCTGCAAATGGCATAGGCGTTTTTGAGCTGTAAAAAAAAAAAAGCAGGACCAGGGCGTTCTGTGGCTCCAGCAATAGAGCTGTAAAAACGCTCAAAAACGCACAAAAACGCTCAAAAACGCTACTGCTGCGTTTTTGAGCTCCAGCTCACAACATTTTTTTTTTTTTTTTTACAAAATAAACATGGACAGGCGTTTTTAAGCTGTAGAAAAGGCTAACAAAAGTGGCTGTAAAAACGCCAGTGGAAATGAAGCCTTAGGCTGCATTCACACCTGAGCGTCGGTCGTTCGGCGTTTTTTTCGGCGTTTTTTTCCGGCGTTTTGTCGCGCGTATTCATGCTTATTTGCCCGTTTGCATACAGCGTTGTCCGACGTTTTTGTACTTTGACGTTTTTTATTTTAGCCAATAGGAAAAACTATCATCTTTTCATCACTTGTTGCTATGTTGGTAGATTTTTTTTAATCTTCTGCATGGGCGACAAGTTCTATTGATTAAAGCGACGAAACGCCCGTAGCAAACGCCCGTTGTCACGCAAGTCGCTTGAATCGAGCGTTTCCATTACTTTCTATGGGTAATGGAAACGCTCAAATATGCCCAAACCGCCCGATACGCGCGACAAAAAAGGGTCCGGAACTTTTTTTGGCTACAGGCGATGGGCGTCAGGCGCATCAGCGTTCAGATGTGAACCATCCCCATAGACTTTCATGTATTTTGGTCCCTCTGGCGTTTGTGAGCGTCGCGCTACAGGCGACAAAACGCCTAGGTGTGAATGGGCTCTTAGATGCAAATCGCGGCAAAACGCCGATAAACGCGGCAAAACGCGGTACCGGCGTTTTGCCGTGATTTAGTTTATAGGCGTTTTTAAAGGTGACCTATTTTTTTTACATTAGAAATCTCAAAAATGATGGCAAATGATGAAAAACCATAAAAAAAACATAAAAAAATGTAATTGCTTGCATTGCATTGTGGACAATCCACAACTTGTGGCAGGTGACGTGGCCAGGTGATGTGGCAGGTGACGTGGCCAGGTGATGTGGCCAGTGGACAATCCACAACTTGTGGCAGGTAACATGGTCAGGTGACGTGGCAAGTGTACAATCCACAACTTGTGGTAGGTGACGTGGCCAGGTGATGTGGCAGATGACGTGGCCAGGTCACGTGGCCATTGGACAATCCACAACTTATGGCAGGTGACATGGCCAGGTAACGTGGCAGGTGACGTGGCCAAGTCATGTGGCAAGTGGACAATCTACAACTTGTGGCAGGTGACATGGCCAGGTAACGTGGCAGGTGACGTGGCCAAGTCATGTGGCAAGTGGACAATCCACAACTTGTGGCAGGTGACATGGCCAGGTGACGTGGCAGGTGATGTGGCCAGGTGACATGGCCTGGTGATGTGGCAAGTGGACAATCCACAACTTGTGGCAGGTGACGTGCCAGGTGATGTGAACAGGTGATGTGGCAGGTGACGTGGCCAGGTGACGTGGCAATTGGACAATCCGCATCTTGTGGCAGGTGACGTGGCAAGTGGACAATCCACAACTTGTGGCAGGTGACATGGCCAGGTGATTTGGCAAGTGGACAATCCACAACTTGTGGCAGGTGACGTGGCCAGTTGATGTGGCAGGTGACGTGGCCAGTGGACAATCCACAACTTGTGGCAGGTGACGTGGCCAGGTGATTTGGCAAGTGCATAATCCACTTGTGGCAGGTGACGTGGCAAGTGGACAATCCACAACTTGTGGCAGGTGACGTGGCCAGTTGACGTGGCAGGTGACATGGCCAGTGGACAATCCACAACTTGTGGCAGGTGACGTGGCCAGGTGATGTGGCAGGTGATGTGGCCAGGTGACGTGGCAGGTGACGTGGCCAGGTGACATGGCAAGTGGACAATTCACAACTTGTGGCAGGTGACGTGGCCAGGTGACATGGCAGGTGACGTGGCCAGTGGCAGGTGATGTGGCCAGTGGACAATCCACAAGGGGATGACACGTTCTTCAGCTCCGGGGACCGATCGCGGGACCCCATCGGCGATCGGGTCCCGGAGCTTCGGACCGGGTCGCGACCCATGGCTGGGTAGATGTACAGGACGTACCTGTACGTACATCTGCCCAGCTGTGCCATTCTGCTGACGTATATATGCAGGAGGCGGACGTTAAGTTAAGTGGTTAATTTCGTTATTCAGAGCATTCGGTAAACTTCATTTATACTGTAATTTGGGTATTCGGATATATCTGAATCTCTGAATAATGAAAAATTTGTCCGAATATTAATTCGGAACGAAACGAACCGCACATGTCTAGCTCTCTGTGTCTATCAGCATGTTACTTGTTAGCACATGAGCACTGCAGCACATTCAATTGGCTATTTGTGCTGCTTCTCACTCCCCCCATAGCAAGTCTAATTCAGATATTTTTACAGCTTGCAATAAATGATATTGAAAATAATAATAATAATTACTATTATTATTAAATTATTATTATTATTATTATTATTATTATTATTATTATTATTATTATTATTATCTTTTTAATTATTTACTAATATTAATGTTGTTATTCTTATTCTTATTAGTATTAATTGTATTTTTTTTAACAAATATGCTCTACAATGATTTGTTTTTTTATATATCTGCTTGGATTTCAGCTTTAAACTCATTGAAGGGAAGCCTGTGGAATGTCTGTAGGTTGTATTTATCATTCATTTGGCTTTTTTTGTTCCTTAAATCCCTATGGATGTTAAGGTCCTTATTTTCTAAATGGCCTTGAAATTGTTTCACGGTACAAATTCACGTGAAAGGAGGATGTAGATTGCGAGGAATCACTGTGGAAAGAATGCTGAATCAGGTGTATATAAAGCTCAGATTAAAGCTGATATAAAAAAATATATATATATATATAAATATATATATATATATATATATATATATATTTTTTTTTTTTTTTTTTTAAATGCTGCTAGTGTAAGGGCATGAGTGTGTCTTCTTATTGGTCACCCTTGAGAAGGCTCTGCTAAAAAATAAAAAATAAAATAAAAAATAATAAACCCTCAATTGTTCAGTAGCCATGTAAGGTTTCTAACATCCTACGTTAGAATAATAGAAGCTGCAATCTCATTGGTTGCTGCTGGACAAACATATTTAATGGCGTCACCCATGATCCCAGGTGTTTGTTTACATTCTAGCAGCTGGGATCTGTCATTTAGTGACGGGAGTGTGTGTGGGGGAGGGGGGGGGGGCATAGTAAGGAAATATTGATGGACGGCGGGTCATTGTGATTGCTGGGTGATGTAACTGATGATGGATTTACATTGTTTGCATTTTTTTTTATATATGCAATTAAAATACTTTTTATTCATGGTTGGTGTGTGTGTTTATTTACATTTGACATTTTTGGGGGGAACGAAAAATAAGAGGTACTTGTATCCCTAGTCACTTGCTGAGCGGGTCTTTTCTGGAACTTTTTTGTTTACAAGTTTAAATCAGTATATTTTTTGCCAGAAAATTACTTGGAAACCCACACATAATACATTTTTTTAACCTATGGAATAAAATGGCGATCGTTGCAATTTCTTTATGTCACATGGTGTTTGCGCAGCAGTTTTTCATTACATTTTTTTTGGAAAAATTATATAACCCATTTTTTTTTGTAAAATGTGAAAGATGATATTACGCTGAGTAAATAGATACCTAACATGTCATGCTTTAAAATTGCGCACGCTTGTGGAATGGCGCCAAACTACAGTATTTAAAAATATCCGTAGGCAACATTTTAAAGGCTTTAACAGGTTACCTGTTTAGGGTTACGGAGGAGGTCTAAAGCTAGAATCATTGTTCTCACTCTGTGGCAATACCTCACATGTGTGGTGCGGACACCATTTATATATACATGTGCGACTTACGTATGCGCTTGCTTCTGCACGTGAGCATGGAGGGATGGGGGCATTTAAAGGTGTTGTAAAGGTTCATTTTTTATTTTCTAAATAGGTTCCCTTAACCACTTAAGGACCGCCTCCTGCACATATACGTCGGCAGAATGGCATGGCTGGGCACAAGCATGTACAGGTATGTCCTCTTTAAGTGCCCAGCCGTGGGTCGTGGGCGCGCGCCCGCGGCCCGTTCCGAAGCTCCGTGACCGCGGGACCCGCGGACCCGATCGCCGCTGAAGTCCCGCGATCGGTCCCCGGAGCTAAAGAACGGGGAGAGCTGTGTGTAAATTGAGGCGTTATTCGGCCGCTAGCGGTGCGATTTTAACCCCCACTAGTGGCCAAAAAAGGGTAAATACCGCCGGCAATGCGCCTCTGCAGAGGTGCATTGCCGGCGGTATAGCCGCGGTATCCCATTGTTTTCTTTTTTTTTTATTATATTTTTTATTTATAAAGGAGAAACCGGTCCGGCCGGACCTTAACATTACAGTCAACGCATCAACATTGGCATGGGCTAAGAAACATTTACATTGCACATATGGTTCAATACATGGTGAACGACTCAGCTGACCTCCCGCTGGGCTCGCTCCCCTCATAGTAGGTCGCGGGGGCCCAGACGGGTGAGTCACCAGGAGTTCTTACACACCCCAGCACCTAGCCCAACGGGGCCTTTTCCATCAATTCGTATCAAAGGTTGCACTGACTCCCATTTGTAACAAAAGTCTGTGTAGCTGGGTCCAAACGTTCCAGTCCCTCCACCTGTTTTCCTGTTTCAGAATAATGAGATATAGCAGATAGTAGTAGAAAGAGGGGGGTGGGGTATCAGAGGGGTAGAAGAAGAGAGGAGAGGGGGGGGGGGGTTTCGCACAAGCATGGACTTATCAAAGCGCCCCAGAGGGGCGGAAGTGGCGCCCGGGCTGAAGTCACCCAGATCCTCTAAGACTCTGTCCTTCGTCAGAAAATTTGAATACGTTCCAGATTTGCCAGGTTTTGGTGTAGGCTTCTTGTCTCTGCTGGCTTGAGAGGATCAGATCCTCCATCCGGCTTATTTTTGTTTTCAATGGAAAGGAGCGGTGGAGAGGCGGTAAACACACCGCTCCTCTCACCGCTCCAAAGATGCTGCTGGCAGGACTTTTGGAGCGGTCCCGCCAGCGCATCGCCTCAGTGTGAAAGCCCATGGGCTTTCACACTGAGACTGCAGGGCGGGAGTTTTTCAGGCGGTATTTAGACGCTATTTTTAGCTCTAAACCGCCTGAAGAACTTCTCAGTATGAAAGGTGTCCTAAATTGCAGTCCTGCTATAAGTCGCTGATCACCATCATTGCTAGTAACAAATAAATCAATGAAAATATCCCATAGTTTGTAGACATTATACCTTATGCGCTGACCAATTAATATACACTTATTGGGTTTTTGTTTTTACCAAAAACATGTAGCAGAATACATATTGGCCTAAATTGATGAAGAAATTCGATTTTTTTTTATTTATTTTGATATGTTTTATAGCAAAAATTAAAAAGAAATATATATATATTTTTTTTCACAATTGTCAGGTTTTTTTTGTTTATAGCAAAAAATAAAAACCACAGAGGCGATCAAATACCACCCAAAGAAAGTTCTATTTGAAAAAAGGACAAATTTGGGAACAGGGTCGCATGAATGTGCAATTGTCAGTTAAAAACACCCAGTGCGGGATCGCAAAAAATGGCCCGGTCATAAAGGGGGGGGGGGGGGGGAGTAAACCTTCTGGAGGTCAAGCAGTTAAAAGATAATGAATCATCTATGGCCAGCCTTGGGGTGCATAATTTGACCGGCGCCCCCCACCTGTCAAACTCGCCCATTGAGTTCAATTGGGGCCTCCCAGCATTGCACGTAAGTGCAGCAGTATAGGGTTGAACCAAATAATGCCTCCTCATCCCCTGTCAAATGCCCTCAGAAAAGTAATCCAAATTGCTCTTCAGAGGGCACCAGACTAAGCTTGAAAGAACCCAAACAATTAAAATGTTGTTTGCTCAGATAAGAAATGAGAAACATTTTTGAACTTTCTCCTTCATAAATTCAAATATGTTCCCTATTATGCATTATGAAATTGTGCAAACGTTCCAAAAACTAATTTTTAGTGGCTTTGATAGCTGAATTTTGAGTAAAAATGGTTCATAAATGCTTTATAAATGCGACGAGCGTTCATAAGGGGCGTACGGTGGGGAATCAGCCAACAATCATTGATCAATGATCATTTGCTGCTGTATAAACACGCTGCTTAAGAAGATCAAACTGTAAAATCAGCAGTAAAATTAGGTCAATTAACCTCTTCAAGGGCAAGATAAGGGCAATTAACCTCTTCCTAGCCTAAAGAAAGCGCTTCAGCCCTCCCGTACCGTAATCGTTATTAGCGCAAATGAAGCAGCTTGTTAAAATGCAGGCTTTATTGGAAGAACTCGAGCTCCCAAATGGGGTCAACACGTGTCAAAATTATTATTTTTTCCTCGTATAATCTCTAATATTTAAGGGTAAGCAGCTACACAAATTTATCTTCCGCCAAAGCGAGTCAACATTTGCACATGCGAGGGTCCTTCTTAGCCCCCCGCTGGGAAGGATCTCATTAGGGGATGAGCAGGATTTTGTCCAGTAATTTTCAAACATGCAAATTCCTGTGAATCAGAGGTAAACCAGTGGGAGATGACAAACAGCACGAGGGAAGGCGGCGGTGACAGCCCGTCACGTCAAGAGTGTAACCACACAACAGACCAAGTGGCAACTACAGCGTTGCCAACAGACCCGCCGGAGGAGAATACCATGGAGACAGCTGTCGGTGCCAGGCAAGTTTTCCGGCTTCTCACTCAATATGGGTTCTGCAATGCCTGGCACTGAGTGCAAAGTGGTATTACTAAGGGGGATGCAGGAAGCAGTAAGAGAATTAATAAAAGGAAGGTCGCCTTATTTTAATCACCCTGCCATTATTCCTGCCTTTTAAATATGTTATCATTAATATTATGCATTCTCAAAGCTGAACTCCATTCAGATATAAAATGCAGCTCTGTGTTCATCAATATACATCGTTCAGCCATAACTTTATGACCATCCACCTAATATTTAGTAGGCCCCCTTTTGCCGCAAATACAGCCCTTACCCATCAAGGCATAGACCCTTTAATACCTCTGAAGGTATGCTGTGGTATCTGGCATGAAGCTGTCATGAGCAGATCCTTCAAGTCAGGCCCCGTACACACGACCGAGTTTCTCGGCAGAATTCAGCCAGAAACTCGATCGGAGCTGTATTCTGCCGAGAAACCCGGCCGTGTGTACACTTTCGGCCGAGGAAACCGACGAGGATCTCGTCGGGCCAAATAGAGAACATGTTCTCTATTTCCTCGTTAGTCAACGGGGAAACTTGGCTCGCCGAGATCCTCGGCGGCTTTACAAGGAACTCGACGAGCAAAACGATGTGTTTTGCCCGTCGAGTTCCTCGGACGTGTGTACGGGGCCTCAGTGTTTCTCAAGCTTTTTTCAGTCAAGACACCCTTTAAAATGATGGATAATCTGAAGGCACCCTTTAAAATTCTAGACATTCTCAAGGCACACCTTAAAATTCTGGACATTCTCAAGGTATCCTTTAAAATTGTGTACATTCTCATGGCACCCTTTAAAATGTTGGACATTCTCAAGGCACCCTTTAATATTTTGGACATTCTCAAGGCACCCTTTAAAATTCTAGACATTCTCAAGGCACCCTTTAAAATTATAGACATTCTCAAAGCACCTTTTAAAATTATAGACATTCTAAAGGCACCCTTTAAAATTATGGACAATCTCAAGGCACCCTTTAAAATGATGGACATTCTCAAGGCACTATTTAAAATGTTGTACATTCTCAAGGCACCCTTTAAAATTATAGACATTCTCAAGGCACCCTTTAAAATTTTGGACATTCTCAAGGCACCCTTTAAAATTCTAGACATTCTCAAGGCACCCTTTAAAATTCAAGACATTCTCAAGGCACCCTTTAAAATTATAGACATTCTAAAGGCACCCTTTAAAATTATGGACAATCTCAAGGCACCCTTTAAAATTATGGACATTCTCAAGGCACCCTTTAAAATTTTGGACATTCTTAAGGCACCCTTTAAAATTCTAGACATTCTCAAGGCACCCTTTAAAATTCTAGACATTCTCAAGGCACCCTTTAAAATTATAGACATTCTAAAGGCACCCTTTAAAATTATGGACAATCTCAAGGCACCCTTTAAAATGATGGACATTCTCAAGGCACTATTTAAAATGTTGTACATTCTCAAGGCACCCTTTAAAATTATGGACATTCTCAAGGCACCCTTTAAATTTATGGACAATTTCAAGGCACCCTTTAAAATTCTAGACATTCTGTCAGGGAAGACGTCTGCAGAGTACAGCTGCTGTCCCCCCGGCACACACCTGTGCGCAGGCGCCAACCAAGGAAGCTCAGAACGTTCGCGGGCACTTCTGCAGATGCGCATGCGTGTGCACATGTGCGCGCGCCTGTCACAGGAACTGGGGCCAGTAGGCCTATTTAAACAGAGCTGTAACACTGACTTGTTGCTACTTGGTCTACAGTGTTTACCTGAACTTTTCATACCTGTGTGACTCCTGATAAATTCCCGGCTTCTCCCTGACTATGCTCCTGCCTGCTGTTCTGTACCTGATCTGCCTGTCTGTTGCCAAAACCTGCCTGTGACCCTACTACGCTCCTGCCTGCTGTTCTGTACCTGATCTGCCTGTTTGTTGCCAAAAGCCTGCCTGTGACCTGACTACGTTCCTGCCTGCTGTTATACCTGATCCGCCTGTCTGTTGCCTACCCGGCTTGTCTGACCCTGCTTCCTGCTGTGCATCCCAGCCGACCATCTGTCAAGTCTGCCAGCCTTTCTGCCATATCACCTGCCTTCTACCAGCCAAGTCCGGCTTCCTGCCTGTGAGTTCCTGGCTACTACCTGCACAGACTTCAGGACTGATCCTAGGCACTCTTACCCCGCCGTGCTCCAGCGCCAGCTGTCTCACCATCAGCGGGCCTCGAGTCAGAGCCGTACGAGAGGCCTTCCTCCACACGTCAGGCTCACCCTCCAGGTATGTGACACATTCACAAGGCACCCTTTAAAATTCTAGACATTTTTAAAGCACCCTTTAAAATTATGGAAAGGCTGAAGGTGGGTGTAGTGTGATTCTGCCAACATCCAAATATTTAACAATAGTAGCTAGGTTGCACAGAGTGCATACCAAAAAATAACCCCTCATGGACTTTGGAGGCAGAAAAAGAGTAAAGCCTCGTACACACGATCAGATTTCTGATGGAATCTAATCCGATGGATATTTTTGTCGGATATCCAATGAAGCTGATTTTCATCAGTCTTGCCTACACACCATCAGTCAAAAATCTGACCGTGCCAAAACGCTGTGGAAAACAAACCGATGGGGAACAAACCGATGGGGCCCACACACGATTGGTTTGTCCGATGAAAACAGTCCATCGGTCTGTTTTCTTCGGACAAACCGATCGTGTGTACAGGGTTTAAGAGAATGTATTAAAAGTATACTTTTTTTAAAATTTAAGAGCTCGGAGTAAAAAAGGGAAAACAGTCCCTATAGAATGACAAAGTAACAACAAACACATATATGAACATTTTTAAATATGGACATTCCCAAAGCACCCTTTGAAATTATGGACATTCTCAAGGCACCCCATTCTAAAATGTAAACAACTATTCTAATATGTTTACATAATGCGGCAGCCAACATTAGAGGTGATTTATTTTTTCAAATCAAATACACTTTTACACACTAGTACCGACTAGTATTCCAGTGTTTCTCTTCTCCCCTCAGTTTCTCTCCATCACTCTGCTAATGTGTGACCCCAGTGTTAATGGAGAGGGGCAGGGGAGGGTCAAACATGGATGCTGTGTAGGCGATAACACCCTTCTTATCAACACTGATGGTTGTTAGGATGCCAGTGGCTGGAAGGTTGTAATGGTGCACAATAAAAACCTGTGGCGTTGTGTTTCTAAAAGGCAAGCTTGATCTATCTGCTGGCTTGTATACAATTTTTGGGCAATTTTTAGGCATTTTGCCAATGCACCCCTGAAGAAACCTCAAGGCACCCCATGGTGCCTGGGCACCCTGGCTGAAAAAGGTGGCTTTAAGCTGTCATGGCCAGGTGAATGGAGGTGCCGGTAGAGAGGAGAGACACTCCGGGCGGCCGCATTGCTGGACCGTGGAGCAGGTAAGTGTCTGTTTATTAAAAATCAGCAGCTACAATTTTTGTAACTGCTGACTTTTAATAAACATAAAAAGGCTGGAACTCCGCTTTACATAGACACTGTCCTGACCCAAGATAGTTGCTGAGGTCATGTGGGGTACCAGCGTCCAATCGGACAGCTGCTCCCCTGATGACCACAGGACGTCATAGAGGAACCAGGTTCCTTTACAACTTCCTTCCTTTTCTGTAATGCTGCTTCAATCAAGCACCACCTTCAGTGGGAACTACAGACTGCACCTGCCCACACCCTTACAGTTAGAAAGATAGACAGGTGGATGGGTGAATGGATGGATGATGGTGGGTAAGATGGATGGGTGGGTAGGAGATAGAATTTAAACATTACTCTTATCTCACAAAGCATTCATTAAAATATACTGTATCTAAACCCAAATACTGAAACCAAACATGTTGCTGCACGTGTTCTAATGTCAACAACCTAAATCCTTTCTTTATTTGTTCTTCTTCTTCTTGCTAAATCACACCAGCAACAAATATTCACTGGCACTTTCCTAGTATGACAACTTTTACTCTGGCTACTGTGTTATCACCCTTTCCCGCACGCTTCTAAATTGACTACAAGCAGCTGTTCCAATGCTCAGTGCGCTGGTGCATTCTGCCATAGTCACTGCTGCAAAGTCTCTGCTGAAGCATGCCAACATCTACAGGAAGTTCATAGAAAGAGATTACAAGATGTGATAAGAGCAAGGAGGAAAAAGAGTAACAATTATTAAGTAAGGGACCAACAGTTCCTTTGAAAGAGTTCAAGGGACACTAAAGGTTTGGTTATTTAAAAGAAAAAAAAAACAGGTCACTGTGCAGTTCGATTTGCACAGAGTGTCCCCGATCCTTGTCTTCTGGGGTCCCACGGCGGCTCTCGCAGCTCCTCCCACGCAAGAGCTAACCCCCTCTGGGAAGCTCTCCCCCGAGGGGGTTACCTTGCTGGGCGCGTTCCCGTGTGATACACTCGGCGGCCATAGCTGCCAAGTGTATGACTCGGCCCCGCACACTGTGCAGGGACCGCCCTGTCTTTTCTCCACTCTCCCCTATGGGGGGATCGGATGAACACGGACCGTCTGTCCGTGTTCACCCGATCCGATCCGCCAGACGGATGGAAAAGTAGTTTTTTTCTCCGTCACACTTTGTCGGATCGGAGCGGGTCGGATGTCAGCGGGCATGTCACCGCTGACATCCGCGGCTCCATAGAAGAGCACGGAGAGCCCGTTAAGGTCCGCCTAAAAAACTGGCAGGCGGACCTGAACGGGCCACCCGTGTGAACGAGCCCTTAGGCCCCATACACACGATAGAATCCATCCGCTGAAAAATCCCAGCAAATGGGTTTCAGCGGATAGATCCTTTGGTGTGTACACTCCAGCGGATCTGTTTCCGCGGATATATCTCCCCTGGGATGGATTCCAGCAGATCGAATATTTGCTGACATGCCAAACAAATCCATCTGCTGGAGTCCATCCCAACGGATGGATCCGCTGGTCTGTATAGACTCACCGGATCCATCCGTCCGAAGGGATCCCCCGCATGCGTCGTAATGATTCGACGCATGCGTGGAATTCCTTATATGACAGCGTCGCGCACGTCGCCGCGTCATAATCGCGGCGACGGCGCGACACGTCATCGCCAGAGGATTTCGGCGCGGATTTCAATGCGATGGTGTGTACACGCCATCGCATAGAAATCCGCGGAAATCCTCGAGAGGATTTATCCGTGGAAACGGTCCGCTGGACCGTATCCGCGGATAAATCCTCCCGTGTGTATGGGGCCTAAGTCAACAGCTACAGTATTTGTAGCTGCTGACTTTTATTTTATTTTTTTCAGGCGGAAATCCTCTTTAAGCGCTTGTTTTGTATAATGGAAAATGTATCAGGAGGAGCTGGAACACACAAAGGTGGCCAGGAACACGCCAAACTTCCAGATGAACAGAATCAGAGTCAGAAATACGGCAGGAACATCTCACTGCTGCCTGCATATAAAACAACAGGGGCTGACTCAACCCACCAGGCTTCATCTATAACTAATAATATCACTTTATGCATGGACTCTTTCTTTACGTTTCTGTAAAATCACAAAAAAAAATGTAATCAACAGTTTCTGAATATGTTTCTGTCCTGTCTGTTATCTGTTGAAGAAAAAAAAAAGTTTTTATACAAAACAAAATAATTTTCCAAATCAGCCCTGGCATCATTTTATTGTTCTGCAAAGGATTTGCTTAGGTTAACACTGGTTTATTCACAGCTAAGGTATCAGACCTAATTCTCTTATAACTGATCAAATCCATTTTATTCTCCCAAAATTAGATATGCAAACCCAGGAACGAGCTCATTGATATAAAATTTATAATTACTGAATGCAAACTGTCCTTTGTTGCAAACAGGGAGAAATAATGTTATCTAGACAAGAATCCTTTTTTTTTGCCCATTGTTCCGGCAGAGCAGAAGCTGTCATATAGTCAAGGCTTTTTATACAGCGTTTACAATGGTTGAGAGGAAATAAAAAGATATTTGTTTTTAAATATGAATACTCCTAGCATCAATTATGAGCAAAAAGTGAAGATTATCATTTAATAGTCAGGAAACTCATTTGCATTTGCCCATTTACAAGCTTTCCCTCCATCCGATAATTATTTTATTACTCACACCGATGCATATTCCGCTGTATTCTGAAATAGCAATAATCAGTTTCTATTTCATAAATTAGACACAACATGCCTTGCTTTGGAGATGAACATTTCAGATTTTTCAGACACGCCATGACATCATATCAATATTTAAAAGCATTTTATGAATATTTTCCAGCCTGTCCAAGTTCATTAGCGGTGCTTATCAAGTCTGACTTTGTGTAAAAATTCTCAGCGGGATTTCGGGGGTCTTCGACCAATCTGCAAGGAAATTGTGGAATTCTGTAGTATAGACGGGTTTTGAAACATGGTTAACTTCTGAAGTTCGTAATAACTGGAATCGGTTTGTGTCAATTTTTCTTAGAATTGATGCTTTCAAATTGATGTTTTAAATACCGTATTTATCGGCGTAATCACGGGTGCGCGCTATACACCGTTAGCATACCTCGGAGGGGAAGGAGGGGGACGAGCGCCCGCCGGAAATCACCGAGCCGTCATCTCCTCTCGGCTCTCACTCGGCTGTCACGTCACACCCACACAGTCCCGCCTCCGCCACTAGCATTGGACCAGTGTTCTGTCTGTCACAGGAGATGGTCCAATGCTGATGGCGGAGGCGGGACTGTGCGTGTGTGACGTGACAGCTGAGTGAGAGCCGAGTGGAGATGACGGCTCGGTGATTTACGGCGGGCGCTCGTCCCCCTCCTTCCTCTCCGAGGTATGCCATAGGAGGGGAAGGAGGGGGACGTTTAAGGGTTTCCTCACCCTCCCCTTCACCACAGACTGCTGAACATTATGTATAGAAACCCCAAGCCACACTACAGTCCCGGTCAGTGCTGCCTGCGTCTGAGAGTTCCAGCTCCCACCCTTCCACCATCGAGTGCTGACAGCTAGAAGCCCTAAGGTACTGTGTATCTCCTTGAACATATGAGCTGCTCTCTGAGTTGCTTGCTGTACATTGCTGCTTATCTTATTTTTAGAAAATTCCCTCTTAAAATTGGGGTGCACGTTATACGGCGGCGCGCGTTATACGCCGATAAGTATGGTTCATTTTAAGCTTGAGGGATAAAAAAGATTTCTGTTACAAATAAATATATAAAGCAGAACTATATGACTATGATGGTTATTTATTCAGGTCAAGGTACTGTATATCTAGTAGTAGTTGATCACATTCAACTACACTTGTGCTGCATTGTTGAAGACGTTTCGTAGCTACTAAGCCCCTTCTTCAGTTTTAAAGAGTGTCAGAACTTTAAAGGTTTCAAGGATAACTACGACAGCGTTTCTCAAGCTTGTTGTGTTGTGGCACCCCTTAAAAGTATGCAAACTCTCAAGGCACCCCTCTTGAGGTCTTAAATTTTAAAACAGGGGTCTCCAAACTTTTCAAACAAAGGGCCAGTTTATTGTTCTTCAGCCTTTAGGAGGGCTGGATTGTGGCCAGTGGGGGCAGAAAAAGCCCCGGGCCCAGCATTGGTGAGAATAAATATGGCCTCATAGTTTGCAATCAGTAGGATAAGAAGTAGTGTCCCTATTAGTAGGAGTAATTGTATCTCATCATTGGTATCAGTGGAAGAAAAAGTGCCCCCTTGTTTTTTTTTTGTTTTTTTTTTTAGTGTAGCACCCTCTACACCCTAGAACCCATTAGGAATCCACAGAGGTTAGGTGGGCTGACATTTCGCCTCAGGGTTGGATTCATCATTTGTATTGAGTCCATGAACAGATGGGCGCTGGTCACTTTTGGACAGTTAATACAGTTTATTCTGGCCAATAAACTTCAAGGAGCAGCGGCGTAATATGCCTCCGCTCTCGGTGAATCTGGGCCTATATCTTCTTGACTATAAGCAGTAACAGCACTTAACTTACTGGACGAGCCACCAGACATCCTACAAAGTCCAATCTTGTACTCTTGCAGCAGAAGTTCACCCCTGGTGCTCCTAATCAGGAACCAACTTCACTCCTCCCACACAAACACCTCCAGCCTGGCAGTTCTAGGTTTGGGACCTAGTGAGTAGATCTAGGAGGTCAGTAGCCTCTGTATCCATGAGACTTGAGAAGTTCCTGGATAGTAGGTGTGAAGCTGGCACTGGTGAGGAGGCACTAATAGGCAGCACTGATGGGCACTGATAGGCAGCACTGATGGGCACTGATAAGGGGCACTGATAGGGGGCATGGATGGGTGGCACTGATGGGCGGCACTAATGGACAGGCACTGATGGGCACTGAAAAGCAGCAGTGATTGGCCTCACTGATGGGCACAGATTGGCCTCACTGATGGGCACAGTCTGGTGTTACTGATGTGTACAGTTTGGCATCACAGGTGGTCACAGTTGCGGCTGCACAGTAATCAGGGCACTGATGATCAAGTCGCCCGTGGGCGCGCAACCGCAATGAGACTGGGGGACTAAGGCTGAAGTTGGGAAGACCTGGACAGTAATCTCGAGGTTCCTACAGGAGTAGCGCTACATACATATTCATAATCCAGGCTACTGGATCTTCCCACATTATTAATAGCTCTTACAGGTGGGATACTTTGCTGGACTGACTACCTTGATTGAGGGTCTGTGAGAAAGTGGTGGTGGGAGCGTGTTGGAGAAGTTTGCTCCTGGTGAAGCTATTTGAATATACGAATATACAAATATATAAATATACAGAACAAAATTAAACTCTGAACCTGTCAATTCAAATGTTTTAAGTTTATCTAAGCTACTGTAAGTAAAATAACTTTTACTGACTTACAGCTATATGCATGTAGACAGGTGCGGTCTACTTTCTCCACTGCAGGTGGTGCTCTTTCGCATCGGCATTGCAGTTGGAGAGGAGCTCAAGGATAACATGATTTCTCTATGGTTTTCTGGGTCATTGGAGAAGTTTTCTGATTAGATGCTGCTAACCCATGTGACTCTAGCAGCCATCTTGGGTCAGGCAGAGCCTATTTATTGCCCTGACTCCCATGCTTGGTGCATAGAGTATGGACAGATACCCTGCCTGGCAGGGACAGGTCTAGCGGCAGGGACATGTTCTTGACGAGAAGGGAAATCGTAGGGCTCACAACTTTTTTGGACATCTTCCTGCTTGGGCATAAGACAGCCAGGCCACATTCTGCCCCTCTCAACAGGAGCTGTCTGTTTGGCTAAAACCTGCTCTCGCCACGCTATTGGACCTGTGAGTGTTCCTGGTGGGATTGTCTTCCCACCGGGTTTATTGTGAACTGTGTTTGCATTATTTCAATACAAGTTCTTTCATCGCACTTGGAATGTGTGCATTATTGCCGCCACAATGCGCTGCACCCCAGCTTCATGCATCACACCACAGTATCTACAAAAAAAAATTTTTTGTTTCTACAAAATGATTTTTTACACTTGGCATCGGAAAGATCTTTAATAAGCTCCTGATATTGTATCTCCTTTAGAACACTGCTCTCTTTATCCAGTAGTCATATAGCACTTAGTCTTTCATGGGTCATCAAGGTTCTCAGATAATTCCTAATCAGTACCAATTTGCTGAATGATCTCTCTCCTGAAGAACTAGCGGCCATCGGAATTAAATATATACTAAGAACTACATTAACATTTGGAAAGGCATCAGCGAGTCCTTCATCATGGAGTAAATTGCCTGTTGAGATGGAGTGAGACATGACCTGAGCTAAGACTGTAACTGGACTATTTAATCTAAGAAAACCTTAATGAAATCATTGGGGCAAAAGAAGTGATAAGCGTCTCAGCTTCTGTTCTTATCTCTGCATTTGGGGATGTGCCCATGATGGCCCAGGCTCAAAGGAAGTGGAATGGATGAACTTTGGAAGAGGACCATGGAGCCAGTAGTGTATTTAGGTTTTGTGCTGCCCTAGGCCTGACTAAACTTGTGCACCCCCTAATTTAAATATGACCCACCCCTTCCTGTCAGGACCACACCCCTTGCTGTTTAAGAACCGCCCTGAAATTTTTGAGAAGGGGCTGAGGGCCTGGGGGGCAATGAATTCCCTTAATTTGCATAGCTTTCCTCTCACTTCCTGTTTGGCTATGGGACAGGAAGTGAAGGGAAATCTCAGCAATGGGACAGGGATGGTAAAAAATAAACTGGGCCATAACCCTCCCTTACTCTATCCAAAATGGAAAAAAAAAGTGTTGCCTATAGTTCTACTTTAAGCACAAATTTCTGATAATTTGATGGAGAGGACTAACAAGATATAACCATGCCAATGGTCAAGGATGATAGGACAGTCAATATTAGAAGCAGCGCCGCCCCCCATGGTTGCGGAATGCCAGCCACCCGCATACCGGAAGCAGTGTGCTCCTCTTTATGGGGGTGCTAGACTAATTTGCTTCTCAGCCCAGTCCGCCCCATAAGACTGGCACTACACTAACAGTGTAGCACAAGCCGGCGGGGACTCTTTCCGTGCTGCCCCCCTGCAAAGTGCTGCCCTAGGCCTAGGCCTTGTTGGCCTAGGCCAGAATACAGCATTGCATGGAGCAGAGTGCGAGAGAAACAGACTGCACCAAAGAGAAGGTGAACGTATCAGTGAAAGCTGTTTTTATATTTTAGCATCTGCTGAGCAGTACCCTTTTTAATTTTTATTGTAAACAGGGGGTGGGCTTTCAAGTTTATCTGAAAACTTTTTTTTCTGGATCCCAATGACTGGGACTGGGTCCCAATGAGTCCCAATGAGGAGATGGATGCTGGCAGGAGTGCACTGGGTTACTGGAGCAGGATACGTACTGGAGACCACAGAAGCTGGCACAAGAAACCCTGTCAGGGTTTAAATAAAATAAAAAATAAAAATCCCAAAGTAAGGTCCCTGAAGTAGAAGAGTTCTTATATTTACCTCTGTGATTTTTCCATTCATGTCTCCCCCACTGCACACATTTTCTGATCCCCCTGCATCACTACATGACACAACAGTGGCAGGGCGTCTTTAATATTGATTTGACCCTGGACAAACTGTTTCTTACCCCCACCCACGCCATGCAATATCGCTTTACACGTGCTCTGAGACATACAATAAATATCAGCTAGACTTAAAATCGGTTTACTGTATCAGATTAGGCAGTGATTGCGATTGGTTGCCAGAGGTTACAGCATATCATTACCACTTACAGACTGGTTGCTAGAGGTTACAGCACACATTACGGCTCACTGATTAGTTGCTAGAGGTTACAGCACATGATTTCTGCTTGTTGATTGGTTGCTAGAGATTACTGTACTGTAATACTGCTTACTAATTGGTTGCTAGAGGTTACAGCACATCATCTCCTCACTGCAGAGGGACATGATATAAATATGGCCACCCCTATTTACATATGAATGCTCCCGCTATTTGCATATAAATGACGATTATTTACATGTCAACACAGGGTCTGCAGGTGAGTCATCTGTACACAACAATAGGGCAGAGCTGAGCAGCATCAGTAGCAGCACTTTACACTGAGATATCAGCACATAGCATAGGACTAAAACTTCAAGGGATAAGGGAATTTAAACTGGGATAGTTGGCAAGTATGATGCAGCTGCTTTGGGCCCCACAACAATGACAGGGCCCAGGGCAGCTTCCCCTTTTGCCCTGCCTTAAAGACGGCCCTGAACAGTGGCATAGGGAACAGAGAATGCTCTCATCAGCGACAAAAGCCAAAGAGACTGCCAGACCACTCCACTCCACTGCAGGAACAAAGGAAAGGTAGGAGAAATTGGCCATGTAGATGTTAGGATTTTCTTTTACCCCAACATTTTAAGATAAAAAGCCTATTTTATTTAAGCACTAAAAATTTGAATTATCCTCCTGACCTACTAACAGCTAGATTTTCTCATTTCTTCTTATGTAGATTAAATGGTACTTAGCAAAAAGTTCAATCCTACTGAAGACTAACCTATAGCCTTTTTCTGGTTCCGTGTTGTCGGGTTAATATGTGCTGTGTCCTACTCTGCACATTGAATTAGCTGAAGCTCATTAAATAATAACAGAACAACCTTTACAATAAAAATAACTGGTAGGTCATGGAATTATGCAATTAAAACCTAAAACAATATCATACAATATTTTTTAATGTTTATTAATCATACAATATTGTAAAGGAGTCTGACATTACCTTCCTGACATTTACCTTAGATTTGATGCTAATATGTTATTAGCACCAACAAATTTAATTTGTGATATTTATATACTATAATTGCACAATAAATAAATATGGTATTCTTGGGGCCTCATGTACTTTTCTTCCAACAAGTCATTTGAGTTCAAATGAAACCTAAAGCAAAACTAAAGTGAAGGAATGGCAAACAGATAGGCAAAGCTCAGTGTACATTTTTGGCATGCCTTGATGCCACAACTAAGACACTCTAGTACACATGTGCAGGTGCACGTGTACAAGTCCCTTGGGAATCAAGGGCCAGATTCAGGTACAATTACGTTATGCCGGCGGCGGCGTAACGTATCCCATTTACGTTACACCGCCGCAGGTTTACAGCGTAAGTGCCTGATTCACAAAGCTCTTACCTGTAAACTTGCGGCGGTGTAACGTAATTCCGCTCGGCGCAAGCCCGCCTAATTCAAATGGGGCGGGCACCATTTAAATTAGGCGCGTTCCCGCGCCGAACGTGCTGCGCATGCTCTGTCCGTCAAATTACCCGACGTGCATTGCGCTAAATGACGTCGCAAGGACGTCATTGGTTTCGACGTTAACGTAAATGGCGTCCAGCGCCATTCACGGACGACTTACGCAAACGACGTGAATTTTAAAATTTCAACGCGGGAACGACAGCCATACTTAACATGGGTTACACCACCTAGAGGGCAGCCTTAGTTTTACGCGGCGTATCTCGACAGAAACAACGTAAATTTAGAGCGACGGGTAAAGCGTACATTCGTGAATCGCCATAACTAGTTATTTGCATATTCTACGCCGACCGCAATGGAATCGCCACCTAGAATTGCATCCTAAGATCCAACGGTGTAAGTCAATTACACCTGTCGGATCTTAGGGCTATCTATGCGGAACTGATTCTATGAATCAGCCGCATAGTTACGACGGGTGGATCAGGAGATACGCCGTCGTATCTCTTTTGTGAATCTGGCCCCAAGTCCCTAAGGAACTAGATAACCAGTAAACACCAGATAGCACCATACAAACAACAGTGCCCCTTTACCAAAACTACCCCACTGATGTTTTAATGCTCCGAAGACTCCCCTACGATTAATTGGCCATGATAAATATCCTGTCCACTCCAACCATAATCAAATAAAAGGGCTGAGTGGTTTAACTTCTCAGATCCACAGAAATCAATAGAAGGTCTGTCCAAAGTCCAAGCCCTAGAAGCCATCCTTGAGGCTTCCCAGCTGACTGCCTTCTTTATGTAAGGTATGTCTTGTTCCTTAACACTTTTCTAGGCCCAATTCTTGAACTCGTGCCTAGGGATGAGCCTGATGTTCGAGACGAATGTAAGTTCGACTCGAACATCGGAGCAGTGATTTTAATAATGCTCAAAATGAAACAATAAAAGTGAAGTATTCCTTTATATTTTGTACCTGGGGGGTGTCTATAGTATGCCTGTAAAGTGGCGCATCTTTCCCGTGTTTAGAACTGTCCCTGCAGCAAAAAGACATTTCTAAAGGAAAAAAAAGTCACTTAAAATGACTCACGGCTGTAATGAATTGTCGGGTCCCGGCAATACAGAAAGAAGTCATTGTAAAAAACGGCATTGGGTTTCCCTTCAGTCCATTACCAGGTCCTTTGGGTCTGGTATGAATATTAAGGGAAACCCTGAACCAAAATTAAAAAAAAAAATGCGTGGGGGTCCCCCAAATTCCATACCAGGCCCTGCATGTCTGGTGTGAATATTAAGGGGAAACCTGCACTACTTTTTTTTTTTAATGGTGTAGGGTTCCCCCTCAAAATCCATATCAGACCTGAAGTGCCTGGTATGGAATTTTGGAAACCCCCACGCATTTTTTTTTTTTAAATTTTGGTTTGGGTTTCCCCTTAAAACTCATACCAGACCCAAAGGGCCTGGTAATGGGCTGGGGGAGAACCCATGCTGTTTTTTTCAATGACTTTTTTCTGTATTGTCGAAACCTGACAATTCATTTTAAATTACTTTTTCCTTTTTTGCATTGATACAAACACGTTTTATAAACTTGCATACAAGTCTTTAAAATGAGCACGTTTTATTTTTAATGTTCGTGTCCCATAGACTTTAATGGTGTTTTGCTTGTTCGCATGTTCTGGTGCGAACCGAACCGGGGGTGTTCGGCTCATCCCTAGTCGTACCGTGCAGTCCTTCCTCAAAACCCTGTTTTCTCTAGGATTCACTGTATGCCATTTTCAGTTCACACATATCAACTTGTTACTGTACTATTTAACCCCCCTGACGGTAAACCCGAGCGCGACTCGGGGTTGGTTTTACATGTTAGGATCGGCAAACCCGAGTCACGCTCGGGCTGGACGGGCTTACCTTTCGCTGGATCCACAGGCTTGGTTTACTCACCTTGTCCCTGGATCCAGCGATGCCACCCGCTGTGTGAGCGAGCGGGACCTCCTCGCTCGATTCACAGTCCCCGTGTGACGCCGATCTCCGTTCCCTGCGACGTTACGACGCACGGGGACGGAGAACGGCGCCAAATTCAAAAAAGTAAACAAACACATTACATACAGTATACTGTAATCTTATAGATTACAGTACTGTATGTAAAAAATACACACCCCCCTTGTCCCTAGTGGTCTGCCCAGTGTCCTACATGTACTTTTATATAATAAAAAATGTCATTTCTGCCTAAAAACTGTAGATTGTCCAAAAGTGTCCCTTTATGTCAAAAATGGTTTTAGATCAGCTAGAAAACAGCGATAATAAATTATAATCACTTGCAGAATTGTGCGATAGCGATTTGCGGGGAAATTCGTCATAAAAAAATAAAAGTAATGACAGCGACAATTCTGCAATTGCAAATTTCAGTGATTTTGAGTTGATTACATTATTGAATAATTTTTATTATAATTATATTATTATTTGTTATAATTATTTATAATTATTTATTATATTATAATTTATAATTTTGTTTTAAAAAAAAAATCATACCCGGGATGCCTACAAGACTCTTGCTTGGTCAGATTTAAGTGAGTTATTTCTAAAAATTACAGGCCTACAGTATAAAACGCCAATTTCCTTGCAAAATAAATGTACCGCTTTTGGTACGTAATTCCAGACAGAATCATACCGCCAGGGAGGTTAAAGCTGAATACTGCTTTACATGCTACATGTATGTGTATTCTTACCTGACTTTTGTATGCTTTGTGCATTTCTTCCAGATATGTGCAGTAATCCCAGTGTTCCTATGTGCTTCCTGTAATAAAGACCGGTCACTGTTGATTTCTCTCCTTCTGTAGTTTTCTGTAGTGGGTGGAGCTTGTTGGGTCCCTCCCACAGCTCTGGCCTCTGAACAGGTTATGATTGGCACAGTGATGATGTCACTGCTACCATTACAAGATAATGCTTTCATTCACAAACTCAATGGGCCAGATTCACAAAGAGTTACGCCGGCGTATCAGTAGATACGCCGACGTAACTCCGAATCTAAACCCGTCGTATGCTTAAATGTATTCTCAAACTGAGATACACTTAAACATGCCTAAGATACGACGGCCTGCGCCGTCGTATCTTAGGGTGCAATATTTACGCTGGCCGCTAGGTGGCGCTTCCATTGAGGTCGGCGTAGAATATGCAAATGAGTTGTTACGCCGATTCACGAACGTACGCTTGCCCGTCGCAGTAAATTTACGCCGTTTCCGTAAGAGATACGCGGCGTAAAGATAAACATGCCCCCTAGGTGGCGTATCCAATGTTAAGTATGACCGTCGTTCCCGCGTCACAATTTGAAAATTTTACGTCGTTTGCGTAACTCGTCCGTGAATGGGGCTGGACGCCATTTACGTTCACGTCGAAACCATTGACGTCCTTGCGCAATGCACGTCGGGAAATTTTTAGTACGTTCGGCGCGGGAACGCGCCTAATTTAAATGCTCTACGCCCCCTACCCGTCTCATTTGAATTACGCGGGCTTGCGCCGGGGGATTTACTCTACGCCGCCGCAACTTTACAGGCAAGTTCTTTGAGAATAAAGCACTTGCCTGTAAAACTTGCGGCGGCGTAACGTAAATGTCATACGTTACGCCGCCGCAGTTTTGCACGATTCTACGTGAATCTGGCCCAATATGTGCACACAAAGTGTGTTTATATCCTTTGTGGCTATTGAAACTAAATTTAAATGGAATTTTTTTGTGCCTGGAGTTCAGCTTTAACTTAACATATATATATATATATATTTTTTACGTAACATTTCATTTTCATATTTTGTTGTTGTAATTAATCTACAATCTTGCAAATACTCCCTCTACTGGTCTTATAAACACAACATTTAGCCTTTTCTGCTTTACACTCTATTTTCTGCCATTTTTTTCTATAGAGTGGGGAAGAGTCAAAGTGTGTTTTTTTTTTTTTTTTTTGGGGGGGGGGGGGTTTCACAAATACTGACTATCAGATTATTGATTCAGTGTTATCAAGTTAGCAGCTATAACAAAATGTATATACTGTAGATACGGGGGCTGTACCAAAAGTGATGCAAAAGTGGGCATAACTTTTTATTAACTTACGTAGGTCATTAAAATGTAATATCTTGGTAGAGTAGATCTTCCTCCATAGTAACTTTTCTTCTTTGTCATTGCAGGTAAATAATGTATCCCAAGCAGAAACATTCGGGGTTATTTACTAAAGGCAAATCCACGTTACACTACAAGTGCAACTGTAATTGTAACTGTAAAATACACTGTACCGTATTTGCCGGCGTATAAGGCAAACTTTTATACCTAAAAATATGGCTCAAAAATCGGGGGTCGTCTTATATGCCGGATGCAGACTGCGGGCGTCCATTTTTTAAAAGCCGCGTCCTCGGCCTTGGACAAGAGGACGTCCGTGATAGGCGGAACACTGAACACTGGCTCTGCTGGAAAAATGAGTGTTCCGCCTATCACGGAACAGCACGAGGAGGAGGCGCGGCTTTTAAAAAATGGACGCCTGCAGTCTGAATCACTCTGCCAGGCATAAAGGAATGAAGATTGGCGAAGTGAGGTGAGGCAATGGCACGGTAAGGCAATGGCACGGTGAGGCAATGGCACAGTGAGGTGAGGCAATGGCACCGTGAGGCAATGGCACGGTGAGGCAATGGCACAGTGAGGTGAGGCAATGGCACCGTGAGGCAATGGCACAGTGAGGCAATGGCACAGTGAGGTGAGGCAATGAAACAGTGATGTGAGGCAATGGCACAGTGAGGGGGGGAAGGGGGTCATTTTATAAGGCGAGTATATCCCGAAACATTTTAGCTGAAAAATTAGGGGGTCACCTTATACGCCGGCAAATACGGTAAATGTGAAATGCACTTGAAATTGCACTGAAACTGCACTTGGAAGTGCAGTCGCTGTAAATCTGAGGGGTAGATCTGAAATGAGGGGAAGCTCTGCTGATTTTATCATCCAATCATGTGCAAGCTAAAATGCTGTTTTTTATGTCCCCCTCGGATCTACAGCAACTGCACTTCCAAGTGCACTTTCAGTGCAATTTCAAGTGCACTTTGCACTTGTAGTTTGCACTTGTAGTGCAAAGTGGATTTGCCTTTTGTAAATAACCCCCAATGTTACCAAAAGTATTGGGATGCCTGCCTTTCCACGCACATGAACTTTAACCACTTAAGACCTGGACCATTATGCAGGTAAAGGACCTGGCCAGTTTTTGCGTTTCGGCACTGCGTCGTTTTAAATGAAAATTGCGCGGTCGTGCGATGTGGCTCCCAAACAAAATTGGCGTCCTTTTTTTCCCACAAATAGAACTTTCTTTTGGTGGTATTTGATCACCTCTGCAGTTTTTATTTTTTGCGCTATAAACAAAAATAGAGCGACAATTTTGAAAAAAAATCTATATTTTTTACTTTTTGCTATAATAAATACCACCCAAAAAAAGATATAAAAAAACTTTTTTTTTCTCAGTTTAGGCCGATACGTATTCTTGTACATATTTTTGGTAAAAAAAAATCGCAAAAAATGTTTAGGAGTGTGTCTATGGGAATGATTGACCATTCTTCCAGAAGTGCATTTGTGAGGTCAGGCACTGATGTTGGACGAGAAGACCTGGCTCAAAATCTCCGCTCTAATTCATCCTAAAGGTGTTCTATCGAGTTGAGGTCAGGACTCTGTACAGGCAAGTTAAGTTCCTCCACCCAAAACTTGTTCATCCATTTCTTTATGGACCTTGCTTTGTGCACTGGTCCAAATCATTTGGTGAATGAGGGATTATAATGTGGGGTTGTTTTTCAGAGGTTGGGCTTGGCCCCTTAGTTCCAGTGAAGGGAACACTTAAAGGAGTTGTAAAGGAAAAAAAAAAAAGTCACCTTAATGCAATCTATGCATTAAGGTGAAAAAACATCTGATGTTGCCCCCCCCCCCCCCCAAGCCCCTGTTTTACTTACCTGACCCCTCGAAAGTCCCACGCTTGGTCCCGAGATCCTCTTTGCCGCTCAGCCTGGCCGCTGATTGGCTAGAGAGGATGGATTGAGAGCAGCGCAGCCATTGGCTGGCGCTGCTGTCAATCACATCCAGTGACGCGCCGAGGGGTGGGGCCGAGTGATACAGCGAGCGGCTATGTCCGCTCGCTGTATCACGGGAACGTGCCCGCAATGACTCATCACCACGCGAGCTCTCTCGCATGAATGTGATGAGTTCTTGCAGGGATGACCAGAGACAGCCGCCGAGGGACCCCAGAAGACGTGGATCGGGCCACTCTGTGCAAAACGAACTGCACAGTGGAAGGCAGTATAACATGTTTGTTATTTTAACCACTTCCTTACTGGGCACTTAAACCCCCTTCCTGCCCAGAGGACTTTTTGCAATTCGGCACTGCGTCGCTTTAATTGACAATTGCGCGCTCGTGCGACGTGGCTCCCAAACAAAATTGACGTCCTTTTTTTCCCACAAATAGAGCTTTCTTTTGGTGGTATTTGATCACCTCTGCGGTTTTTATTTTTTGAGCTATAAACAAAAATAGAGCGACAATTTTGAAAAAAATAATATTTTTAACTTGTTGCTATAATAAATAGCTCAATTTTTTATTTTATTTTTTTTTATCCTCAGTCTAGGCCGATACGTATTCTACATATTTTTAGTAAAAAAAAAAATCGCAATAAGCGACTGGTTTGCGCAAAAGTTATAGCGCCTACAAAATAAGGGACAGAATTATTATTTTTTATTATTTTTTTTTACTAGTAATGGCGGCGATCTGCGATTTTTATTGCCACTGCGACATTATGGCGGACACATCGGACACTTTTGACACATTTTTGGCACCATTCACATTTATACTGCAATCAGTGCTATAAATATGCACTAATTACTGTATAAATGTGACTGGCAGGGAAGGGGTTAACACTAGGGGGTGAGGAAGGGGTTAAATGTATTCCCTATATAGTGTTCTAACTGTGGGGGAAGGGGGGTGACTGGGGGAGGTGACCGATCTGTGTCTCTATGTACAAGAGACACAGATCGGTCTCCTCTCTCCCTGACAGCACCGCTGTCTGTGAGAGCCGGCAATGAGAAATGATCTCATATGTAAACATATGAGATCATCTCTCATTGGCCGCACAGATCGCCTAGCAAACGGCCACTCCGATTGGCCGTTCACGGCGATCTGTGATTGGCTGTGTCCAAGGAACACGGCCAGCACAGAAGTTCCCCGCTGTGCGCTCGGCAGTACGCGCGGGGAACGTGGAAAGGGGCGGCCGTAAAAACACGGCGCCCCAGAGAAGTAGAACCACCCTGCGGCCGCATATAGTCGTATGGCCGTCGGGAAGTGGTTAAAGAAAAACATTTTTTTTCCTTTAATGACACATTAAGGTATAAGCATACCAAGACATTTTGGACAATTTCATGCTCCAAACTTTGTGGGAACAGTTTGGATATGGCCCCTTCCTGTGCACAAGGTCCATAAAGACATAGATGAGTGAGTTTGGGGTGGAGTACTTGACTGGCCTGCACATAGTCCTGCCCTCAACCCGATAGAACACCTTTGGAATGAATTAGAACGGAGACAGCAAGCCAGGCCTTCTCGTCCAACAGGCCTGACTTCACAAAAGAAAAATGGCCAAACATTCCTAAACCTTGTGGACAGCCTTCCCAGAAGAGTTGAAGCTGTTATAGCTACAAAGGGTGGGCCAACTTATTATTGAACCCTATGGGCTAAGACTGGGAGGTCATTAAAGTGTAAAGGCAGCCATACCAATACTTTTATAGTAATATAGTGTATGTTAGAAAATAATTGCATAATGTCGTTCAGTCTATTGTATCTTATACATAATTTTAGGCTCCTTAGGGAAATGGATGTAATGCATTTTCTCTTTGAATATGTTATAACTGTTTTGTATTTTTCAAAAAAAATGAATTAGATTAAATCAATAAATTGTTGCTTGCTCAAACACTGTACAGGTGATTCTACAACATTTTCTGGAAATACATGTATGTAAATTAATGTAGCGCAACAATAAAAACAATGTAAATCAAGTGTTGTAGTAAAATAAAAAATCAGAAATCAGTCCTTAGTAACTGTGATATATTTAGACACAACTGTGCAATTTGTGACACACAGATCTTCCTCACCTGGCCTCTATCCCTCCATTAGAACGCATGTGCTTCCACTGTGGAGGCTTTCATAAATTTACAAGAGTAAGGACTGCAGAAATATTGGGGTGCCTTGGAGTGTCTCTGCAGCTTATGCATGTATTTGCAAATATGTGCTAACTAAACCTCTGTTTTTAAGGCAAATTGTTAGATAGGGTAATTCAGTTGGTAGCAGACTGGCTGGTGAGTTGAACCAGGGGTTTGTTTTGTATGTGTTGCCCTTCCATGTGCTCCTTGCTGTGAAGGACAGTTATAGTTGTGGGCAGGGGCAATTTGTTGGTTACGTATCCAATAGGAAGCCTTCCCTTCAGTGTACTGACGACATCATAGGACGAAACATACGTCGAGGCACATCCCGGTCACGTGTTTACCTCCGGACACTTTCGGCTTCCAGGCGATGGAACGCACGCCATCATAGCATGAGCGAGACGGCTGTTCTACAACCCACCCGGGTATTATATGTGGATTTCCTCCAGTGCCGAGTCAAGGCACCTTTTGAAGTAAGAGGCCTGTCAGGGGAAGACATCTGCAGAGTACAGCTGCTGTCCCCTGACGCATGCCTGTGCACAGGCACCAACCAAGGACGCTGAGAACGGCCGCGAGCACTTCTGCAGATGTGTGTGCACGTGTGTCTTTCCTACAGTCAAGCAAGGTAGTGGGAGTGTCATGGTCTGGGGCTGCATGAGTACTGCTAGTACTGGTGAGCTACAGTTCATTGAGGGAACCATAAATGCCAACATGTACTGTGACATACTGAAGCAGAGCATGTTCCCCTTTCCATTCGGAGACTGGGCCGCAGGGCAGTATTGATAACGACCCCAAATACACCTCCAAGATGACCACTACCTTGCTAAAGAAGCTATTGAGCATCTGTGGGGCATCCTCAAATGGAAGGTGGTGGAGCGCAAGGTCTATAACATTCACCAGCTCCGTGATGTCGTCATGGAGGAGGGGAAGAGGATTCCAGTGGCAACCTGTGAAGCTCTGGTGAACTCCATGCCCAAGAGGGTTAAGTCAGTGCTGGAAAATAATGGTGGCCACACAAAATATTGACACTTTGGACCCAATTTGAACATTTTCACTTAGAGGTGTACTCACTTTTGTTGCCAGTGGTTTAGACATTAATGGCTCTGTGTTGAGTTAATTTGAGGGAACCGCAAATTTACACTGTTATACAAGCTGTACACTCACTACTTTACATTGTAGCAAAATGTAATTTCTTCAGTGTTGTCACATGAAAAGATAGAATAAAATATTTACAAAAATGTGAGGGGTGTACTCACTTTTGTGAGATGCTGTGTATATATATATATATATATATATATATATATATAGGCCTGGATTCACAAAGCACTTACGCCGATGTATCTCCAGAAACGCCATCGTAAGTACAAATGTGCGCCGTCATATCTATGCGTCGAATCAGAAACCAAGATACGCCTAAAAATAGGCTTCCTCCGACCGACGTAACTTGCCTACGCCGGCGTATCGTGGGCGCATAGTTACGCTGGACGCATGTGGTGCTCCCATTGATTTCCTATTCAAATATGGAAATGAGGGAGATACGACGATTCACAAACGTACTTGCGCCCGGCGCATAATATACGCGGTTTGCGTAAGTCGTACGTCCAGCGTAAAGTTATTCCCCATATAGGAGGCGCAACCCATGCAAAGGTATGGACCATGCAGGCAACACAAGCTGTCGTATCTTATGTAGTTTACGTTGTACGTGAATATGACTAGGCGTATTTTACGTTCACGTCGTAGGCAGTGATCCGTCGTATCTTAGGGAGTAGTTCCGACGTGATTCTGAGCATGCACAGTGGGATGTGTCCACGGGACGGCGCATGCGCCGTTCGTTATTCGTATCTTTATGGCGCTCGGCCCATCATTTGCATGGGGTCACGCCTCATTTGCATGGCTCACGCCCACTTCCACTTACGACGACTTACGCCTAGGAAACCCAGCGCAGATTTGGCAGCACTGGCTTTGTGAATCCAGTGCTTGCCTCTCTGCACTACGTCGGCGTAGCGTATATGAGATACGCTACGGCGGCATAAATATGCGCCGATGTATGTGAATCCGGGCCAATGTAAATAATTGTATAGTTTGGACGGTGGATGGCCATTTTGAATATTGAGTTTTCTTGCTTCTCTCTGGACATAGTCCTGTTTGTGTCACAGTCAAAGCAGGTCCATTGTGCAGCCATATCTTGATCTGATTGGTTTCAGAATTAGCGCTCATAATCTACGCAAGTCCTTACATAGCCACATAGTCAATGTAAGTTATGCAGTTATAATATATTTTTTTATTTTTTTTTTTCACTTTAAGTCTCACTACTACTGAGGCTCATGACTTGAAAATTTCAAGCTTATAATATTATCACGGTGGCTACTTAAAAAAATTATTCTGCTGAAGAGCAATCTCCAGCTAATTGCCTTCAAGTGTAATATTAATGTTTATTTCCATGCCACTAACCCATGGACGGCATGTTTAATCTTCTATGCAGTGTTTTTTTTTTTCATGATTGGCAGCCTTGCCACACAATGCTATTTGATTAAGTTCTGATTTGATTGACTGGCCGAATAAAACGTCTTGATTAATTTGAGAATGTTTAGAAAAGTATACGTCCAGAACCTCGAGAGCACTTAACGTAACAATGAAAACGTAATGGACACACGCCGAGTACATGCATTTAGCCTTCCGCAGTTGTGCCAACGACTTGGAAAAATATTTCAGCAATTTGCTGCCTTTCTGCGGCCCTTCTCACCTTTTGATTTATTAACGTCTTGAAAGAATGAAATTATTTTACAATCATAACATCAAGTTTGCTAATCTAGGTTCACCTGGAAAGTGTCATGTCGCCAGCAGATTGTTTGACTTCTGAAACCTTCATTATTTTCTTTTTAACTCAATCAAGAGTAGGAAACCTTTCTCTCCTTCCCATTCGAATTGCGCCACTTAAGTTGTTATTACAGCTGCTCGATGACTTATTAAAAGAAAGTAGAAGTGTAAAAAATGGTTTTAATGCTTGGATTTTCATTTGCCAACATGTGACCTCACCAGGAGAAGTAGTTTTATAAATTTGCATGAAGGGAAAAATAGTGATGTAAGCAAGCAAGGAAGGGGGCATGTGATGGGGGCAAATGCTGGTGTAAGCAAACTAGGGTTTTAGACATTGGCCCGGATTCACAAAGGAGTTACGACGGCGTATCTCCAGATACGCCTTCGTAACTCTGAGTGTGGGCCATCGCAACTCAGCGCCTGGTTCATAGAATCAGATACGCCTCACAGTTGCCTAGATACGAGCGGCGTAAGTCTCCTACGCCGTCGTATCTCAGGGTGCATATTTACGCTGGCCGCTAGGTGGCGCTTCCGTGTATTTCCGCGTTGAATATGCTAATTAGCTAGATACGCCGATTCACAAACGTACGTGCGCCCGGCGTATCAAGATACGTCGTTTACGTAAGACATACGCCGGCGTAAAGTTACCCCTCATAAAGCAGGGGTAAGTCATGTTAGGTATGGACGTCGGAAACGTACAAACAGCGTCGTATTTTACGTTGTTTGCGTAAGTCGTCTGTGAATGGGGCTGGACGTAAGTTACGTTCACTTCGAAAGCATTGACTATTTGCGGCGTAAATTTGAGCATGCGCACTGGGATATGTTCACAGACGACGCATGCGCCGTTCGTTAAAAGCGTCAATTACGTTGGGTCACGATGCATTAGCATACAACACGCCCACACCAGCCTACTTTGAATTGCGCGGGCTTACGTCGGCACAGTTATACTACGCCGCCGTAACTTAGGGCGCAATTTCTTTGTGAATACGGGACCTGCCTCACTAAGTTACGGCGGCGTAGTGTATCTGAGATACGCTACGCCCGCCTAAAGATAGGCGCGTCTACGTGAATCTGGGCCTAAGATCCTTCTCTGGAATCTACACTGTAGAAATATGGAGGCTAAAACCAGGAGGGAGAGAGAAGTCTTCAGCATGCCTAATGTTCTGTACCACCTATTTGTATTATTTTTGGGTTGTGTTGAACTGTATCATGTTACTATTGTTCTGTAGTATGCTAATACCTAGTGTTGGATTTGGACCACTAAAACATGTTTATTATGTGATTTTTTTTCCTCCCCCTGTCCTTCTCTCCTGTTTAGTGCTAGTTAGTTTAGTCCTAGCTAGACCCTCCCTGTTTCTTCCATGTTCCCTCGTTCAGTGTTAGTTCTTCGCAGAGACAGGGCTTAGGAAAGTCATTGTCTTTTCACATTTCAACAAACTGGAAAAAAATGCTCTTTACTGCATCTACAGTAGCTAAAGTAAACTTGTGTTGGATGCAGCTGTCTTATTGTAGCATTAAACTGCCTGTGGATGCTGCCAAGTCAGCAGGTGACTATATTGTCTGAATAGACTAGGTCTAAGGAGGTATGTCAATGCATAAATGGGCATTTAAACAGGATATCTAGGCTCCACTGTGCTCTCTGGTTCCATCCCTGGACTGCTACATCACTACTGTGTCCTGTAGTGCAGTGGTGATCAACCCTGTCCTCAGGGCCCACTAACAGGCCAGGTTTGCAAGATAACTGAAATACATCACAGGTGATATCATTTGCTGCTCAGTGATTGCAGTATTCTAGTCTGCATCTCCCTAAGGTAATACATAAAACGTGGCCTGTTAGTGGGCCCTGAGGACAGGGTTGATGACCACTGCTGTAGTGGCATAGGAGTTGATTTACCAAAGACAATTAGGCTGCCCACTTTGCAATGGAAGTTGCACTTGGCCAAGGAATTAGCCCCAGAGCTTGGGGAATGAGGTCAAGCTCTGTTGACTTCCATCCTCCAATCATGTGCAGGCAAAAATGCTGTCCTTTTTATTTTCCTTGCACGTGATTCAGTATTTTTTGCACCATTTTCACTACACTCCGGGGCACATTCCCTTGCAAAATCCTTTGCAAAGTAAAAAACCTTTAGTAAATCAGTCCCATAGGGTCCCTCAGATAGAATCCCAGCATACTGAACACACCCAGAACAACTGGGTGCTTAAAATTCTATTAGAGACCATAGCTTTGCAAAATAATACAGTTATAAATCTCCACCTACTGTAGAGGTACATATTACTCTTTTGCAGGGATCTTCTTTTCCAAAGTTCTTGGATAGCAAGAGTCATTTTAATGTATAAATACAATTTTTACCAGGTTTAACCAAGTGTTAATATTAATTTCTGTGATGATGCAGGAGAAACTCTGTTCTTTCAAGCTGAGCTGTATTTGAAAATTGATAAAAATTAAAGCCAATTCTTTTTGAAGATATCAACATACATTAATTAACAAAAACTCATCATGGGAAGGGACTCTTCTTGGTAGCATCGGAGCTTGCCTCTCACGAACTGGATCACCTGCTGGTGGCACTGTGCTCCCAGAGGGGCAGGTAATAGTTCTGGTGTCCACCAGCAGGTGTCTCCCAGCAGCCAGCAGATTTAAAGGGGTTGTAAAGGTTATTTTTTTATTTTCTAAATAGGTTCCTTTAAGCTAGTGCATTGTTGGTTCACTCACCTTTTCCTTCGATTTCGCTTCTAAATGTTTTTTTCTTTGTCTGGAATTCTCAAACAAACAGAAGGGAAATGTTCTCAAACCTTTCGAAGGGAAATTGAAGGAAAAGGTAAGTGAACTAACAATGCACTAGCTTAAAGGAACATATTTAGAAAATAAAAAATGAACCTTTACAACACCTTTAAATAATCAATTTCCACCTGATGCTGGCTGCTGGGAGGATATTTAGTCCCTCCTTTACTATTGCACCTCATTTCAGTATTTTGCTTTGCTGCCAGATACTGCTTGCTATGCTGAGCCTAGATCTGCACCCTGAACCCTGCTGCCTGTTTTCTGTTCTCCTTATACCTGTCCCCAGTCCTGGTTCACCCTTCCCATCTGTTGCCCTCATCTCCAGCTTTCCCTGTTCATCCGTGTTCCCCACCTGTATACATATTGTATATAGTTAGTTTATTAGGCTTCCTATTTTAGGTTTCTAGTTAGGAATTTTGGTTACATGGTTGTAGTTCACTTGTATCTTCATATATATATATATACTTTACAATAAATATACTTTACTATATATCTTTACTTTAGCTTGCCTGACATTGGCCATTAAGTTTCAGCCATGGCAGAAAGGTTTGAGAATTCACGTGTACACAGTCCGATGGGAGCGCCAAGCAAACCCCCAAGATTCCAATGTTTTAAATGATAAAATTCACAGCGGAGAAAAAAAACGTGTTGCAGGGGCCAAACAGATCCTCTCTACATCATGGCTTTGGATTTTTTTGTTGTGCTTAAATGGACTCAGATAAGCAGATACCAAATGCCAGACCTGTGGCTTTCTGCTTGGAACAGTTTCAAAAGGCAGTCTATGGCAGTGTTAACATGGTTTGCTTGTGTTAAAGGTGTAGCACACTCCTAGAGTTGTTGAGGTTGTTAGCTCCTCTGTAATCAGTGGATCAGGTGTTGATTGTTTGGGACTGCTCAGTGTCTCACAGGCTGCTGCTCTGACTACTTCCTCCAGCTAATCCCAGGGGAGACATGCCCAGTAGGTGGCGGGGGGAGCCTATAAACATCCTAAGGCCTAAGGTGGCTGTGTGAGTAAATGACAAGAGTGTTGGAAAGTTGTGACTGTGTGTAGCTTTTGTCTCTAGAAGGAGCACTAGTCAGTGTCAGCATAGAGATTTTGTGGGCTATTCCTTTATTACAGTTCAAAAAAATTGTTAAAGAGTCATCAAGTTGTTTCTCAGCTTTGGGGTATTCAATGCTCCCCTCATCCTAAAAATATTCTAAGGCCTGAGAAAGAAGGGGGTGGGAGATCACCTGGGTCCAGTCCTGCTGGAGGCTCTTCCCCTGGGGCAGGACACTAGAAGGAGTCATCATGAGGACATCAAGGTCCCAGCTAGATTTAGCTGGGAGGCCTATTCACAAGCTTTAAATCCTAGAATCAAGCTGGGTCCGGAGGAGTTCAATGGAGAGAGCCAGGAGGAAATTGATGGGAAAGAGTCCAATTGTCCTATGGTGTTGTGAGTCTGCATCTCCCACACTGAGAAGAGCCCGGGGGATATTGGCAGAAGGCAACAAATAATGCTGTGGCTGTGTGAGTAAATGATCCCAGTGCTGGAAGGTCATTGACTTTGTGTAGCACTGTCTCTAGAAAGAGTACTAGTCAAGGTCAGCATAGAGATTGTGTGGGATATTCCTTTATCAGAGTTTAAAAAGATCGTTAAAGAATCCTCAAGATATCTATTTCTTCAGTTTTGGGGTATCCAATGTTCCCCTCATCCCCATCCAAGTTTTATATTCCAATAAAACCTTAAAAAAAGATACCTCCAGATTGTGTTGCTGGTTGTGAGTGCTCTAATCGTTTTTTACGATGCACTACAGAAAGTTTGGGGGTGTTCTGCAGGTAAGTGTAGGTATCGCTAGGATCCTGCACATCATACCTGCAGCAGTTTGCGCCCCTTCCCTCCAGTAACAGAGTCTCTTTAAAGACACCTTCAGAGATAAGAAAAAACATATTATCCATCTGAGTTAAGCACATTTGTGCAAATGACAACGTGTCATCAAATGAAGCCCTGGAAATTCAGCGGATGTTTCAGTCCTGGCGGTGGTCTGATCTATCAATTTTGCAGCTTTATTTTTTTTTTCTCTCTCTCTCCCTCCTCTCACTTATATCTTCCATTAAGAAGTCTCAGTGTCATTTGGGGTGTTAATTGAGAGGAGGTTTCAACTCATCAAGACGATTAAAAGTGATAGCTAAAAAAATTCTATATACAGCCAATACTGAAATCAGCACAGTGTGAGACCATTCTGCTTTTATCTCACTGACAGTGAAAATAATGGAAAAAAATATTACTAAATTGCAGCCACTGAATAGATATCATTATTTTTTTGGTGCAATCTTTGATGGAAAAATTAATTTTTTTGAACGAGGCAATTTAAATACCTTAAACACTGTTAACACGGACGCTTTTTATAGCAATTAAAAAGGCCTTGACGCTTGGATTAAAATCACATTTACATTTTTATTTAAACAACAGGCAATTGTTTTCCCCTCTTTGAAAAGCTTAAGTCAGCCATGCACGTTGCAATTGGTTTGTTTCCAATCCTCTTTTAGCAACTTGGGCAGCACAGTGGCTTAGTGGTTAGCACTTCTGCCTTGCAGCATTGGGGTCCTGTGTTACTTGCATGGAGTTTGTTAGTTCTCCTTGTGCTTGCGTCGGTTTCCTCCCAGGGGCGTTGCTAGGTGCCAAAAAAACAGGGGCTTCAGCCCGAAGCCAAGCCGACACCGGGGGGGGGGGGGGCGTTCAGGCGCGGTCGGTGGAGTGGCGCGGGGTGACCTGCTTGACACACATATCCTGACCTACGTGTGTGTGTATACACACACACTGACATAACCTACATACACTGACCTGTCCTGCATACACTGACCTCAGTGACCTGTCCTGCATACACTGATTTGACCTACATACACTGACCTGTCCTACATACACTGACCTGTCCTACATACACTGACCTGACCTGTCCTACATACACTGACCTGTCCTACACACACTGACCTGACCTGTCCTACATACACTGACCTGACCTACATACACTGACCTGACCTGACCTGCATACACTGACCTGACCTACATACACTGACCTGTCCTACATACACTGACCTGTCCTACATACACTGACCTGTCCTACACACACTGACCTGACCTACATACACTGACCTGACCTGACCTGCATACACTGACCTGACCTGCATACTTTGACCTGACCTACATACACTGACCTGCATACACTGACCTGACCTACATACACTGACCTGACCTGCATACACTGACCTGACCTGCATACACTGACCTGACCTGCATACACTGACCTGACCTACATACACTGACCTGACCTACATACACTGACCTGACCTACATACACTGACCTGACCTGCATACACTGACCTGACCTGCATACACTGACCTGACCTGACCTGCATACATTGACCTGACCTGCATACACTGACCTGACCTGACCTGCATACACTGACCTGACCTGCATACACTGACCTGACCTGTCCTACACTGACCTGACCTGACCTGCATACACTGACCTGTCCTACATACACAATAACTGACCTACCTCAGCCGTGGTAGAGATGCAGCCAGGACTCGAGGAGGCTCAGGAGCCGAGGAGGACAGCCGAGGACAGCCAAGCCGCTGAACGGAGCAGGGAGCTGGGATGTGAGGTGCGGCACTGGCGTGCCCAATGTGCCTGACCCTGTCATGAGATGCAGCCAGGCTCAGGAGGAGCCAAGGAGGAGAGAAGAGCCGCTGAACCGAGCGGGGATGGATGTGACATCATGGCGCGCCGGGCGGCATTGTAATTCCCGCCTTCTGAGCTTGCAGCGCCTATGATGGACGTCACACGTCCCGCAGTCCCGGATTGGACCAGTGGGACATCCATCATAGGCACTGCAGGTTCCGGAAGGCAGGACTTGCTGTGTCTCTCGGCCATACTTTCGGCCACACTCGGCAACACTGTGCTCGCTCGGGGCTCGTAATTAACTATGGCATGCCCGAGACTTGGGGCTTTTCGGCTACCCATTTGGGGCTCCAGCCTCCCCAGCCCACCCCTGATGATGCCCCTGTTTCCTCCAGTCCTCGGTTTCCTCTTACACTTCAAAGACATACATGTAGGCCAATTGGCTCCTGTCTAAATTGGCCCTAGTATGGGCATGTGAGATAGGGATCTTGGATTGTAAACTCCTTGAGGACAGGGATTGATGTGAATGTATAATATAGCGCTCTGGAAAATGTTGGCACTATATAAATACCTGAAATAGATAAATAATAAATACATTTGAGGGCCTAACCAAGCCATCCCTTCACCTTGTATCCATTCAGGACATAATTCAAATGTGTGGGCGCTGCCGCCTGAACGCAACTAATGTAGTTCTATGAAGCTGCATCACAACCATGTGCAATGCACATGATTGAGGTGTGGTAGTATGACAGTTTCCATGGACATCTTGGCTGCTTCTCTGATGAATGCTCTCCTTGCCCGGCCTGTCAGTTTAGGTGGACGGCCATGTCTTGATAGGTTTGCAGTTGTGCCATACTCTTTCCATTTTCGGATGATGATGCTCGGTGAGATGTTCAAAGCTTGGGATTTTTTTTTATAACCTAACCCTGATTTAAATGTCTTTACAACTTTATCCCTGACCTGCTTGGTGTGTTCCTTGGCCTTCATGATGCTGTTAGTTCACTAAGGTTCTCTAACAAACCTCTGAGGGCTTCACAGAACAGCTGTAATTATACTGAGATTAAATTACACACAGGTGGACTCTATTTACTAATTATGCGATTCCTGAAGGCCATTGGTTCCACTAGATTTTAGTTAGGGGTATCAGAGTAAGGGGGGCTGAATACAAATGCTTGCCACACTTTTCACATACGTATTTAAAAAAAAAAAAATTAAAACCATTTATCATTTTACCTGCTCTTCACAAATATGTGCCACTTTGTGTTGGTCTATCACATAAAATCCCAATAAAATAAATAAAAAATTTTGGTTGATGACAAAATGTGGAAAATGTCAAGGGGTATGACAAGGCACTGTAATGCCGCGTACAGACGGTCGTTTTTTGTGATGAAAAAAAACGACGTTTTAAATCATGAAATAAAACGACGTTTTTGAAACTTCAATTTTCAAAGACGAAGTTGCCTACACACCATCATTTTTTCACAATGCTCTAGCAAAGCGAGGTTACGTTTCACCACTTTTTTCCATTGAAGCTCGCTTCATAACTAGCTTCTGGGCATGCGCGGGTGTAAAAACGTTGTTTTAAACGTCGTTTTTGCTACACACGGTCAATTTCTGTGAAGTAAAAAACGACGTTTTGAAAAACGACACAAAAAATTCAAGCATGTTCGAATTTTTTTTTGTCGTTTTTTTGAAGACATAAAACGACGTTTTGCCCACACACTATAATTTTAAATGACGTTTTTTAAAACATCGTTTTTTTTCATCACAAAAAACGACCGTCTGTATGCGGCATAAGGCCTCGTACACACAACCGAACATGTCTGCTGAAACTGGTTCGCGGACATGTCCGACAGTGTGTAGGGCCTAGCGGATCGGATTCCTGGCCGAGCGGACAGGTTTTCATCGGACATGTCTGGCCGTGTGTACAAGGTCTAAAAGGATCAGATTGTAACACAGGGGAACAGCTTTAGACTGATCTATCACAGGAGCATTTGGGTAAAAGATCTCAGAAGGTTCAACAAATATGCAATGAATATTCAATTGATTCTCTCTGATGAGACAACAATAGGAACAATTTTTGTAATTGTTTTATGCAACTTTTACAATTGGATGATAATTGTTCTTTGCCATTGTTTTCAATTTGAACTTCTATTTAATGTGTAATTGCTCTGTATGTTAAATGATCAATTGTAAATAAAAAAAATCCCAACAATAATTGTTGAAACAAGTTAGACTAATCTCAGATTTTTTTGATGATCAATTGTATATGTCATCAGTAATTGTTATTTCTGATCATTTTGTATCACACCTAGACATTTGCATTTTGTTACAAATGTAAATTCGGACTATAATTTTGTTATGCAGAGATTTGAATGTACCCAAATCTCCAAATCACAATAGTAATGAATAAAAAAAAAATGATAAAAAAATGAATTAATTTGTATTTACCGTATTTATCGGCGTATACTGCGCACTTTTTTGCCCTGAAAATCAGGGCAAAATCGTCGGTGCGCGGTATACGCCAATACCCGCTTTCCCGCGCCGAGTTTGAATACTGCGCCGACATATACCGAGCGCAGTACACTCGTGTATTGTCGGGCAGTCTCGGGTCCTCTCGCGCTGACGTCCTGGACGTACAGGACGTCAGCGCGAGAGTTGCCGAGCCTGCCCGACGATACACGAGTGTACTGCGCTCTGTATATGTCGGCGCATATTCAAACTCAGCGCGGGAAACGCCGCAGAAGGACGCCGGACCCGAGGAAGAGGACACCCGAAGCCGCAGACGGACGCCGGACCCGACGAGGCCGCCGATGGACGACGCCCAAGACACCAAAACTGTAAGTACAAAAAAACTTTTTTTCACAGGAAATCGGGGCAACTTTAGGGGTGCGTGCTATACGCGGGAGCGTGCTATACCCCGATAAATACGGTATTTGTTTTATTTCGATGACATGATGCGTTGGTTTGAGCCTTTAGTTAATGTTTGAAGCAGCCGAAATAACGCAACAACATAACGAATAATCCAAATTGATTCAGATCCATTTTGTTTTTATGTTGCATTAACATTATTCATTATTATGAAAAAATGCACTAAATATAAAATGGAAACATATTGCAAAAAATACAGTAAAGCCCTGTACACACGATCGGTCCATCCGATTAAAACGGTCGGATTGACCGTTTTCATCGGTTAACCGATGAAGCTGACTGATGGTCAGTCGTGCCTACACACCATCAGTTAAAAAAAACGATCGTGTCAGAACGCGGTGACGTAAAACACCCTTGTGAGATATCGCTGTGATCATTACAGTGAGAGCAACGATTCTTGCACTTGACCTCCTCTGTAACTCTAAATATGTAACCTGTAAAAAACGGTTAAAGCGTCGCCTATGGAGATAATTAAGTAATGCAGTTTGGAGCCATTGCATGAGTGTGCGCAAGTTTAAAGTGTGACATGTTTGGTATCTATTTACTCAATGTAACATCATCTTTTATAGTTTTACCAAAAGAAAATGTATATTATCTTTTGTGTTTTCTTGCATTTAAAGTGTATTTTTTTCCCAAAACCATTGTGTTTGAAAAATTGCTGCACAAATACCGTATGACAAAAATTGTCTGCCTTTTTTCCCCCTAGGGTCTCTGCTAAAAAAATAGATATAGGGCTAGATTCAGAAAGAATTTACGCCGGCGTATCTATTGATACGCCGCGTAAATTCAAATCTGCGCCGGCGTATCTTCTTTCTGTATTCAGAAAGCAAGATACGCCGAAATTAGGCTAAGATACGACTGGCGTAAGTCTCTTACGCCGTCGTATCTTAGGGTGCATATTTACGCTGGCCGCTAGGTGGCGCTGCCGTCGATTTCAGTGTAGAATATGCAAATGAGCTGGATACGCCGATTCCGAAACGTACGTGCGCCCGGCGGATTTTTTTTACGTCGATTGCGTAAGGCTTTTTCCGGCGTAACGTTACTCCTTCTATATGAGGCATAGCCAATGTTAACTATGGACGTCGTTCCCCGCGTCAAATTTTTAAAAATTGTAAGTCGTTTGCGTAAGTCGTTAGCGAATAGGGCTTTGCGTAAATTACGTTCACGTCGAAAGCATTGACTATTTGCGACGTGATTAGGAGCATGCGCACTGCCATACGTTCACGGCCGGCACATGCGCAGTTCGTGAGAAACGTCATTAATCACTATGAACAGCAGATCTCTCTCTCCTCCCCTGTCAGAATGGGGATCTGTCTGTTTACATTGACAGATCCCCATTTACAGGTTGATGGTGTAACATAAATGTAAAAGTAGGGAATTGTTACCAGTAGCTGACCTAGGTAGTAACCCGTAAAAGTAGTGTGATTGTAGAAATACTTTTTTAATTTCTGTGGTATTAAAGATACAGCATTTTCTTGAGTAAGTATTCAATAGTAGACAGATGTTCACTTAAAATTTTAAAGGAAATAGCAGGTCTGTAGACTGGAATTGACACCTAGGAGCCAATATAATCCCCCCATCCTTCTAGGCATAGGTAGGGTAAATTAACTATGACATCACTGAGCCTCAAAGGAAAGTTCTAGTTGTTCAGTCTACAAGCCCAGCAGGAGAGAAGGCTCATACACCCAGAAGGCCCCTGAACTGTTTCTAACCGATTGATTTATGTTAAAGATGAGAGAATTCTGTATTTTCTCTCAAAAAACTAAAATATTAGTTGCAGAGAGATGAAAGTAATTTCTTCTGATTATACACATGATGGGGTTTCTGTATGTAGTATGACAGCATAGTGAGGAATACAGCAGCTGCTGACTTTTAAAAAATGAACACTTACCTGTCCAGCGCGCCCGTCTCTCGGCTGCCTCTGCCTCCATCCTCGGTGAGGGAATCAGGAAGTTAAGCATTGCGGCTTCACTGCCCGGTTCCCTACTGCGCATGTGTGACTCCCACGCAATCTATGCCCAGGAAGTGGGTGTAAATACCTGTCTTAGAAAGGTATCTGCACCCTCCTCCCCCCTGAAAGGTGCCACTGCCAAATATGACACCGGAGGGGGGAGGGTTCCGAAAAGACACCGGCGGCCAGGCGTTACCCAATGACGTGGACGGGTGACCCCACCCCCTCTTACGCATCATAGGGCTTTGGGTCTGGTAATATTCATACCAGACCCAAAGTGACTGGTAATTGACTGGGACGTTTTTTTCAATGACTTTGATCTGCATTGCCGGGACCCAACAATTCATGAATTGCCGCAAGTATTTTTAAAATTACTTTTTTTCATTTAGAGATGACATTTTGTGCAGGGACAGTTCTAAGCACGGGAAACATGCGCTACTTTACAGGCTTACTATACACACCCAAAATAGAAGTACAATAAAACAGTGCAGCGCAAAAAAGATTAACTAAAAAACAAATAAGTCCATAAGTGTAGGTGAAAAAGAAAATCCAATCAACTTTCCATCACGCAGTGCAGATAAATATAAGTAACCAGATACAGTAGATATCCTCCACCGTGCCTAGGATGGCCTCTCACCTCATATACCGTATTTATCGGCGTATATCGCGCACTATTTTCCCCTTAAAATAAGGGGGAAATCGTGGGTGCGCGATATACGCCGATAGCCGCATCCCGCGCTCAGTTTGAAATCCTGCGCCGACATATACCGAGTGCAGTACACTCGGGTACATTTGGCCAGGCTCGGCTTCGCTCATGCTCACGCATAAACGTCACAGAGCGTGAGCGCGAGCGACGCCGAGCCTTGCCGAATGTACCCGAGTGTACTGCACTCGGTATATGTCGGCGGAGGTGTTCGAACTGAGCGCAGGAAGCGGGGACTCGACTTGAGGCGCGCGCTGGAGAACCCGGGAGGACACCATCGAGGCCGCAGACGGACGCCGGACCGGACGATGGACGCTGGGAAGACACCAAAACTGTAAGTAATGAAATCATATAACATTTTTTTTACAGGAATATCAGGGGCAACTTTAGGGGTGCGCGGTATACGCGGGAGCGCGTTATACCGCGATAAATCTGGTATTCGACCTTAAAAGGTCACTGGCATAATTATCAACCAAAGGATCCTGGTATGACAAATCAAGGCAGCTCCGTGTGAATCACAAGTGACCAAAATTCAGCAGCAATAATCCACCATATAAAACAAAAAGAAAGGGATCTAATGCTCTCAGTAGCAACAATTTATTAATATCAAACACATTAAAAAGCCACTCACATGTTGAGGCACTCTGAGACGAGTGCCAGCTGACAGGCGTGCAGTAAAAGCAGTGTAGCGATACAAACAGCGGCGATCGCGGGTGACGTCATGTGTGGCACCTTATGGACTTCTTAGTTATTTGTTTTTTAGTTAATCTTTTTTGCGCTGCACTGTTTTATTGTACTTCTATTTTGGGACTTTTTATATGAATTAATCCTGAGTGCTGGCTTGCATTTTCTATTTTTTGTTAAATAGTTTTTTTCCCAGCGCTGAATACTTTCTATTGTTTTATACTATACACACCCCCCCCCCCCAGGTACAACATTTAAAGGAATATTTAACTTTTATTGTTTCACTTTAGGCATTATAAAAATCACTGCTCCCGAAAAAACGTTAGTTTTTAAAACTTTTTTTTTGCATTGATACATGTCCCCTGGGCAGGACCTAGGTCCCCAAACACTTTTTAGGACATTAACTTGCATACGAACTTTTAAAATGAGCACTTTTGATTTTTCATGTTTGTGTCCCATAGACATAATCAAGGTGTTCGCGTGTTTTTTTGCCTGTTCGCATGTTCTGCTCCGAGCTGAACTGGGGGGTGTTCGGCTCATCCCTAGTCAGGAAACACAGGAATGCGGGATCAAGGAGAAGTTGAAGATAATCCAGCTCCAGCAGCAGGCTTAAATAGACTAGGAAGTAAGTCATGTGATCTGTTCAGGTTACACGGAGGAAGTACAGCCCACATTAGTCACACTGTGCACCATAGCAGCCATGATTGTCTTGGGTGGAATTGCCAGTCCTTTTTCGGCCATTTCCCTGACATGGGGAAAGGACACTGTGCAATCTGCTAAGCAGTTCCGGGGGGAGTAACGCTATATATACCTATGTAGTGGCTAATTTTTATTTCCTGAGGAAGTAGGTGGCATTTCTTCTGAAACGTGTTGAATTTATTTACACCTTGATTCAATAAGTATTTTTATTTGACCGCTGAGTGTCATGAACTTTTGAACACCCAAGAATGACACTACCAGAGTGGTGCCATAAATTGAGAATAGCTATAATAGGCAGTTACCATTACACTGTTGAGAATCATAGATTTTAGGGTTACTAAACCCAGAAATCAAAAAAGGTGAGACTTTAAATGAGACTGTGGCCGTCCGGCACACAAGCCTCCATCCCCGGTAATATGGAAAAAAGGGAATAATGGGGACTAAGGGAAGGTTGGGACTTTAAATGAAACAAAGCATTAGGGCAGAACGAATCAGTAGATATAATAAAATAGACTGTTTATTATTGGCATATAAGGATATATTGCACATAGGATAAAAAATAGTATATAATGTGTTAAAATGCATAATGGAGACATGATCGATCAGTCATAGTAAATTTCCAATAATAACATGATAAACAAAATAACATGTGATAAACAATGTAACCAGCACATTTGCTTGGTCATAATACATAGTAGATCAATAAGTATGTTAAAGCGGATGTTCACCCGCACATGACACTATTTCCCCCTAGATGGATGCTCGTTTTGTCTAGGGGAATCGGCTAGTTGTTTTAAAATATGATCCGTACTTACCGTTTACGAGATGCATCTTCTCCGCCGCTTCCGGGTATGGGTCTTCGGGACTGGGCGTTCCTATTTTGATTGACAGTCTTCCGACGGTCGCATCCATCGCGTCACGATTTTCAGAAAGAAGCCGAACGTCGGTGCGCAGGCGCAGTATAGAGCCGCACCGACGTTCGGCTTCTTTCGGCTACGAGTGACGCGATGGATGCGACCGTCGGAAGCCTCTCGGAAGACTGTCAATCAAGAAGGAATGCCCAGTCCCGCAGCCCATACCCGGAAGCGACGGAGAAGATGCATCTCGAAAACGGTAAGTACGGATCATATTTTAAAACAACTAGCCGGATCCCCTAGACAAAACGAGCATACATCTAAGGGGAAAAAAAAAAAAATACTTAATTGGGTGAACTCCCGCTTTAAAGTGCATGATGAGGAAATGGCTGATCGGTCCTGCAAAATTCCAATGATGATATCATAAACAATGTAACACATAGTAGTGACTGTGATCAACAGTAAGCAGTAATAGTATTAAAAATAAGGTTAAAATAAAAAACATGAGGAGTCAGTCATGAATGAATAATAAATATAGCATGATGGGCAATGTAACACATAATGAACAATGTAACCAGCAATTTGGTATACATAGTAGGTCAATAATGTGTGTAAGATAAGTAGTAGTGACATGACTGATTGATCATGAAAAAATAAGATGGTAGCATAATAGACAATGTAGCATAATAGGTACTGTGATCAGCAGTATATCCAAAAATGATAAAACCAATAAAAAGTAATATATAAGGGTACATGATTCGAACATTCACATGCCCATGGTTGTATCCATGATTACGGTGACATATCATCTATGGGGTAGGCTCGACGCGTTTCGTGGACTTTTCCACTCATCAGGAGCAATTAGGAGCTAAGGATACCTATAATAAAACATAAATGGTAGTCAGATACTAGTTAGATGTAGATAACTAGAGAGGGAAGAAAGGGAGCACAACTAGTTGGACCAAACACTCTTACCTGGGGTAATGTAAGCAGTATGTAAGCAGTTGACCTTTAAAATGCTATAGTTTCTCTTTAGGATTATTAATTAATATTTAACAATGTGTAAGGCTGATAACACGGTGTGGCCTGTTATGCTTCGCATGTCACACTCCTTGACTTCAGGGCCTTTTACACCGATTTCAAGGTGAAAATATTCACAGAATCAGAATTATAATTATGTACACTATCCTTGTGACTATACAGGATAAAAAAAAAAAAAATAACAATGCAATATAAACCATCATGCAAATGATCTGTCATCTTTCACAGCTCCAACGCATAAACAAGCTTAGTGTATTCTCGAGGTTGCACCTTGCGTTTTTTTCTCAGACCGGCCCAATCCTCCTCACTCTCAGTCCATTGCCTTAAGTGTCAGCGTTCGCTCCATCCTATTACTTATCTACAGATTTTCTGAAATTATGAAATTTACATATACGAGGTGTTTAATTGGATGAACAGATGGCGTTTCATAAAACGATTCTTCATCTTCATCAGTGTTTTTTGTTTTTTTTGTATTTACAAAGAGAATATTTTTTTTTTTTTGCTGCGAAAAAAAAAAAAAAAAAACTTTAATAAGAAACCATCTATAACCAAAAGAAAAAAAAATGACAGTCGCGCTTTGATCAGCTTCTAAACAGCCGCATTTGGGGGGATTGTATATAATATACATATGAAGGATTGGTGTGGAGGTGAGGAAGGAAGATGCAGTCAAATTTAAATGGAAAAGGAAAATTTGAATGTGAATATGAGGCTGTTGTATTATTCGCTTATCTATATGCCCTGCGTTTTCTCCTTTTGAAAGAGGACGCTGATTATGACAAGATATATAGACCTGCTCGTACACTTCTGCTGCTTTTTGCATGTATATACATATGCTTTGGCATGCGTGGACTAAGAGGCCGTTTCAAATATTCAGCATTTTGTGAGGGCTATGCTTAACATAATAGTGCTTGTATTAGGAGTGGCGCTTCGTGGAATACAGATGCGTCACCAATCATAGGAAACCATGGTGATACATTTCATGAGGGTCATTTACATATCAGGGTATTCAGGAATCTTAGCAGAGAATCTTCGACTGAGTTAATGTTTCAAAGAAATTCCTATGCACAAAAAAAAAATTCTGCAAACCCCAAATAAACCCAATGAGATGCACAGGAGCAATCTGATCTTGAGCTTCACATTTCCTTTGCCGGGCCTGTTTTAATTCAGCTAAACAGTATATCATATATGCAGCCAAAGCAACATAAGTTATCATTATTCAGTTCTATAGCCCCAACATTTTCCTATTGCTCTGTTCAAAGCCAAGACGTGTATTAAAGCTGGACTCCAGGTATGGTTTCTATTGCATAGTTACACTCAAGGCTTTTTTTTCATCTGGAACTTGGTGAAACTCAGTTCCACCACCTTTGGATCAGGCCTTATGCTCCCTTGTGTTTATCAGTGACAGCTTATCTCCCATCAGCTCCCACAGATCTGATCTAACAATTGCGGCGATACCTCACATGTGTGGTTTGAACACCGTTTTCATATGCAGGTGCTACTCATGTATGCGTTCGCTCCTGCACTCGGCGGGACGGGCGTGTTTAAAAATTATTTTTCATTTTTACACTGTTCTTTAAAAAAAAAAAAATTGTGTCACTTTTATTCCTCTAAGGCCGCGTACACACAATCGGTCCATCCGATGAGAATGGTCTGATGGACTGTTTTGACATGCTGGTGATTGACGTTTTGACAAAAAAACAGCTTCCCCCCCGTCGCGTAAGCTGCGTCACGACTGGCGAAAGGAGCCGAAAGGCGAGTCGGCGCTATACTGCGCCTGTGCATCGCCGTTTGGCTCCTTTCGCCAATCGTGATGCGGCTTACGCGACGGGCGAGCTGTTTTTTTGTCAAAACGTCAATCACCAGCATGTGAGGAACGCCCACTCCCGCGGGACTCGCAACCCCGAAGCCACGGGTGAATTAGCTGTACGAAGGTATGTACAGCATCAAAAAAAACATAACAGGCATAATCGTATTGTAATGTGGGGGGCCAGTGTAATTAGAGAAAGTGTTTTTTAGGGTGAACCTCCCCTTTAAGGTTACAGCTTTTATAGCCAAAGTGACATAAGCAAAGGTCATCACATATGGGGGCATCTGATTGGTTCATCCACTTATGGTGTTCTCTTGTGACGTCTATTCTTGGCCGCATTCCACAGCTCAGTGCCATCTTCCCTTTGCTCGATGGGAGGGGTAGGAGTTGGTTACGAGTAGTAGTTAAAAGACATCTGTTTTTCATTTTCACTCTGGGATGACTAACTCTGTTACAACTTTCATTCAAGGAAAATAATACTAATGTTTCTCACGTGAATACTGAAATACATATATATATATATATATATATATATATATATATCTATATATATACACATACATGTATACATATATATACATACACATCGCAACAAGAAAGAAAATAAATAAAATAATAAAAGAAAGGAAAGCAATATTTGAGTGGTTAAAAGAGAAAGATAACATAGACATTTTATTTCACTCCATCACACACCCTCCCTAGAAAAAAAAACTCTCTAGCAATAAACACTAAACTGAGCATGTGCAACTTGTCCCTAAGGCTCTGTTCTATCAGCAGATGGATCGAGGACAGTGGAAGAAGAGGAGGATCAGAGAAGGTAGGATTAAACAGCCCTTTTACACAATGCAGAGGATTAACCCTTTAGGTTCCACAGTCAGTATAACAAGCATGCTTTACTTCATATACAGACTGATTTTACTGTTGTGGGCTTAGTAACACTAAGGTTTGAACATGCGCTACAGACACAGATTTAGCCGTTGTGATACATAAGTCTTTATAAATAAAAGCTCCTATGTAAGCATTAATGAGCAGAGCCCTCTGATTCCTTCTGTATTGAAATGTATTGTAATTGTACTGTCTGCCCTCATGTTGTAAAGCGCTGCGCAAACTGTTGGCACTATATAAATCCTGTATAATAATAATAATAAAACCAAGTTTCATAAACAGACAAAAATATTGCTTTTTGACAAACAGAAGTGCAAATATAAAAAAAAAATGTAAATTGTATTGTCTGTAATGCCATTGCACATATTACCTGAATCTATTACCAACATTAAATATAAAAAAAAAAAGAATAAGAAAAGCCTTTTTCTTAATGATTTTTCTTTTAGCAGCTTAGTTAGATGCCCCCTACTTATTCTTATGTGGTACTGCAGTGTTCATTTTTACATCAAATTTGGATTTCGTTTTAGTCATAGTCTTTTGACTAAAATGTAATTTTATTCATATTTTAGTCATCCAAATTGTGTTAGTCATATTTTAGTCTACTAAAATAATGTTTTTGTCAAAAAATGAACACTGGTCCTGTTAAAATACCATGCAACCAATGCTGGATTGTCAATGGAAAGTGCCGCCAAAAAAGTTCCAGGGGATCAGTAGCACTGAGATACCACAAAGAATGAAAATAGGTGAAAACAAGGATTTGATTGATTTTTTTTTAAATAAAATGACAACTAGATATCATACACAGTGCTTTAGCAAATTAAATGCCATTCATTTATGGTTTACATCTATTTGAATTCATATTCAGAGACTTTCAAAGTCATGCAAAAATCTAAATATATACCGTAGTTTTAATTATAACTATGCAGGCTTACTTATGAAAGATATAGGTTCTCCCTTCATTTATCTTTATCTAAATTGGAAATATAAGGTGTCCATATGTAAAGGGTGCATAATTGAACTATACATTCAGATTAGATTCATAGCTCATAACCCTTTTCACTGTGTGTCTGTTTTGCCGACATGCACATTGTCATTCCAATTTCCCCAGGTACGGACTTTTCATTCACTGTCTTCTGTTCTCTCCATAAGACGTTCAGTGGTAAAGGGATGACTGCAGCACGAGAAGCTGATCACTGAACTGTGAAGCCTTCATTAGCCATCCCTTGTCCCGCAAACAAAATCTCCTGACTGTGAAAAGGGAAGTGGGTATCTTAGTGTTGTCATTGAAAAATACATTTCTATGACATCAAACATTTGGTGCTATACCGTACATTTGTTGGCTTGAAGCAATGTATCTTAAAGCCCAACTCCAGGCAACTAAAAAATGATCCCTTGTGGTTGGGCTGTGCTTACATTGCAAGGGTTATTTGCTAGTTTAGGTCTAGGGTAACAATAAAGAAGATTTACTTGCCTGATCCTGCTTCCCGCTGTAGACTGATACCCACAGCATATACTTCCCCCCCCCCCCACTCTAGTAGACTAGAGTCCTAACGTCATCAAGACCAATGCAGAGGCCATAGGAGATTTATTTGCCTGATCCTCTTCTCCTCCCTGCTGCTAGACTGATCCCCATAGCATCTACTCCTCCATACTCTAGTAGACTATTGTCCTGACGTCATCATCAAGACCAATACAGGGACCATAGGAGATTTACTTGCCTGATCCTCCTCTCCTCTCCGCTGCTAGACTGATCCCGACAGCATCTACTCTCCCACCCTCTAGTAGACTAGAGTCCTGACATCATCATGACCAATACAGGGACCATAGGAGATTTACTTTCCTGATCCTCCTCTCCTCCCTGTTGCTAGACTGATTCCCACAGCATCTACTCCACCACACTCTAGTAGACTATTGTCCTGATGTCATCAAGACCAATACAGAGACCATAGGAGACTTACTTGCCTGATCCTCCTCTCCTCCCCACTGCTAGACTGATCCCCACAGCATCTACTCCACCACACTCTAGTAGACTATTGTCCTGATGTCATCAAGACCAATACAGGGACCATAGGAGACTTACTTGCCTGATCCTCCTCTCCTCCCCACTGCTAGACTGATCCCCACAGCATCTGCTCCCCTAGAGTCCTGACGTCATCATCAAGACCAATACAGGGACCATAGGAGATTTACTTGCCTGATCCTCCTCTCCTCTCTGCTGCTAGACTGATCTCCCACAGCATCCACCCCCCCGCGTTCTAGTAGTCTATTGTCCTGATGTCATCCAGACCAATGCAGGGACCATAGGATGTGTTGATGTCAAGGCCCAGTCCACCCAGTGTGAGGGAGCACCATCTGCCAGGGGAGTGAAGGCTCAGATAAGTAAAACTGTTTTTCATCTTCTCCAGACAAAGCATACAACGTACTATTGTATTGTGGCCATAGCCCCACTGCAAGGGATATTTTTACATTTACAGTGGGAATAGAAAAGTATCACCCTCCTTTAGAATCAAATTGTGTTGCTTTGCAGCCTGAAATGAAGACAGACACAGTTTTTCTCAAAACTGGTGGTTATAGTACATAGACACCTCTACCGAACGCTCATGGGCTAGAAGTACACAAATGAATATATAATTTTTAGCTAAAATTAAAATACAAGTAGTTCATAAACTTTAAGCAGGGCTTAATTAGTGAGCAACCACTAAAAAATGACACCCTCAGTCAAAATCGTGAAGATGAGACGCGTTAGTGTGGGACCATACGGCGACCAATAGTGATGTCAGTACTGCTGCCAGGGGTAACGCGGGTACCGCCGCCCAATGACTTCAGTGCAGGGCGAGATGCAGATGCTGCCTTCCATGGGTATTTTGACTAGTTGATGTGTTTGAAAGTTTATCGTATTTCCATGCTTGTAAGTGTGTTTTAAATGGGGGTATGGTCTGTCTCCATAAATTTATATGAATGGGATTACGCTATAAATTGTGCTTTATTTTTTGGGTGAGTGTCATAGCATGAAATGTAGACACCCGGAGAGAGAAGGATCTACCCATGGAGAGTCTCCAGAGTGTTATCTATTGTTCATGCTTCATACTTACCTTGATCTGATGAGTGTTGATTTCTAAGGGAGCAGGACTCACTTGTGGAGGTGTTGGTGACGGTCATCACTCATTTCATCAGAGACCTTTGTCTCAGGATGACACTCAAATAGAGACTCACTCTTTATTCACGCACAGTGGACTGTGTATCCATTGGATTGTCATTAACTTGTTATATGTAGTGTGGCTTTATCTCACAATGCCATGGCTAATGTAACTTAGAGTTTAGACACTAATAGACACAATTTTTGTTTTATCCAGCTGTATTTACTAGTGCAACTTATAACATCCAAGTGAAAGATATAACAACAACATGTCAAAAAAAATAAAAAAAATATCAAAAACAGAATCACTGAGTTGGAAAAAAAATCACCCCCCTTTCTTGAACCACCTTTTGCTTCAATTACAGCTTTTAATCTTTGAAAAGGAAAAAGGGGGGGGGTGTCAACTGAGTGTTTTATTGACATAGGTCTAATAGCATAAGGTTAAGAATGGTGCTCATGGTAAAATAGTCAGCCCGAGATATAATGACATCCTACAGGCTCCACCGGCTGGGTCCTGGTTGCTAGCAATGGATGGTGAGGAACCGCGGCACTCTGCAGCTTCAGGAACTTCACGAACGCACGCTGACCAGCGTTGGATGCTCAAATGACATCAGTGGAGGATCTAGAGGATCGGAAGTCAGGACTGTACCATCAAGGCTACGTGGAGCTGTGAGCTCTGAGCGCTACTTCAATAATATACATTGAGTTGGCGCCTCCCCCTGTTTCTTTTCATGTCTTTCAGAGTTGGACACACTCTTAGGATGGCTGCCACTGCCACCTTTATAACTCCCTAATTTTTATTGTGACTCCTTTCCATGGACTCATTGGACTGAGTTTCTTTCCTAATTACACTATATTCTCCAGAGACTAGCTTTACAATTGGACACACAAGCTCTATGCCCCAGTTTTCAGCGTACATGTCTGCCCGGAGATTTCTGTATGATGGCTGTACACACCATCATACAGAAATCCGAACACGATCCTGTGCCCATCGCTGTGAGTACCGGATGTAAAAGGACCTCATCTATGCTGCAAACAATTGTAGCAAACATCCAAAGTGTCCCGAAAGTCACACATCAAGACAGACCCACTGCGTAGTGCTGAGTGGCAGTCTCAGCCTGGACCCCGCCAGGCCACACCCACCGCGTTTGGCTCTGCCCCCCAGAGCTTAATCATGGGGAGCCCCAATGATTGTGTAAAATCTAGTGCAGATGTGCATGGTGGTCAATCAGCTTCTAAATTCAGCTTGTTCAATTCAGCTTTGGCAAAAAAAAATAACTGGAAATTGATTGGTTTCTATGCAGAGCTGCACCAGATATTGCATTCTCCAGTTTTGGTAAACCAACCCTTATGTGTCAGGGGAAAGGAAAGTACATCTTCTAAGCAGGGGTGCAGACAGCAATGAAACAAAAAAAAAGGGGTTTTATGCGTCTCTACTCTGCTGTATCTAGAACTAAACAAAAGTATTGGCTATAGTCGGGAGTAAAGAAAGGAAAATAATATATTAAAAATAGAACAGATGGTAGCAACTGCCGTCGGGGGCTGAGCTGACCCAAAGTCAGCAATGTTATCCGCTTTCCCTTTCATTGCACCAATGAAAGCATCTTCATCCTATTATTATTACCTAGAAGAGTCTTCAAAGGTGAAAAGTTTGTTACATTGTGTTCAACGTCTACTTATATCGCAGTTTGGTGTTTGGAGGCAAAGTTACCTTAATTGGCTATGCAGATGAAGGTGTGCATAAGTCCAGGTAGCCTTCTTCACCAACTGTGCACCTTTCATGCACATCTCTAAAAAGTCATCAAGGTCACTACCCTTGATTAATCAACGGATCATACTTTAAGATGTTTCTAATTAACACTTAATGAGTCAATTAGCCAAGCATGAATATCACTAAGGCAACAACCGTACCTGTTAATGACCCCAAATACCTTACCTCTATTTCCCTTCAAGGATCCATATTAATGAGCCAAGGTTAGGAGGGCGATAATGTATATACTTATATTGGGAACGTTCACGCGTGACTGTAGAGCAGTGTACACTGGTTATTATTTATGAACGACCATCACACAAGGGAATGTGTAATTAAAATGATTGCTTTAACATTTAGACTAGTATTTGTAAAATAAAAGTTAAATAATGACAATAGAGGTTAACATACCTAAGTACAGTGCTACATAGTGCCTTGCAAAAGTATTTACCCCCCTTGGCATTTTTCGTGTTTTGTTGCTCCACAACCTGGAATTAACATGGATTTCTTGAGGATTTGCATCATTTAATTTACAGAACATGCCCACAACTTTGAAGATTTTTTTTTAATTGTGAAGCAAACAACAAATAGGACAAAATAACAGAAAAAGTCAATGTGCATAAATATTCACCCCCCTAAAGTCAATACTTTGTAGAGCCACCTTTTGCGGCTATCACAGCTCCAAGTAGTTTTGGATAAGTCTCTATGAGCTTGCCACATCTTACCACTGGGATTTTTGCCCATTCCTCCTTGCAAAACTGCTTCAGCTCCTTCAAGTTGGATGGTTTGCGCTTGTGAACAGCAATCTTTAAGTCTGACCACATATTTTCTATTGGATTGAGGTCTGGGCTTTGACTAGGCCATTCCAACACATTTACATGTTTCCCCTTAAACCACTCAAGTGTTGCTTTAGCAGTGTGTTTGGGGTCATTGTCCTGCTGGAAGGTGAAGCTCCGTCCTAGCCTCAAATCACACACAGAGTGGTACAGGTTTTGCTCAAGAATATCCCTGTATTTAGCACCATCCATCTTTCCCTCAACTCTGACCAGTTTCCCAGTCCCGACTGCTGGGATGGTGTTCTTTAGGTGATGTGATGTGTTGGGTTTGCGCAAGACATAGCGTTTTCTTTGATGGCTAAAAAGTAAAATGTTAGTCTCATTAGACCAGAGCACCTTCCTCCATACATTCTGGGAGTCTCCCACATGCCTTTTCACAAACTCAAAACGTGGCAGTTTGTTTTTTGCTGAAAGTAATGTCTTTCTTCTGGCCGCTCTGCCATAAAGCCTAACTTTATGGAGCGTACGGCTTATTGTCGTCCTATGTACAGATACTCCAGTCTCTGCTGTGGAACTCTGCAGCTCCTCCAGGGTTACCTTGGGTCTCTGTACTGCCTCTCTGATTAATGCCCTCCTTGCCCGGTCCATGAGTTTTGGTGTGCGGCCGTCTCTTGGCAGGTTGGCTGTTGTGCCATCTTCTTTCCATTTGGTTATGATAGACTTGATGGTGCTCCGAGGAGTCATCAAACATTTGGATATTTTTTTTATAACCTAACCCTGACTTGTACTTCTCAACAACATTGTCCCTTACTTGTTTGGAGAGTTCCTTGGTCTTCAAGGCAGTGTTTGGTTAGTGGTGCCTCTTGCTTAGGTGTTACAGCTTCTGGGGCCTTTCAAAAAGGTGTGTATATGTAATGACAGATCATGTGACACTTAGATTGCACACAGGTGGACATCCTTTCACTAATTATATGTGACTTCTGAAGGTAATTGGTTACACCAGAGCTTTTTATGGGCTTCATAACAAAGGGGGTGAATACAAACGCACATGCCAATTATCATTTTTTTATTTCTGAAAAATAGATTTATGTATATATTTTTCTAATTGTGAAATAGAAAGGCTCTCGCGCTATCGGTGCTAAAAATCTCTAGGGGGCACTGCTGCAGTCACCTGACGTCTGTCCTCGCGGGAAATGAGTATAAATGTAAATAGGTGATAGTGACTGCGCTGTGTGGCTAAGGGGTGAAAAGGAGGGGTCCACCAGGTGGGCGAAGTGGTCACTAGGGGCAATGCCCACTGTGGACAAAATAAATGTATAAAGTGTACCCAAAAAAACATATGACGGTGTAAATAAGATAGCAAACTCAAAAAACTTATGACAAGGTAATATATATAAGTGAGAACAATAAACAGAAAATTTAAGTCCAGTGAGTCAAACTCCAGATAAAGATATGACATGCAAATGAACAATGAAATCTTTGTGAACGGTGATTAAGTAGAAAGCCAAACTCCAGTGTTGGGAGGACAAACTTCGGTGCACACACCTCTAGTGGCTCAAAATGCTCACCTCAAGGCTATAGCACAGACAGCCTAAAACACCTTGGATGTATCGTTAAAATACATGTGATCCCCTGATGAAGTCACGTGGTGTGACGACACGCGTAGGGACAGGAAGCACTTGATCCTACACGCTCTGACGGCAGGCACACTCACTGGACTTAAATTTTCTGTGTATTGTTCTCACTTATATATATTACCTTGTCATACGTTTTTTGAGTTTGCTATCTTATTTACACCGTCAAATGTGTTTTTGGGTACACTGTATTTTTCTAATTGTACTTCACCAACTTAGACTATTGTGTTCTGATCCATCACATATAATTCAGATAAAATAAAAAAACATTGAACTAAAGTAATGTAACAAAATAGGTAAAAATCCAAGGGGGTGAATACTTTTGCAAGGCACTGTAAAGCTAGCTATTTACTGCTGAATTTCCATCCATCTATGGGCAGGCTGGTTGTACTGAAAGTGGTTGTAATGGCAGAAGGTTTTTTATCTTAATGCATTCTATGCATTAAGATAAACAACCTTTAGGGTGCAGCCCCCCTAATACTTACGTGAGCCCCATCTCGTTCCAGCAATGTTACACAAAAGACTCGGCTGTCTGGGACTCTCCCACCTCATTGGCTGAGACAGCAGCAAAGCGCTATTGGCTCCCGCTACTGTTAATCAAGCTCAGTGAGCCACTGAGGAGAGAGAGAGGGTCGGGACGCAGCTCATAGACACAGGGAGCTGTGGCTCAGCTCAGGTGCCCCCATAGCAAGCTACTTGCTATGGGGGCACACAACAGCAGGGAGGGTCCAGGAGCGCTGAAGAGGGACCAGAGAAGAGGAGGATCGGGGTCACTCTGTGCAAAATCATTAAACAGGGCAGGTGTATATAACATGTTTGCTATTTTTATTTAAAAAAAATTGATTTTTAGTATCACTTGAAGTCAATCTATTGATGAACTTTAGTACAACTGGCTTGTCAGGTTTTCCTTTGCGCGATCACTGCTGGTGGTTATAACTGCCGGCAGTGATCGTTGTATTTGGGTGAAACCTCTCACTCTCCGAATACTATAGCGCAGTGGGAGGGATTCCCCCATCAACGCTGACTATGTTAAGGAACACAGGACAGGGAGAGGATGGATGGTCAGGACAGGGAGACAGGATCAGGAACTCAGGTAGCAGATTTCAGGAACAGGTTCAGATAATCAGGCAGCAGGTACAGATCAGGGCACAAGGACGATACCAGGGCAAGGTATGCTTGCACTTGCCGGGTATTTATAGGAATACCTGTAATTGGCCTCAAGTCACACCTGACCTGAGCGCAAAAGGTGCTGTCTGCTCCACACTGCCAGGATCCATCCGCTGGTGGACGCAAGTACTGCGGCCCAAGGATGACATAACACCAGCAGGGAGAAGTTCCCCTGAAAGTTCAAAACTGCCAGGAGACACCTGCTGGTGGACCTCAGTACTGCATGCCAAATAATAGATATTACCAGCGGATGGAACCTTTCCTGACAGATCCGTCCAGTCTGGACAAGTTTAGTGACGTCAGCCACCAGCGGGCTTCAGCCCACTGTCGGCTGAATACGGGTCACAGGGGCGCAGAGCGAAGTGCTCTCCTGTGATCCCCAGGAGAAGTAGGGCCAAGAGAACTTTGGCTCTACTTCTTTGCAAAAAAAAAAAATTAAACACCTAGGAGACATTTAAAACTAAAAATATTTCAGCCTGGATTTGGGCATTAATTATACTTATTATATATAACTGACAAAATAAAGAAGGCATGGCCAAATATATCACGGGCAGGAAGAGCATGTAGAAGCACAATAAGGGATTAGTCACTGGTGAAGAAATGAAAATCTTCTGACAATTCCAGAGACATTTATGGATCCAAATACTGCTCTAGATTTGATGCATAGAGAGACCATTTGAAAAATGAGTCCACTTGGCTTACTGTCAGCTCTGCCTTGTTAATGATGACATTGAGTAGTGCATACAGCAGAGAGGGCTTTGTTTCAGATGGGAGAATGGTATAGACGTTAAAGTTTAAAACAAAATATACAGTTTTCGATAAGGTATTTATGAAAAACGTCCACGTCCAACCAAATAGGTGAAAAATCTCTCCTCCGATTATTTACCTGGGAATGGATTTTACTTTGAAGAACCCTTTGTGTTGTTCCAAGCAAAGCACCTAAGATATAACCAATTTCCTTTAAGAGTGCTCTATCCATTTGTCTTTATAACAATTTGTATGTAAGAGCTTTTATGCAAATGACACTAAAGTAGCGGCTTTTTTCCCCTAAATTGGACATTTTTATGGTTCTAATTTTCTCCTGTAATAACAGAAAAAATGGCTGTCCCAGCGGAGCTGTACATTTCATCTTCCGCTGTTTTTGTGAAGTTGGAATGACAAGCTTCTTTCTTTCATATATGCAACGGATGACAAAAAAAAAAAAGAAAAGTATTTTTGTGCAACTAAGTCGAAGCCGTTACTCTTTCAACTAGTACGGTCCCCTGACACTAACCTTTTTTTGTGCAATAAGAATTGTCTCATAAAATAATAATGAAACTTAAGGAGGCTAAAAATATTGTAGTCTTCTCTGTTCGTTTTCCGAGAGAAGGGTCATAAATTACTTGTTAGTTTTAACCATTGTATCTTTTTTTTTTCCCTTTAGGTCTTTGGCATCCGAGGGCCCTTTTACGTACAGATGTCAAGCGGGTGACGTTTTATAGACAATGCCACTGAGTTTAATTGAATAGAGAATTACGCAATTTATATCCGTCGCTGCACAAGAAATTCTCAAAGCAGAAATATAATAAAGTCAATTTAACGGGCAGGTTATTGTTGCTTAATCAAGCTGAAAGAAACAGGAAAAAAAAAAAAAAAAATTGGGCAACAGCGCTGAAAGAAGGCAGATCAGCCTTTTCGCTAATGTCTTTCAAATATTCAACAGGGAGATGGTAAGGCACTTTGAAATAGGGAGAGGGTTTGATGGGAGACGGCAAGTGGCAGTCAGACGTCACTCAACTGCATGGACAATGTTGGTGTAATGAAAGGAGTTGGCTTGAGGTTGTAGGCTTCGCCTGCTTATAAAATGAGAAAGGGCCCTCTTTAGCTACAGTACTACTCAATAGAAATATGTGAAAAGCCACAATTGCTACCACATGTTGGAGACAGATTTTATTTTTATTTTTTAAATATTAGTTAATCTCATTGTCTTAGCTGCAGTTACCTATTTTTGGAGGAACTCAGAAAAGCTTTCAATCAGTTGGGCTATCCATAAATAAGTGATGACAGTCACCCAGATCTAGCAATTTTGGGCAAAATGGCATCAGCCAATGTACATTATATTACCAAAAGCAGTGCCATTTGAAGGAATTTGGGGGCCCCATGCAAAATGGGGGCCCCCAAGCACCCCCCCCCCCGCATGCAAAGCCTACGTTAGCACTACACAAATGTTTTACACCCATGTTCTTTCTCCCCCCCCCCCTCCCTAGTCCCTATGTTTTTCTATTCTCACCTCCCCTTCTTCCCTGTAGGCTTCCGCTGTAGCATGGCCAAGCTCCTCTTCCTCCTGTCAGTCCGGTGTTCTATAATTATGGGTTCCCAGTCCCCAATCAGATAGTGCCCAGGCTGGGCCGGGGACCGCGCACTACAGGAGATTCAGTTTCCTGTGTTCCCGGCCGGACTGAAAGGAAGTGAGCACTCAGGAAACTAAATCTCCTGTACCACGCGCGGTACCCGGCCGGCCTGACAGGACTCCAGGAGGAAGGAAGAGGAGCTTGGCCACAATACAGCCTGGGAAGGGGAAGTTGGGGGCCCCAGGCCAGCTCGGGGCCCCAGGCAATTGTTTGTTTTGCCTGTCCTGTAGCGACGGGCCTGACCAAAAGTATTGGGACGCCTGCCTTTACATGCACACAAACTTTAATGTCATCCCAGTCCTAGTCCATAGGGTTCAATATTGAGTTGGCCCACCCTTTGCAGCTATAACAGCTTCAACTCTTCTAGGAAGGCTGTCCACAATGTTTAGGAGTGTGTCTAAGGGAATGTTTGACCATTCGTCCAGAAGCACATTTGTAAAGTCAGGCACTGATGTGGACGAGAAGGTCTGACGCGCAGTCTTTGCTCTAATTCATCCCAAAGGTGTTCCATAATGCAAGGAATGCATTATAAAGTTTAGACTTTACAACCACTTTAATACATCTCACTCCATTGCCATGGATTTGAAAGATTGGTGTAAACAGCTTTAATAGCCCTTTCACACTGACAGCGCCCAGGCGTCAGCAGTAAAACGCACCATCATTTTTGTGGCGCTTTTAACCCCCGCTAGCGGCCAAATAAAGGGTTAAAAGCGCCCGCAAATAGCCGTGGCCGTGGTGCTTTGCAGGCACTTTGACGTCGCTGCCCATTGATTTCAATGGGCAGGGGCGCTTTAGGAGCGGTGTATTCACCGTTACTAAAGCGCTGAAAAGAAGCTGCTTACAGGACTTTTTTGACGCCCTGCCAGTGCAGCGACCCCAGTGTAAAAGCACTCAGGCTTTCACACTGGGATTGCAGATGAAGCTTTTTTTAGACGCTTTACAGGCGCTATTTTTATCGCTAAAGCGCCTGAAAAATGCCTCCAGTGTGAAACGGGACTTAATGTTTAGTGAGTGCTTGGCGGTGTTACACTGACAAATTTCCCTGTTGTTAAATTTTAACCACTTGTCCCCCGAGGACGTCATATGACGTCCTCTACTTTGTGCGGTGATATCTGAATGATGCATGCAGCTACAGGCATCATTCAGATATCACTGTCTTCAGCCGGCGATTCTCTGCACGATAAGAATGATCAAAGCTGCAGTTCCACCGCTTGATCGTTCTTATAGGCAACGGGAGGGGACGTCCCCCCCCCCTCCCGCCACCACCTGGTGCTTCTCCAAGCTCTCCCGTGCCATCGGGGGCCCGGGGGAATGAATCGGCCGGCGCTGGCTGGGAAGCATAGAGATGACTGGTGACCAAATGGTCACCAGTCATCTCTATGACCGTCGTAGGCCCGGGCGCGATGTTATGACATCACGCCCAGGTACCCGAAAGAAAACAAAGCCGCAATCGCGGCTGTCGCGGCTGTCGGCATGAGATCAGTGAATTATTTTTTTCACAATCTCATACTTGTAAGCCTGGAGGGAGAGATGTGGGGTCTTATTGACCCCACATCTCTCCATAAAGAGGACCTGTCACAAAGATTCCTATTACAAGGGATGTTTACATTCCTTGTAATAGGAATAAAAGTGATCAAAAAAAAAAAGTGTAAAAAAAAAAAAAATTAAGTAAAAAAAATAAAAATTTTATTAAATTTTTTAAAACGCCCCTATCCCCGGTAGCTTGCGCTCAGAAGCGAACATGCATGTAAGTCCTGCCCACATATGTAAACGCCGTTCAAACCCCACATGTGAGGTATTGCCGCATGCGTTACGCGTGTGCAACAATTCTAGCACTAGACCTCCTCTGTAACTCGAAAATAGTAACCTGTAAATTTTTTTAAAGCATCGCCTATGGAGATTTTTAAGTACCAAAGTTTGGCGCCATTCCATGAGTGTGCGCAATTTTAAAGCATGACATGTTAGGTATCTATTTACTTGGCGTAACATCATCTTTCACATTATACATTGGGCTAACTTTACTGTTTTGTTATTTTTTAATTCTGAAACCGTTTTTTTTTCCCCAAAAAAAGGCGTTTGAAAAATTATTGCACAAATACAGTGCAAGAAAAAAAGCAATGCAATGACCGCCATTTTATTCCCTAGGGTGTCTGCTAAAAAATATATATAATTTTTGGGGTTTCTGATTAATTTTCTAGCAAAAAAATTGTGATTTTTTACATGAAGGAGAGAAGTGCCAAAATAGACCCGGTGAACAAGTGGTTAATATCTAAAATCTTTGTTTAACAAATAATCATTTGATGCTTAACAAAGGATCCCCAGAGCACCGTGGGTTAGCTAAAGATACATTACACCAGTTTTCCTTAAGTTTTGTTTTGCTTGATTGAAACTTTGGACTCCAATAAGGAATAAGACATTTTACATCATAAAGACAAAGTGATAGTTACGAAGTCAAGAGAAAGAGCCTAAAGCTCTACTTGCTGGTGCAAACAGAGAATGCAAAATATGAATATGCAATGTCTAATATTAGAAGCAAAAATGTTTTTACAAACGTTATTTTTAAGTGCTCACTATAATGAATCAATAAATTTAATGATAACTAGTAATTATAGAGGCTTATTAATTAGTCTAGGGCAGTGTTTCTCAACTCCAGTCCTTAAGGCGCCCCAACAGGTCAAGCTTTTAGGCTTTCCATTATTTAGCACAGGTGATTTGATCAGTTTCACTGCCCTAATAATTACCATAGCCTAGCCAGTTTTATCCTAGAGAAATTCTGAAAACATGACCTGCTGGGGCGCCTTGAAGACTGGAGTTGAGAGACACTTGTCTAGGGTTCTTTGGAAAACTGCACACAGGAAAAGTGCCTAGCTGCTTTTTTCTGCTGTGAGCTACAGCATTTCTGTGTAAATTCATTCACAGTGAAAAGTATTCTCACACCATCCACTTTCTGCAGTATTGTGTAATCCTGCCAGTGGTCTCCAAACTGTGGCCCACTGACTGGATGCGGCCCTTTGCTGGCATTTATTCTGCCTTTGGGGCACTATTCCTTCCACTGATATGAGGCACTATTCCTTCCAGGGACACTAATAATGGGGTACTACTTCACCAACTAACACCAATGATGGGCAGCATTCTTCCAAATGACACCAAAGATGGGGCACTATTCTTCCAAATGACACCAAAAATGGCACTCTATTCTTACCGCTGACTTACCTTTAACTCATATAAATGATTAGAGCGCTATTCCTCCCACTGACACCAATGATGGGACACTATTCCTCCCACTGACACCAATGATGGGACACTATTCCTCCCACTGATCACCATGCCTGGAAAATTGTTTACTCCCACTGACACTGGGACATTTTCTACTCTCACTGGCCACAAACTGGCCCAATAAACTGGCGCTTTGGTTAGACAGTTTGGAGACCTATGATCTAAACCAATTCACTCCGCTGCAAGATTATCATGGTACTTGGCGCTGTTGGTTCTTCTCTGCAAAGGCAAGAGGAAACATTGCAACTCTATACTTCCTGCATTGAAGATTGAATAATTTCCTTGGTCCCCTTTGGAGTGATATGTGAGTCGCATCTGAGGATCCATTTTCTGTATTGATTTATATCCTGCTCTGTTGACCCTCTGGACATATGTTCACTAGGGTTCATCATTTCTGGCAAGCTCCCTCTTCAATGGTCGGTGGTGGATTTCTTTATTGCACTCCATTTCAGAATATTGGGATTATTGGGCCAGATCCTCAAAAGAGATACTCCGACTTAAGTGCTGTTCAGTCTGTGTGTAACTTTGGAAACGATCCTCAAAAGGCTTTTTCCAAAGTTACACAGAAGATCCGGCATGTGTAATTGATTTACACTGCCTAATTTTAGGATGCAGTACCGCATCCGCCGCTGGGGGCATTTCGAGTCGAAATGCCGTTGCTAGAATGCAAATTAGCACTTAAGGCGATCCACAAAGCTTTCTAGCTTCTTTTTTGCGCCGTAAGTGTTATTTTGCAAGTGTAAAATTAGGGCTCGTTTTACAAAGTGTAAAGTTAGTCACACCTTGTAAAGGCCCATTGCAGCGACGGCATTTGGTATGCTTTCCCGAGGGAGAACTCCACGGCAATTTGTAAAAAACAAAACCGGCATGGGTTCCCCCCCAGGAGCATACCAGGCCCTTAGGTCTGGTATGGGTTGTAAGGGGACCCCCCCTACGCCGAAAAATCGACGTAGGGGGTCCCCCTACAATCCATACCAGACCCGTATCCAAAGCACGGTACCCGGCCGGCCAGGAAGGGAGTGGGGACGAGCGAGCGCCCCCCCCCCTCCTGAGCCGTGCCAGGCCGCGTGCCCTCAACATGGGGGGGTTGGGTGCTCTGGGGCAGGGGGGCGCACTGCGGGCCCCCCCCACCCCAGAGCACCCTGTCCCCATGTTGATGAGGACAGGACCTCTTCCCGACAACCCTTGCCATTGGTTGTCGGGGTCTGCGGGCGGAGGCTTATCGGAATCTGGGAGTCCCCTTTAATAAGGGGGCCCCCAGATACCGGCCCCCCACCCTAAGTGAATGGATATGGGGTACATCGTACCCCTATCCATTCACCTGGAGGCAAAAAGTAAAAGTTAATAAACACACAACACAAGGCTTTTTAAAATATTTTATTATTCTGCTCCGGACGCCCCCCCTGTCTTCGTTATTAGCTCAATTACCAGGGGGGGCTTCTTCTTCCACTCTCCGGGGGTCTTCTCCGCTCTCCGGGGGTCTTCCGCTCTCCGGGGGGGCTTCTCCGGACTCCGGGGGGGCTTCTCCGGACTCCGGGGGGCTTCTTCCATCTTCTCCCCTCTTCCGCTCTTGACTCGGCGAACCCCGGTTCTTCTGCAGCTCTCCGGTGCCTTCTTCTTCAGCGCTGGCTGCCTGCTATGTTTGTGTGTTAGCTCAATTTCTAACAGGCAGCCGGCGCGGTCTTCTGTGGCGTCAGGATCTTCTGGTCTTCTGTTCTTCCGATGTTGTCTCGTCGCCTGTTGTCGCTGTAATGATGGAAGCGCGCCTTGCATCACATTTATATAGGCATCACCGTCCCATCATGCTCCGGTAGGTACCCACGTGGTGGGTGCACGTGGGTAGGCACCCACCACGTGGGTACCTACCGGAGCATGATGGGACGGTGATGCCTATATAAATGTGATGCAAGGCGCGCTTCCATCATTACAGCGACAACAGGCGACGAGGCAACATCGGAAGAGGGGAGAAGACCAGAAGACCCTGACGCCACAGAAGACCGCGCCGGCTGCCTGTTTGAAATCGAGCTAACACACAAACATAGCAGGCAGCCAGCGCTGAAGAAGAAGGCACCGGAGAGCTGCAGAAGAACCGGGGTTCGCCGAGTCAAGAGCGGAAGAGGGGAGAAGATGGAAGAAGCCCCCCGGAGTCCGGAGAAGCCCCCCCGGAGAGCGGAGAAGACCCCCGGAGAGTGGAAGAAGAAGCCCCCCCCTGGTAATTGAGCTAATAACGAAGACAGGGGGGGCATCCGGAGCAGAATATTAAATTATTTTAAAAAGCCTTGTGTTGTGTGTTTACTACATTTTACTTTTTGCCTAAAGGTGAATGGATAGGGGTACGATGTACCCCATATCCATTCACTTAGGGTGGGGGGCCGGTATCTGGGGGCCCCCTTATTAAAGGGGACTCCCAGATTCCGATAAGCCTCCGCCCGCAGACCCCGACAACCAATGGCAAGGGTTGTCGGGAAGAGGTCCTGTCCTCATCAACATGGGGACAGGGTGCTCTGGGATGGGGGGGCCCGCAGTGCGCCCCCCTGCCCCAGAGCACCCAACCCCCCCATGTTGAGGGCACGCGGCCTGGCACGGCTCAGGAGGGGGGGGGGCGCTCGCTCGTCCCCACTCCCTTCCTGGCCGGCCGGGTACCGTGCTTTGGATACGGGTCTGGTATGGATTGTAGGGGGACCCCCTACGTCAATTTTTCGGCGTGGGGGGGTCTCCTTACAACCCATGCCAGACCTAAGGACCTGGTATGCTCCTGGGGGGGGAACCCATGCCGGTTTTTTCTTTGAAAATTGGCATGGAGTTCTCCCTCAGGAATGCATGCCGCTGTCATTTTTTTTTTCCCCGACGCAACTTTAAGCCGTCGCGATCCTCAAAACTCGGCGTAACGTAACTTCGCGCATGCGCAGTACGGCCGACGCGCATGCGCAGTACGGCCGGCGCGGGAGCGCGCCTCATTTAAATGGGACTCGCCCCATTTGAATAGGAACGCCTTGCGCCGGCGGAATTTTAGTTACACAGCCTGAAATTTCTAGATAAGTGCTTTGTGGATCAGGCACTTAGGTAGAAACTTTAAGCCAGTGTAACTTAAATTGGATTTTTTAAGTTACGTCAGGTTTTTGTGGATCTGGCCCATTATCACTATTTTTTCACACCTTGAACTTTTTTGGTCATCATTTTTCTCTATAGACGTTATATACACTATTTAGTGTTTCTCATATTTATGATTGTTTTTATTGTCACTTTTATTTTATGATTGTTTATATTGTTATCACTTTTATTGATATACGCATCATTCATTCATTGGGGTGATATATATTTGGTTTACGCGCTACACATTCTGGCACAGATTCACAACCGAGATACGACGGCGTATCTCCAGATACGCCATCGTATCTCTGCGTTGTGCCGTCGTATCTATGTGCCTGATTCTTAGAATCAGTTACGCATAGATATCTGTTAGATCCGACAGGCGTAAGTCTCTTACGCCGTCGGATCGTAACTGCATTTTTACGCTGGCCGCTAGGGGCGTGTACGCTGATTTACACGTCGAAATATGTAAATTAGCTAGATACGCGAATTCCCGAACGTACACCTGGCCGACGCAGTAAAGTTACACCGTTTACATTAGGCTTTTCCCGGCGTATAGTTACCCCTGCTATATGGTGGCGTAAGTGCGGCGTAACAATGTTAAGTATGGCCGTCGTTCCCGCGTCGAAATTTGAAAAAGTTACGTCGTTTGCGTAAGTCGTCCATGAATGGGGCTGGACGTCATTTACGTTCATGTCGAAACCAATGATGTCCTTGCGGCGTACTTTGGAGCAATGCACACTGGGAAATTCCATGGAAAAACGTTCGGGAAAAATGTCAATCACGTCGGGTCACACAACATTTACATAAAACACGCCCCCCTGTTCCAAATTTGAATTAGGCGGGCTTACTCCGGCCGATTTACGATACGCCGCCGCAACTTACGGAGCAAGTGCTTTGAGAATACAGTACTTGCCCGTCTAAGTTGCGGAGGCGTAATGTAAATCAGATATGTTACGCCCACACAAAGATATGCGATTGGACGTGAATCTGGCCCTCTATGTTTGTGATGACATTGGCATAGCTCTCTGTATCAATGCAGGGCTCTGGGGTGACGCCCTTCTATGGTGCAGAGCCAAAAACGCCTTGCAATCTCAGTCTGACCTCATTCTTTTAGGCTGATTGGCACTGGAGTTCATTCATCCCAGAAGACTGAGGACATCTTGTAGCGAAGAACAGGTACTACTAGGGACAGGTCTGATTTGAAGATGAGTATTGAAGCCACGGATTCAATTTTTTTTTAAAACCTTTGGAGGATTATTGAAAAAATAAATAATACATAAATAAAATAGCCAAGAATTATCCTTTAAATTAGCCCATTATTAAACAAATTATACAAAAAAAAATACTTTTATTTGCAATGTTAGAACACTTATCGGGAACAGAACAAGAATACAAACCCTCTCTATAAATAGGTGCTATTTCCCTTCACGTTCTGGGTAATAGCAGATGGTGATTGGGGCTTAGAGCACACAGAAGTCTTCAAACATGCTCACAGGATTGACGTTTATGCTGTTACCAGCTAACACCTCCATTTCATTCCTAGAAAACATTTATTACCGCATTAAAGATAGATTTGCTAAGTAGCTGTAAGGAAGCAAGATATAATCCTCTGTGATGTGAAAGCAGTAGGAAAAAAAAATAGCACCTAAAACCTGGAGTGAGATTAGAGGTCATGAATGGCGTTTCTGAGGCTTTTGGATCTTGGTTTGTGCTGCCTACTTTACACTGCACGTCCCTTGCTGCGGTACGGTCATTTCTGGCTTCTGAAAGCTGATGTACTTGTTTTGAGTGTGGGTCTTTTTTTAATAACCTAACTCCACTATCTGTGTCCTTTGCTGGCACTGTATCTGGGAGTGATGACTGGTGATCCAGCACTAGAGTCTGTGCCTGCCTCGACCAGTTCCATTTTCATGTGATTATTACACTGTGCCATCAATTAGAGCTTGAGAGAATGCCACCACTGGACAGCCAATAAGAAGCAGGTCCAGAGTTTATTTTCAGTGATGCCATGTCTGAAACTCCAATAATTATGTCTTGAGTTCACCTCTTTTTCAGGATCCCCATTTATCCTGATCCTCACGCCAAGGCTAGAAACACTTGTTGACATACTTACAAGAGGCCTTTTAGTCTCCATTGGTTCCAGGTCTAATCCACAGTGGGTCTTGCTGAATACCCATGAGACATAGGGGCCTACATTGCTAGGCATGCACACCCAGGGGAACCTACCCTCTTACACAAAGCTACTATTCTTTCCCAGCCAAAACTATATTTAATTCCTAAAAGTCTCCAGGTATTGGGTGCACCATTGTTTTCTCAGAAGGAATAGGAGGCCAGTCAAGAACCCGTTCAGGACCAGCCAACCCAGCACTTATAGAAGCAGCATATAGATTCCCTCCAAGCCTAACTTGGCTTACTTGTGCTACAGTTCCCACTGCACACAGAGACACAGTTTATTGACTATTAGCAAACAGTAATTTGCATCCATAGATTTTACCCAAAAATACGGTCAATGTGACGGGAGGGCCCGTGGAACCCAGAATCCCATGGAGAGGTTGAGAAACCATCGTTTCAGCTCCCCATGCACCTCCTATGTCTAAGTTACTCAGTGTCCTTTAGGGGCACAGGGTGACTGAGAAATTGTGGCTCGGATTACTTAAAATGGGACAGTAATATTTATGTTTTTGGTTACAGGTGTATTGTTAGAGTAATATGAGCAGGAGGGGGGGACATCCTCTTCAACTGTATATAAGTCCGTATTCTTGTTCGAATACACAGTTTATGGTGAGCAACCAAATGAGTATTGCTTTGTTTGTGGTTGTCAGTGGTATGGAATATCTGATATCTATATTTAGACTTGGAGGAAGCGGTACATGATGAAAGCACTCAAACGGAGTGTGAGATGTTTCGTTACAGTGTCAGATGTTACAGGAGGGGTGCTGTGGTACTCACAAAACTGGCTTAAATAATCTTTTTGCCATAATTCCTAAGGAGATTCTTGAACTCACCTTCTTTCTTATCTACAGTGCCTTGCAAAATTATTCACCCCCCTTGGCGGTTTTCATGTTTTTTTGCCTCACAACCTGGAAATAACATGGATTGTTTGAGGATTTGCATCATTTAATTTACAGAACACGCCCACAACTTTGAAGATGTTTTTTTTTTATTGTGAAGCAAACAACAAATAGGACAAAATTACAGAAAAAGTCAATGTGCATAACCATTCTCCCCCCTGAAGTCAATACTTTGTAGAGCCACCTTTTGCGTCTATCACAGCTCCAAGTCGCTTTGGATGAGTCTCTATGAGCTGTCACATCTTACCACTGGGGTTTTGCCCATTCCTCCTTGCAAAACTGCTCCAGCTCCTTCAAGCAAGTTGAATGGTTTGCACTTTAAGGCCCCGTACACACGATAGAATCCATCCGCAGATAAATCCCAGCAAATGGGTTTCTGCGGATAGATCCTATGGTGTGTACACGCCAGCGGATCTGTTTCCGCGGAGAAATCTCCTCTGGGATGGATTCCAGCAGATCGGATATTTGCTGTGATGCACAACAAATCCATCTGCTGGAATCCATTCCAACGAATGGATCCGCTCGTCTGTACAGACTTACCGGATCCATTCGTCCAAAGGGATTCCCCGCACGCGTCGTAATGATTTGACGCATGCGTGGAATTCCTTATATGACAGCGTCGCGCCCGTCGCCGCGTCATAATCGCGGCGACGGCGCGACACGTCATCGGCAGAGGATTTCCACGCGGATTTCAATGCGATGGTGTGTACACTCCATCGCATCGAAATCTGCGGAAATCTTTGAGAGGATTTATCCGTGGAAACGGTCCGCTGGACCGTATCTGCGGATAAATCCTCTCGTGTGTATGGGGCCTTAGTCTGACCACAGATCTTCTATTGGATTGAGGTCTGGGTTTTGACTAGGCCATTCCAACACATTTACATGTTTCCCCTTAAACCACTCAAGTGTTGCTTTAGCAGTGTGTTTGGGGTCATTGTCCTGCTGGAAGGTGAACCTCCGTCCTAGCCTCAAATCACACACAGAGTGGTACAGGTTTTGCTCAAGAATATCCCTGTATTTAGCACCATCCATCTTTCCCTGAACTCTGACCAGTTTTCCAGTCCCGACTGCTGAAAAACATCCCCACGGCATGATGCTGCCACCACCATGTTTCACAGTGGGGATGATGTTCTTTGGGTGATGTGATGTGTTGGGTTTGCGCCAGACATATCGTTTTCTTTGATGGCCAAAAAGTTACATTTTTGTCTCATCAAACCAGAGCACCTTCCACCGTACATTATGGGAGTCTCCCACATGCCTTTTCACAAACGCAAAATGGGCCATTTTGTTTGTTGCTGAAAGTAATGGCTTTCTTCTGGTCACTATGCCATAAAGCCCAACTCTATGGAGCGTACGGCTTATAGTCGTCCTATGTACAGATACTCCAGTCTCTGCTGTGGAACTCTGCAGCTCCTCCGGTGTTACCTTAGGTCTCTATGCTTGGTCTCCGATTAATGCCCTCCTTGCCCGGTCTGTGAGTTTTGCTGTGCGGCCGTCTCTTGGTAGGCTTTCTGTTGTTCCGTCTTCTTTCCATCTTCTTTCTATTTGGTTATGATAGATTTGATTGTGCTCCTAGGGATCAACAAAGATTTGGATATTTTTTTATATCCTAACCCTGACTTGTACTTCTCAACAACATTGCCCCTTACTTGTTTGGAGAGTTCCTCGGTCTTCATGGCACTGTTTGGTTAGTGGTGCCTCTTGCTTAGGTGTTGCAGCCTCTGGGGCCTTTCAACAAAAAAAAAGTGTGTATATGTAATGACAGATCATGTGACACTTAGGTTGCACACAGGTGGACATTTCACTAATTATGTGACTTCTGAAGGTAATTGATTGCCCCAGAGCTTTTTTGGGCTTCATAACAACAATCTTTTTATGTATATATTTTTCTAATTTTACTTCACCAACTTAGACTATTGTGTTCTGATCCATCACATAAAATAGGTAAAAATCCAAGGGGGGTGAATACTTTTGCAAGGCACTGTATGGATCCCATCCCCTCCATCCTGTGTCTTTTTAAAGCCCTGTTTCCGACCAACAACCACTTATTAAAATCCCTCCCTTTAATACCCTATAGACAAATCACTTTATTGACAGGGGACAATACTCCCAATGGAGGGAAATCTTGGCTAACAGGGCATTGTACTGCAAGGGTCCATGTCAACCAAGCAGTGATGTGGACACGCAGAGAAGGACCCTCCTCCTTTGCAGGGAAGAGCATAGAAGACTCTGGACCCAATGGGTCACATAATCACAATTTGTAGCTTTGTTTTCTTTTAAAGTGGAGTTCCACCCATAAATATAACATTACATCAGTAGTTTTAAAAAAAATGGCATTAGTCCTTTATGAAAAAAACATTTTTTTTTAGATGCCTTCAAAGTGTTGTTGCTAGGCAGAATAGTTAATCTTCCCACTTCCTGCACCTAGGTGCTTAATGCTTCCTAACCTACACCGCACAGACTCCTGGGAATGTAGTGGGTGTAACTTTCCAGGAGTCTGTGCACTCCCCAGTCTCAAAGAATCATGTGACTTGGACAGCACAGGTGCTGAAACCTGATCTGACACTGCTTGTGCAGCACTGAGCATGTGCAAGGCTGAAATCCAGGAAGTCATACAGTCTGGCTTCATGATGCCCACACTTAAGATGGCCCCAGTCAATTTCTATTTTATAAAGTGTCTAAATGCTGTAACAACCTAACAAAAGGGACCTTAGTTTACAGACTAACTTTACTAGAATACATTAAGCTTGTGTATTACAGGGGTATTTATATTTAAAAAGTGAAATTGTGGCCGTAACTCCGCTTTAATATGGGGAGCAAATACAGCAGAGGTTAATGTGTGGAGTTCAGTTTTGGAATATTATACACTCCACAGAGGAAAATATGAACCAAGTAGGTCTTTGAAATGAATCATGTTTCCAGGTAAAACAGATTGGCGATTCCCAACTCCAGCTTCCATTCATATGCAAAGATGTAGGTGAAATGAAATGGAGAACTTAAGTCAAGATAAAAATGCATCCTATTCTTGGTGCACTATTCTAAGTGCATTAGGTTACAAGCTCCAAGGATTAAAGGATAACTAAACCCAAGAACAAAAATGCAATCTGTTGCAGCTTACAGACCCTAGATGTGTTGGTTGACTTACTTTCTTTTTTTTTTTTTTTTTTAAGCTAAGAACATTTTCAGCAAGCAGGCAAAATAACTGTTGATCTTACCAGAAATGCAGCGTCTCACTTGCTATGAGCTGCAGAGAAGATCTTCCTTCTTGGCTACCTTCTGTAAACAATCCCTTGTCCTGCTCCCCTTGTAATGAAGGTGAAGACATCTTTGTATCCCATATCAGGAGAACAGCTTGGATTGACAACCATGGCTTCCTCCATAGATACAGTGGAGGAGTGATGTAACCATCCAAGAATTGGAAGTGTGTTTGCAGGATTAAATACATTAAATTAAACATTTGTAACTAACTAAAAATAGGAGAAAATATAGCAATAGAAGCTGAAAAAATATATATGAATGCAGCCACCAAGGACGTGAGTATTATTTCAGGTTAAGAAAATGCAATGTATAGACCAAATAAACAGGACAATAGGATATATTAGATTAACTGGCAGGCAGATTAGCCTCACCTAAAGCCATTAACTTGCTCTGCAATAAGGCTAAGCCGCATTACACTAGCACACACAGTATAAGTAAGATTAAAATCAACCGTGAAACACGAATAGCAATATATAAACTTCACAGTAAATCCCAGCAACAGTAACCCAAAAAAGTGTCCCTGAGTGTAGTCTGTGCATACAGCCCCAATGACGGGTGAGTGTATGCGTTACTGACAAATGGGTACCCCTGGTTGTGGCTAAAGTACTTGGAGCCAGATCCACAGCCAGCCGCCGTAACTTAAATATTCCCATTTAAGTTACACTGCCGCAAAATTTCTACCTAAGTGCCCGATCCACAAAGCACTTACCTAGAAATTTTCGGCTGTGTAACTTAAATCCGGCCGGCGCAAGGCGTTCCTATTCAAATGGGGCGAGTCCCATTTAAATTAGGTGCGCTCCCGCACCGGACGTACTGCGCATGCTCACGACGTCATTTTCCCGACGTGCTTAGCGCGGTTTTACGTTGCGCCGGGTTTTGAGAATCGCGACGGGCGTAAAAAAAAAAATACGAGTTGCGGCGGGAAAAAAAAAATTTGAAAAAAAAAAGACGGTGACGCGGGATAGAAGGGTCTACTTTTACAAGGCCTAAACAGTTTAGGCCTTGTAAAAGCAGCCCTAATTTTGCGTTTGCAAGCTAATACTTACGGAGCAAAAAACGAAGCGTAAAAGCTTAGTGGATCTCCGTAAGTGCTAATTTGCATACCCGAAGCGGCATTTCGACGAGAAATGCCCCCAGCGGCGGCCGAGGTACTGCATCCTAAGATCCGACAGTGTAAGTCCCTTACACATGTCGGATCTTCTCCCTATCTATTGGAAACTGATTCTGTGGATCAGTTCCAAAGATAGAAACAGGGATACGACGGCGTATCAGTAGATACGCCATCGTATCCCTTTTGTGGATCTGGCCCTTGGTGCCTAGCTGTCAGTGTTGGTTAGCTTTTGTTGGGGCTCTTCTGTAGGTGGTGCACATATATCTGTCCCTTTAAGACTGTACACAAGGGATGGCTGATGGGCTGCTAGGTAAGGGGCAGTTTAGGTTTGCAATAACTGTGGGCAGTAAGGGGTAATGCATTGGTAGTTCCATTCAACACTCCTGATATTTAACAGATCAGATCCAGTGCGCTTGGTGATCAATTGTCTCTCACCAGTGTAGCAACAATTCTCCCCAGTGTAAAGGCAGGCGTCCCAATACTTTTGACAATATGGTGTATAATTTCACATGGCAAATATGTGATGCTGTGTCCATTTTACGATCTCATTTGTGATTGGCTTCTAGGGGCCGCTGTACATGAGACATTCTTTTTGCCCCTTGTGTACTATATTAAATGAAGCAGCATGCCCTTAAAATAAATTTCAAAGACGTGTCATATTTATTTGCATGTAGCACTGAAAATATTTTGATAATAATTTAAGTTTAAAGGAAGCCAGTCGAAAACAGCATTTAAACCCGTGCTTGCTTTAATACCTGCAGTCGTAAAAAAAAAAAAATCTCCAGCACCTCTCAAATGTGAACCCGCTCATGAACGTAACGGCCTGAAACGGTTACCTATTAAGCCGCCATGAATTTTGCCAAATGGCCTTGCTTTACATTAAAGAATTTTTTTTTTACATCCGCGTCATAAAAATCCGACAAGACCTTAAAAGCCAAAGTGCATTGTAAAAATAGTCACAAATAAAAAAAATAAAATAAAAAAAATTATATATGTAAAAATTCCTCGTTGGCAGCGACAAACACCTTGACATATCAACTGCCGATTCCCAATAACGGAGACACTTTGTTATGATTATGACCGTCACGGCACACCGAATGCGGACGCGTTCGACGCAGACTCTTTTATTTAAGCATAAAAAATGAAATCAAACAAAAAAATGTGCATCGGCGGAAGTGAGTCCAAATGAGGTTTTTGCGCCTTTCGCTCCTCCGGTTTTCTAATGAAGGCGTTCGTCTTGTTTTTTTTTTTTGCCAATCCTAACATCATTTTCTCATGTACTTCCCATTTGTAGGAACAGATTGTTTCCCGGCATGCAGATCAGCAGATGAAAAAAAAAAAAAAAATACACAGGCGTCTTGGAACAAACAGGTAGAGGTGTTTCCGTGTTTTCATTTTTATTTTAATTTGGCGAGGATGGATGGAGGTAGAGCAACCACGACCTTTAAGCCTTTGACATTCACACAGTGTTAAGAGTCAGATGGGGTCTCGCGACTGACAGATTTGCATTTCTTTGAATACGACGCTTGAAAAGGCAAGCCTGTAGATTAAATTTTGCCATGGAGAAAATGAGAAAGACTTCCATCTCAAGGGTCTGCTGGGAGGATCTTTATGCTTGATTTAGGTTTTTTTTTTTTCTTTTTTTTTTTTAAATAAATGTTTCTTTATACAGTACCTAAAGCCTGTCTTCAGCCTTCCGCTGTCATGCAAGATGTACCATTTCTTCCAGAGACATCAGAATATACTAAGTCAACCTGGACTGCATACAAGGTGAAAGAATATATTTTAATCTAGGCTGCATATTGCTTCCATGTTACCCTGATTAAAATTTGCAAGTAAACCTTGGAATGCACTATACCTGACACGATTTTCTAAATTATTTACAGTCGACATAAACCCAGAGTACACGTGCTGTCATAACACAAATATTAGAAATGGGATAGGGATTTACGACAATTTTCATTATTGGCTTTCTCAGTAAATTGTAAATGAGGTTAAAATACAATTTCTTATTCCGCTGTTTATTAATAAAGTATTTTTTTATGTTAAAGGAAAAAAACTTGACGAAATGTCATTTGATCTTCGAGGCTAGAGTTTTTTTCCCCCTGTCTTTTGTGGCTGCGATGGTGCTATTTTAGGGCCAGATTCAGGTAGAAGTGCGGCGGCGTAACGTATCGTAGATACGTTACACCGCCGCAAGTTTTCATTGCAAGTGCCTGATTCACAAAGCACTTGCGATGAAAACTACGCCGGCGGCCTCCGGCGTAAGCCCGCGTAATTTAAATGGGCGTGTGCCATTTAAATTAGGCGTGCTCCCGTGCCGGACCTACTGCACATGCTCCGTTTCGTAACTCCCGCCGTGCTTCGCACGAAGTAACGTCATTTTTTCGAACGGCAACGCGCGTAGCGTAATTCCGTATTCCCGGACGGCTTACGCAAATGACGTGAATTTTTAAATTTCGACGCGGGAACGACGGCCATACTTTATACAGCAATACGATTGCTGTGTAAAGTTAAGGCACCAAAAACGACGACTAACTTTGCGACGGGAAACTAGACTAGCGGCGACGTAGCGAACGCGAAAATCAGTCGTGGATCGCCGTAACTCCTAATTTGCATACCCGACGCTGGATTACGACGCAAACTCCCCCCAGCGGCGGCCGCGGTACTGCATCCTAAGATCCGACAGTGTAAAACAATTACACCTCTCGGATCTTAGGGATATCTATGCGTAACTGATTCTATGAATCAGTCGCATGGATACTCTGAGAGATACGACGGAGTATCTGAGATACGACGGAGTATCTGAGATACTCCGTCGTATCTCCTTTGTGAATCTGGCCCAAAATTACAGTAAAACCTTGGATTGAGCGTAACTTGGTTTGAGAGCGTTTTGCAATTGTTTTTTAATACATTTTGACTTGATATACAAGCGATGTCTTGATATACAAGTACCGTCTACTGCAGGGTAGTCTTCCCAGTTCACGATTGCAGACTAACGCCCCGTACACATGATCGGAATTTCCGATGGCCTAAAATCCGATGGAATTTTTTGTCGGAATTCCATTCAAGCTGTCTTGCATACACACTGTCAGACCAAATTCCGACCGTCCAAAACGCGGTGACGTAAAACACCACGACGAGCCGAGAAATATGAAGTTCAATGCTTCTGAGCATGCGTCAACTTGATTCTGAGTGTTCCTTGAGCTGGGGCTAAATGACCACCCATTTGATAGTACCTGCAAAGTTTCAGGGTCAATGCCACTTGGCAGAGCCAGCTGCGAGACACCAATGGTCTTTTTTAGCTGTGTGTAGATATGGCATTCTGACTATCCCTGTAAGGGGGGAAATCTTTCCATTGACAAACAAAATTGACATTTTTCCCACTGTCCCATTTGTTTTTTTTTTCTCTGTCTGAGTTTTACTTGTCACTGTTTACCAGCAGTTTGTGTCACAGCCCATTTCTCTACTACTATATATAATGAATACTTACCTAATGCCCAATGGGCTGGTTGGGTTAAAGTTTTTTTTTACATACACAGCCTTATTGGTGGGAATCAGGTTGGTGTTTTCCTTTCGAAATTCAACTGGCCTACTTCTTTGCTCCTGATGAAGCGTTTTTACACGAAACATGACGACTAAAAGCAAGATTTACTACCTCGCATATTGAACCCAGTTTTAACAATACAAACTCTCTATATGTACCCTTTGATGTCTATGTGTCCTCACGTTATGAGTATACTTGTATCATTATAAGACTTTTTGAAATACTATTCCAATACCTACTGGGGTTATATGCTGACACTATACTGTCTTACAAGTTTGTGTATATAGATTTTTCCATATGTATTTATTTACAAATAAATATTTATAGATTTTTACATTGATTACTTGTACCATTAAAAGTCCACTTTATTAGCTTAGATTAATTTCCATGTCCAGGAATTTCCTATCGTTTTTTTTTCCATCGAAAAAAAATAAAACATGTTCTATTTCTAAACACAGATGGAAAAAAGTCAGATGGGGCCCACACACGATCGGAATTGCCGATGAAAAAAGTCCATCTGACTTTTTTCATCGTAAATTCCGATCGTGTGTACGCGGCATAACAGCGGTGAGAGCCGGCGGTGGGGAGGACGGTCTATGTGGACAATTTTCCCCCGGATCTCTGCATACTTAGATGTGTCTGTTTTATTCATCAACCACGTGAGTTGTTAAATGTTGTACCTTCATTAACCACTTTAGCCCCAGACCATTTGGCTGGCCAATGACCGGGCCACTTTTTGTAATTCGGCACTGGGTCACTTTAACTGACAATTGTGCAGACGTGCGACGTGGCTCACAAACAAAATTGACGTCCTTTTTCCCCACAAATAGAGCTTTCTTTTGGTGGTATTTGATCACCTCTGTGGTTTTTATTTTTTCCGCTTTTAAACAAAAATAGAGTGACAATTTTGAAAAAAAAGCAATGTTTTGTACTTTTTGCTATAATAAATATCCCCAGTGTTTTTTTGTTTTTTTTAAAGCAAATTTTTTCTCAGTTTAGGCTGATATGTATTCTTCTACATATTTTTGGTAAAAAAAATCGCAATAAGCGTATATTGATTGGTTTGCGCAAAAGTTATAGCGTCTACAAAATAGGGAATAGTTTTATGGCATTTTTATTATTATTATTTTTTTACTAGTAATGGTGGTGATCTGCTACTGAGACATTATGGCGGACACATTGGACGATTGTCATTTTTACAGCGATCAGTGCTATAAAAATGCACAGTGGCCGATATGTATCATGAAAAGACACAAACACAGAAAGTGCATATAGCGTGACACTGTGAGGGAACTCCAATGATGGATAGAAGTAGGTCTCAAGATTATGCACTCACTTGAAATAAATAAAAGCGGGCGTCAATCCACGAGCACCGAACTCGTATCCCCCTCAGTATGTCAGCCTGATGTGGAATAATATACGCTTTTGACCCTCGGTAACAACTGATCAATACTCAGAAGATGGGAATGACATTGAGAAAGAAGGGAACCAATAGCGTAACTCCGTAAAATAAAAATGATTTAATAGTAAGCCTAGGTTCACACTGCTGCGAATTCAAAATCATGGTAAAATGCGCGATTTTACCGCGATTTCGCGGCCGCGATTTTGCCGCGATTTGCCGCGATTTCGGCCGCAATTTAATGTAAATCGCGGCCCGAAATCGCAAAAAGTAGTACAGGCACTACTTTTTGAAATCGCAGATGCGGCGTCGCACTGATTAGGACAGTGCCATTGCCGACAATTGCCGCCGATTTGAGATGCGATTTGACATGTCAAATCGCATCTCAAATCGTTCCAAATCGTACCCAGTGTGAACCAGGGCTAAAGTAAAAAACTCACATAAGTAGATAAACTAAAATGTACACATGCACGAGTGCTGAGCTCGTCTCCTGGCGTCAGGCTGTGTCTGTACCCAGTGCTCCAATCCCGACGTGTGTCGTCACATCACGTGACCTCATCAGGGGATGAAGTCACGTGTTGGCTTTGTTTGGGCTCCCCATTTCCATCTGCAATTACAATGGCACTAATAGTCAAACGTTAAAATGGTTTCTTGCACTTTAAATACCAGTACAACAAAAAAGTACTGCAGAAACTTTGGTGGTTGTTTGGAATTGGTGGCTTGTTTTTCTTTTTTCATTGAATTTGCTAGAGTTCTATACATTCAGACTTGAATTTAAACAGTACAAACTATATATATATATATATATATATATATATATATATATATATATATATATATACCGTGTTTCCCCGAAAATAAGCCCGGGTCTTATATTAATTATGCCAACAAAAGACACAGTAGGGCTTATTTTCGGGGTAGGTCTTACCATGTAATGTGCTGTCATCTCTCCCCCTCTCCCTCCCTGCCTGTCAGGAATCCCCAGTGTGAACTGAGTTAAAATGCTTGTAAAATCCTATAATCCACTCTATTACAGTAGTATATAATGTACAATGTGTGTGTTTCTGTAATATAATTGTGCCAAATACTTTTGTTATAGCGCCGCCCTGCACTTCTGTTTCCCGCCGGAGCTCTCTTCCCCGCAATTATATTACAGAAACACACACATTGTACATTATAAAGTACTGTAATAGAGTGGATTATAGGATTTTACAAGCATTTTTAACTAGGGCTTATTTTCGGGGTAGGGCTTATATTGCAGCCCTCCTGGAAAATAACGCTAGGTCTTATTTTCAGGGTAGGTCTTATTTTTGGGGAAACAGGTATATATATATATATTTTGAATCAGAAAATGATATGACATTTTTCATATATAGTAAAACCTTGGTTTGAGAGTAACTTGGTTTGAGAGCGTTTTGCAAGACAAGCTAAATTTTTAAATAAATTTTGACTTGATATACAAGCGATGTCTTGATATACGAGTAGCGTCATGTCACAATTGAGTATAAAAAAGAAGAGAGGAGCCTCTAAGTGTAGCAATATGGTTACATTTAATGAAGGTACAACATTTAGCAACATATTGCTACACTTAGGCCCCTTTCACATGTATGGATCCCGTGAGGATCCGTACATGTCTCATCCGCTTGCTCAGCGGGGATCACTCCGTTGATCCTGAGCCGGCAGATGACAGGGTGGTCCCCACACACTGTGCAGGGACCACCCTGTCAGATCTCTGAACTCCCCTATGGGGGGATTGGATGAACACAGACCGTCTGTCTGTGTTTACCCGATCCGATCCGCAGACGGATGGAAGAATAGGATTTTCCTCCGTCTGCAAAATCGAACCATAGAGGGGACCGGTGATATAGGGTGTCAGCAGATATTCATCCGCTGACACCCGCTATCCCATACAGTAGGTATGTCCGTATTTCATCCAAAAACAGATGAATGAAATACGGACATACTGTCTGCATGTGTGATAGGGCCCTAAGAGACTCCTCTCTTCTCTTTTATACTCTGTAGCTCCTGCTGGATTTTTCTTCTAATCCCCTTGGAGAGGTTTCCATTTGTGGATGGACATTTTATGGTTACACAACCTATAACATTGCTATAATCTTTTTATATGGACTATAAACTGAAGGACTTATGAATAAATGGTTGTGGAACAAATATTTGAGTTTCCATTATTTCTAATGGGTGAAATTTGCTTTGATATACAAGCGCTTTGGATTACAAGCATGCTTCTGGAATGAATTATGTTCGCAAATCAAGGTTTTTCTGTATTTGTAGCATCCTGCCAAAAGTTAGACTAAACTACACTAAAGGTCAGGGGTTCATTGCTGCTATCTGCTTCTTGAGAATATAGGAAAGTAGGGTCAGCTACTAATTTATGAATATTTATCAGATCCCAGCAAATTCCTGGGAATGATGTGCCCAGGAGGTGGCCGGGAAGGTGATACATGTGTGGGAGGCCTAGGCAGAGGGACATTTTTTCTTTCCAGGGAGGGTTACAGTTCTCTTGGGGCTGCTGCCCCTGGGAGACAGCCAATGTCTGACAAGAGTTGAAGTTTGGGCATTAGCAGGTGCTGGGCTGAGGGCCTAGAGAAGATATGCTAAAAGGATTTTATTTTTTAATTGGAGGGCATCAACTTGGAGTCTGGTCTGGAGAAAGATCTTTGTCTCCCTCACTGAAGAGTGTCATGTGGAAGCTGGCAGACAGCTGTCCTAGGATATTGTGAGTAAGACCTGGTTTTGGACTCTCAGGCCTCGTACACACGTCCGAGAATCTCGTCAGGAAAAACCCGTTGTTTTCCCTGACGAGATTCTTGGCAAGAAACTCTTGCCGCCGGAGTGTACTGACTGTCATTTCAAAAGAAATCAGATATTCAGGCTAGAGGGTATAGGAAGTTGGTAATCTGTCATCTTTTAAATGCAGCAAGAGCCTGTATTCCAATAAGGTGGAAGCAGACTCAGCCTCCATCAGTAGGGATGTGGCTTAAAAGAGTAGAAGACCTGAATAAGATGGAGGACTTGGTCTGGACATCTCAGCAGAAACGGGGGGTCTATTTGGAGACGTGGGCGGAATGGAATCAATTTAAATACTCAGAGGAAGTGAAAACCTTAATAGATGGAAGTTTATAAACTAATGAGACTTGGAGCTGGTGGGACCGGGGAGAGAGCGGTTGTCTGGGGGGGGGGGGGGTTTTTTTTTTTGTTTTTGTTTTTGGGGGAATAGGATAAGCAGAGGTAAAAAAAATTATAAGAAGAGATGGAGAAAAAGCCCCCCTGCCGTGCCTATGAATCACAATAGTATGAGTAGGAGTGGGCTAATGATGATTAATAATAGGTAGATTTTGGCTGATCTGAGGTACTGAATGTGATGGGGGGAGGGGGGTCTGTCTGTGCTGAAGGGAGGTCTGTGCTGAATGGAGGGGCCTGTGCGGAATAGGGGGGGGGCTGTGCTGAAGGGGGGTCCATCTGTGCTGAATGTAGGGGTCTGTGCAGAATGGGGGGGGTCTGTGCTGAAGGGGGGTCTGTACATTCTCTAGGCTATATTTATATGAGCATGGAGTGAAGCAGAATTATCTCAAGAATCGGCGCTTTACCATCGTTTTAGCCATTCGGCCACTAGCGGGACGCTTTTAACCCCCGTTAGCGTTTTAAGAAAGGGTAAAATGCGACCGTGTATCACCGCTGCCGAAGCGCCCCCCTCTGAAAAAATTTCAGCGGACGCCCATAATGGGTTGTTTTAAAAAGAGTAGTATTCATTCCTAAATGCACAAAAAAATAACTGGATATTAACATGTATAGGTAACAACACCAGAGATTGTTTATCCAGGGAATATCTGATTGCATTTGGGGGGTCAGGAAGGATTTTTTTCATATGAATTTTTTACCTTCCATCAACTGTGGGTATATGGTGCTCTCATTTAAGGTTATTGGAAAGGTTGTCATTTTAAAAAAACAAACATGTTATACAGTACAATAGTTTTGCGCAAAGCAGCCCTGATCCACCTCTTCTTGGCGCTCTCAATAGCAAGCCTCTCTCTATGGGAGCTCTTGAGCAGGCTTGCTCCCGAGCTACGCTCTTGTCCCATCACACAAAGAGCATGGCTTGGCCAGCCCCCACTCTCTCCTTTTTGGCTCACTGGCTGTGATTGTTAGCAGCAAGAACCTATGGCTCCCACTGCTGTGTGAGCCAATGAGGAGAGAGAGACGCTGATCTCATGCACTCATGGATCAAGATGGGGCTCAGGTAAGTATAAGGGGGGATGGGAGGGAGATGCATCTAGAAGGTTTTTACCTTAATGCATAGAATGCATTAAAGCAGTTGTATACCCACTGACACTTTCTTTTTTCCCTACACCTGTAAGGCAAAAGGCATAATGAGCTAGTATGCACCGCTTACCTGTAGGTAAAAGTAAAAAAAAATGTCTATACAACCTCTTTAAGGCCTGCCTTTAGAACCACTTTAAAGTTTTCAAGCTTTTTATTTACTATGTAACTAACTATGTAACTCTATGTAAGTTTTATTTTACACATATATGACAAAACGTTCCATGTTGTCTGGAATCGCTGATATCAGAGATGGCTTTAAAACTCTCAAAGGGTTAATCTTGGCTTCTCAAGTCTCTGATGGTGTCTCAGGTGGTTTAACTAAGAATCATCTTATCTTCCTGAGAACTGGCATCTTATTTTTTCTGTCCTCCTGATCCCTTACATACTGCAGGGCTATCTTCTCCTTGTTGCTGCTACCTCCACTCCGCTGCAAGGAATCGCTGTCAGGCCAGAGGTCCACCTTGTGTCACTTTCCATCTGTTGCTATTTATATTGTACCGGTTTTTATACATTTCTTGCATAGAAAACAGCTTGCCCTTCAAAGGGTCCCAGCTTTCCATTAGTCTTTGTAAATAAGTCCATGGCAATCTGCGCAACACTGGCTAAGATGTGCATTTAATGCCGGCTGTACAGTTGGGTAGGATCGCCAGAACGGTGACCCCTTCATTGCCAGAATTGCTTTGTCTTCTAAATAGTCTTATGTTATAAAGAGAATACTCAGGCGATGGAAGAAAATGCTTTGTTCCCAACATTTCTAAATAATATTTTTTTTTTAATTTTGCTATGTCTCTATTGGATATAATCGTGTCTAAGACCAAAACTTTTGTTTTTAGTTTTGGGAAGGGTTACAACTAAGGAAAAGCCGTTCGGTTCGCACCAGAACCTTCGAACGGACCGAACGTTTGCGCGAACATTTAGAACCTCATTGACGTCTATTGGATTCGAACGTTCGAATTCAAAAGTGCTAATTTTATTGTCGTAAAACGTCTTTGAGAACCCGGGTCTTGCCCCAGGGAACATGTATCAATGGAAAAAAAGTTTTAAAAACGGTCGTTTTTTTCAGGACTCCTGAAAAAACAACCGTTTTTAAAACTTTTTTTCAATTAATACATGTTCCCTCGGGCAAGACCCGGGTTCTCAAAGACGTTTTCACAGGCATACTATAGACACCCAGCAGGTACAATATTTAAAGGAATTTTTCACTTTTTCTTATTTTTTTTTTATTTAAGCATCATTAAAATCACTGCTCCTGCATCAGGAGCAGTGATTTTAATGCTGCTTACAAAAAAAATGAAAAATTCCTTTAAATATTGTACCTGCTGGGTGTCTATAGTATGCCTGTGATAACGTCTTTAAATAGCACAATCACCTGACTGCCAGTAAATTAGGAAGAACTGATCTAGCTAAACTATACAGTGTATAAATATATGTACAACACCTGGGATGTATATATATCCTCTACACACTGTAACATTAACTGACTAGCCTGCCTGCCTGCTCTATCTACCTGCAAAAAATTACTCTCTCTCTGTCTCTCTCTGTTCTCTGTTAACTGCCGCAACACACTACACAAGGCCGCCCTGCAGGTTGCCTTTTATAGTGTGGGGCGTGTACTAAACCCCCTGAGCCATAATTGGCCAAAGCCACCCTGGCTTTGGCCAATTATGGCTCTCCGTTTTTTGCGCGCTGTGATTGGCCAAGCATGCGGGTCATAGTGCATGCTTGGCCAATCATCAGCTAGTGATGCCGCAGTGAATTATGGTCTGTGTAACTCGAATTTGGCGCGAACGACCCGTTTTGTTCATATTTCGATGAACGATCGAACATACGATGTTCGAGTCGAACATGAGTTTGACTCGAATACGAAGCTCATACCTAGTTACAACCCTGTTATTATTATTTTTTGTCATCGGTTTCCCTTCAATTCCAGTCCCCTAGACACAACAGGAAGCGACAGGGAATCTCTCTAAACTTTAAATATTACATTTTCTCTTGCTTTTAGTGCCTGGGAGAATGTTCACCAGGATAAAAAAAAGGCTAAATCTCCCTAGTGGGAATTAATATGTCAACTCAAACTTTACAGGGTTACCACCCCTTCCCTGCTTTATTCAAAATTTGAAGAAAGTTTTTTGGTTTTAGACAAAGTTTAACACCACCAGCTGAGATTTGGGGGCAGCAAACAATTAAGCTAAAGCTACATGGGGATTCTTTAGTAAGGTTTGACTCACACTGGTGCAACATTAAAGTTGCACAATTGTCGATCTGACATTGCCCTGCAACTTCGGTCCAACTTCAATGCGACTTTATTGAACGGGATCCGATTTTGATCCGACTTTGAGATGAGTGTGACTTGTACTTTGACCAATCAAAACAATTCCTTTGGTTCTGGTAAGGATAAATCATCTTGCCAAATGTTTCCAAAAAAAAACTGTGTGGGGTCCCCCCAAATCCATACCTGACCCTGAGGGTTTGGTTTGGATATTTGAGTGAAACCCCATGCCAAAATAAAAAAAAGCACTGGGTCCCCCCAAATCCATACTAGACACTTATCTGAGCGTGCAGCCTGGCATGTCATGTTGATGGGGACAAGGGCCCTTTCCCCACAACCCTGGCCCCCTGCCCCAAATCTCCCACCCCCCATGTTGAGGGCATGTGAGGGGGGGCACTTGCTCGTCCCCCCCTTTCCTGGCCTCCCGGGCTGCATGCTCGCATAAAGATCTGTACACAATTTTTTTATTTTGGCGTGGCGTTTCCACTCAAGATCCATACCAAAATGGTCTGGTATGGCACACCGTTTTCTTTTGGGCTGAAATTGCACCCAAGTCAGACCAAAGCAGTACAGGAACCTTTTCCAAAGGGTTGCAGGGAAAAGGCCCTTGTTCTTATCAATAAGGGGACAATGTGCTTTGGTAGCCCCCATGTCATGGGCATATGACCTGGTGTGGTTCAGGAGGAGGGTGAATGCTTGTTTATCTGCTTTCCTGACCTGCCAGGCTGCATGCTTAGATAAGGGTCTGGTGTGGATTTTTGTGTGGTGGTGGGGGGGGGGGGGGCTCACGCATTTTTTTGTGGAGTTTCCCCCTTAAAATCCATAGCAGATTTACATTTTTTTTTTTTTTTCTTGGGGTCCCCCTTGACATTTATAACAGACCCTCATCAAGGATAAGGTCTGGTATGTATATTTTGAGGGAAAACCACTCTATTTTCTTTTTGTGTTGGGTCCTCTATTACCATCTATATCAGATCCTCACCTAGGATAAGGGTCTTCTATAGATGAAGGGCTTTGTTTACAATCAGAGGTAGGTGGCTGTCATTTACTGGCAATTTAAAGTGCATTTTCTTCCCTTTGTAAATGTTTTGTTGTAGTAGGTTGTAAACAATATACCGGCAGGTTAAAGGCATCCCCCAGACATTTTATTTTAGGGCATTTAAAATTTTAATGTTGCCCTTTAAGCATGATAAAAATGTCTACTAATGGAGTTTTTAAAAACCTTTTTGGGCTTTGGTATAGCCTAGAAAATGTCCATTACTGGTTTTTCACATTTGACTCCCTAATCGTCACCCTAAATAGTTTATTTAGTTTATTATCAAAGCCTCTATCTATCTATCTGTCTGTCTGTCTGTCTGTCTGTCTGTCTGTCTGTCTGTCTGTCTATCTATCTATCTATCTATCTATCTATCTATCTACCTACGTATCTTTCTTTCTCTCTCACAATCTGTTATCTTACCTTGTATATCTATTTATTGCAAAATAAATATTGTCCTAAATTTTTTTTTTTTACATTTTTGTTATGATTCTTTCATATGCTTTATTTTTATAGTTTTCTTGTCCTCAGATTTCTAGATTAAAACAGTTCAAGGATAACTTACAGCGCATAGTGCATTTTTAAAATGTGTTTATTTATTTTTTATTCATTTTTTTCCCTTTTGCATCCTGTTTAACTAACTGTGTCTGGTTTATTTTACAGTTATCTTTATGCATTTCTCTATTTTTTTTTTCTTTTACAGTATTTGTCCTTATATTGTTATGTTTTCGTTGGTAATGTGTGATGTTGTTTATTTATTTATGTTTTCCTTCATTTTGCTTTGTTCCCTGGTGGCGAGCATCCCGCAGGGTTACCCATTATCACTTTATTCACATTTTCATGTCTTCACATTTGTCCCTTTCAGTACTTGTAGTAACATGTTTTCCATTGGTGTCAGAGCCGGCCAGAGGCTTCCTTACTAGCTTATAATATTTTGTTGTCAGTAGTTTGGTACTATAGTTTGTCTTGCATAGTGCTATATGATTGTTTTTTTTTATTTTTATGAATACCTTTTATTTATATGGCACCAACATACACTGTATTACCAAAAGTATTGGGACACCTGGCTTTGCACGCACATGAAATTTAATGGCATCCCAGTCTTATAGGTGGATTCAGAAAGACCGCCTTAACTTTGCGGCGGCGTAGTGTATCGTGTTTACACTACGCCGCCGTAAGTTAGCGAGGCAAGTACATGATTCACAAAGTACTTGCCTGCTAAGTTACGGCGGCGTAGCGTAAATGCGACGGGCGTAAGCGCGCCTAATTCAAAATAGGCTGAGGGGGCGTGTTTTTTGTTAATATGAGTTTACCTGACGTGATTGTCGTTTTATAGGAACGGCGCATGCGCCGTCCATGTACATATCCCAGTGTGCATTGCGGCTAAGTACGCCGCATGGACGTATTGGTTTCGACGTGGATGTAAATTACGTCCAGCCCTATTCACGGACGACTTACGCAAACGACGTAAAAATTTCAAATTTCGACGTGGGAACGACGGCCATACTTAACATTACTAGTCCAGCTATTTGATAGAATAAATATACGCCTGAAAATGCCTTACGTAAACGGCGTATCTGTACTGCGTCGGCCGGGCAAACGTTCGTGAATCGGCGTATCTAGTGATTTACATATTCTACGCCGACCGCAATGGAAGCGCCACCTAGCGGCCAGCTTAAAAATTACACTTTAAGATACGACAGTGTAAGACACTTACGCCGCTCGTATCTTAGCCTAATTTAAGCGTATCTGGTTACCAGAATACGCTTAAATTTGCATCGGCGCAGATTCAGACTTAGGCTGGCGTATCTACTGATACGCCAGCCTAAGTCTTTCTGAATCCACCTATTAGTCCCTAGGGTTCAATATTGAGTTGGCCCACCCTTTGCAGCTATAAGGCCTCATGCACACTGGATGTTAAAATGACATTATAAAAATGCCAGTAGCTTTGTAGTGAGTTTTTCAACATTTTTCATTTACATTTTTCAACAGTTTTTGCAATAGCGTTATTTGTGCGTTAGAGTTTTTTAGCTTTTATAAAAAAGCTTTATACATATATAATTTTTTTTCAATGGATAAAAAACATTAAACGCTGGTGAGCCGCGCTTTTGAGCACTTATCTGCGTTTATCAGATGTCCTTTGACCTTAGAACGTATTTACAGATAAAAACAGCTGAAAAATACCTCTCAGAACCCACTCGTTTTAGTTTTTTTTACAGTCAAAAAAGCTCCAGCCAAAAACAGTTGATAACAGCCTGTGTATGCATGGACACAGAATAACATGATGGGGAGTTTATTGACTGTAGAAAAAAAAACTGAAACATCTGAAGCCAAAAACAGCTGCTATAAAAACATCCAAAAACGTCCAGTGTGCATGAGGCCTAACAGCTTCCACTCTTCTGCGAAGGCTGTCCGTAAGGTTTAGGAGTGTGTCTATGGGAATGTTTGACTATTCTTCAAGAAGCACATTTGTGAGGTCAGACACTGATGTTGAGGTCAGACACTGACATCCCAAAGGTGTTCTATCGGGTTGAGGTCAGGACTTTGTGCAGGCCAGTCAAGTTCATCCACTTCAAACTTTCTCAAATAAGTCTTTATAGACCTTGCTTTATGTACTGGTGCCGCCGGTCACGGCACAGGCCCTGAAGAAACGGCATGAGTGGGCCATTACTTCAGTGCATATACGCTGATGATGTCTGTGGCAGTGAATATAGTAAATATCTCCCATACGTTGCAAGTTTAGGAGATATTTACAGTACCTACATGTAAGCCTTATTATAGACTTGCCTGTAGGTACAATTAAAGAGGAAGACTTTACTCCCTCTTTAATATGTCTTTTCCATTAGATCCTATTCATTACTTATTAGGTCTTCCCTTCTACGGTGTCTCCAAACCAGCTAAGCGTCTGATCTCCGATATACTTCTCTGAATGAATGAATGAAAACTTATATAGCGCAGCACATGCAAACTTAATCGCCTCTGGGCGCTTGTTGTTCCTGTCTCCTTTGGTATCAAAAGAGATGAGTCTTGATCTTTCTCCTGAACGTCAAGTGGTTCTCCTCCAACCGAATGCTCGGAGAGCCATTCCTCTCGGCTGGCTGTCTACTCACCCGCCTACTAAACTCAAACTTTTACAAATTCTGGCTGACATCCGGAGAATGGAATTCCTTACTACTGCCGCAACCGATACCCTTATGCAATTTAACAAACGTTGAGAGATTAGGGGTCAATCTGAATATAGTGACTCATTCCCCCCCCAATACTAGCCAAACCAACAAAAATAACCCTCTAGACCTTCAAGACTGTGAATTTCCAGAAGTCAATCTCATTATGTAGCCATTACAACCCATAACAAGCTGACTTGAAGCAAGATAACCCTGAGGCCTCGTACACACGACTGAGGAACTCGGCGGGCGAAACACATCGTTTTCCTCGTCGAGTTCTTGTAATCTCCAGCAGTTGTGTTCCAGGATCACCAGCATATACATTCCGTCATCTCCAGCAGGTGTGTTTCAGGATCACCAGCATGTACATTCCGTCATCTGCAGCAGGTGTGTTCCAGACCACCAACATGTACTGTACATTCATCTCCAGCAGGAGTGCTCTATCTTCATTAGCAGGTGTAATTCAGCATCTTCAGGAGGTGTGTTCCAAGATCACCAGATTACAGACAAAAAGGTGAGGAACAGACTGTTGCTGTACAGTGTTTGAATATAAGATTGAGCTACTTAGCACTGCACACAGAATGTGTCACTGTATGCATCTCAAGGCTTAATCTTAAATTTTGACAGTAGAAGATATTTAATATTTCTATATTTTATATGAAACACATGAAACTACACAGTCAAAGAGAAAAGGCTGCCTGCTTGCACCATTTTAAGTGAGATTCTGCTCTATCATCTCAGAATCACAAGGTCAGGTATATACTTTTAAAAATGCATCCGATTTCCTTATTTTAGTTTGCATGCTGAACATAAACCAAGTCTCATTAAAATGCTTTTGTATGCATGGCTTTTCTCCTGAGGCTGCTATGACCTGCACTATGAAGATTAAAAAAAAAAAAAAAAAGGATTAGCGAATCTGGACAGATTGAACAGTTTAGCACATGCTTTTCAAAGTTCTAAACTTTGCAGGGAACCCCAATGACGTTTATAGGGGGGTTAATCTTGTTATTCAATTCTGCTAATTTGTAGATCTATTAAGCAAGCTTTTGTCAAACAAAAGACATGGAAGCCAAATGCTGCCATGGGGGACTAAAACCATAATTAAAACCACACTATGGCACAGTGAAGGCAAATAGACTGTGCAGTTGCACTCTGCAAGTGCAGTTGCTCCGGAGCTTAGAAAATGAGGTAAAGCTTCACTTTGCAAAGAATACCCAATCACATGCAAGGAAAAAAAACAAAAAGCTTTTTTGCTTGCACATGATTGAATGATGGAAGTCAGCAGAGCTTCTGCACATTTACTAAGCTTTGGAGCAACTGCACATTGCAAAGTGCACAGCACAGTCTATTTGCTTTAAAGGAGTTGTAAAGGAAAACATTTTTTTTTGCTGAAATGACTGTTTACAGGGTATAGAGACATAATAGTTAACTGATTCCTTTTAAAAATGATTAAAAATAGATAAAAATCAATCATGTAATGTACCTACAGTTTCAGTTTAGTTTTTGCATGCTGTTTCATGCATCTGTGATGAACAGAGACAAAGATCCAATACAGGGCAGTGATGGTTTGGAAAACGAAACTGATTGGTGTTGAGGGGTTTTAGACACACAGTAATCACACCTCCTTGATTAGTGACCACAGAGAGAAAGCTCCCATGACTTTTTTCATCAAGAAACAGAGGGCCAGATCCACGAAGCAGTTACGCTGGCGTATCTATTGATACGCTTTAACTGCTAGGTTGCTCCGGCGTATCTTTGTTTTGTATCCACAAAACAAGATACGCCTGAAGCTGGGCTAGATCCGACTGGTGTACGTCCTAGTACGCCGTCGGATCTAAGGTGCATATTTACGCTGGCCGCTGGGTGCCGCTTCCGTTGATTTCTGCGTCGAGTATGCAAATTAGCTAAATACGCGAATCCACAAACGTACGTCCGGCCGGCGCATTTTTTTACGTTGTTTCCGTAAGGCTTTTTTCGGCGTAACGCTACCCCTGCTATATGAGGCGTAGCCAATGTTAAGTATGGACGTCGGGCCAGCGTCAAATTTTTCGTTGTGTACGTCCTTTGCGTAAAACGTTCGCGACTAGGGCTTTGCGTAGAATTATGTTTACGTCGAAAGCATTGGCTTGTTGCGGGTTAATTTGGAGCATGCGCACTGGGATACCCCCATGGACGGCGCATGCGCCGTTCAGAAAAAAAGTCATTTACGTGGGGTCAAGACGTATTAACATAAAACACGCCCACATCTTATCTATTTGAATTGCGCGCCCTTACGCCGACACAGTTACACTACGCCGCCGTAACTTACGGCGCAAATTCTTTCAGGATACGGAAAATACGCTGAAAGTTACGGCGACGTAGTGTACCAGCAGTGAGATACACTACGCTGTACGGAAAAATGCGTGGAGGTACGTGGATCTGGCCCAGACTGTTCAGAACAGAGAAGGATTACAGCAACATCAGAGCAAAAACGAACAATGAGGACATGAAACCAGGACTGCAGTAAGGTAAAGGAAGCTATTTAGCTAAAAAAAAAAATCCTTTAGTGTCCCTTTAAGTAAATCAACCCCAGTATATCTCCCTATACAGAATTTTCAACTCCTCAACAACAACACACTCTGACAATATGGCTTCTTTCAGAGGGCCGGGTTATTCATTACTCCAGGTAATTGGCTCGTCTTGACCAGGGGCAAAATCTATGCCCTGCATTTTGGGTAGCTACTTATTTCTGGCGGAAAACCTAAAAGGCAGAAGTTTTCATCCAAAATGTTGAGATATTGCAAAACCTGAGAATACACGAGCAACCTATGGTAATGGCAAACTCAAACCTTACCCTAGTTGCAATAACCACCAGGTTAGTGTGCTTACTTGCAGTCCCTGTAAAATGCGTACCCATGGCAACAAGCAACGTTTGGGTAGGGGGGGGTCAGAAAAATTGAGCAAAGTTAAACAATAAAAGAAAAGAATCATGGTTATATAGTCATGAGAAAATGAAAAATATACAGCAAATAATGTTAGGCCTCGTACACACGATAGGTTAACCAGAGGACAACGGTCTGAAGGACCGTTTTCATCGGTCAAAACCGATCGTGTGTGGGCCCCATAGGTTATTTAACCTTCGGTTAAAAAAAAGACAACTTGTTTTAAAATGTAACCGATGGATTGGTAACCGATAGGTCAAAACCGATCGTTAGTACGCCCAACCATCGGTTAAAAATCCAGGCATGCTCAGAATCAAGTCGACGCATGCTTGGAAGCATTGAACTTTGTTTTTTTCAGCATGTCGTTGTGTTTTACGTCACCGCGTTCTGACACAATAGTTTTTTTAACTGATGGTGTGTAGGCACGACGGACCATCATTCAGCTTCATAGGTTAACCTATGACAACGGTCCTTCAGACCGTTGTCCTCTGGTTAACCTATCATGTGTACAAGGCTTGAGGCTCCATGTACACTGAAGCTGATAAACTGCAGTTTATTGGCATTTTGTCTTTTTTTTTTTTAAAGCCCATAAACTGAACTCTATGTTAGCCTATGTGCCCATGCACACCTGGGCGTTTTTTAGTGTTAATGAGCTTTGGAGTTTATTGGCTTTTTTCTGAACGCCCGAAATTTGAATTCAAAGTGCCGTTTTTTGTAAAGAAAAAACGCTCAAGAACGCATAACGCTGAAAAATGCAGAAAAACGCTCAAAAACGATTAAAAACGCTCAAAAACGCCCGTGCCAGCGTTTTTTTGCGTTTTTTAATCAATTGAAAAAAAAGCTACACTGAAAAACGCTGATTAAAGCTATTACAAAAACGCTAAAAAACATTGAAAGGCTCCCTGCAAAGTTACTGGCGTTTTTTTTATAGCTTTTATCAGCTTCAGTGTGCATGGAGCCTTAAAGTAAAAAAAAAAGGAAGGACAAATTTAGGCTTTAATTAATTAATAAATCAAAGCCATTAGGGTTTTCTTAAAAAAAGTTCTTAAAAAATAAATAAACAAACAACTTCCATCGATTTAATATAATTTAACTAGTTGCTGGGTGAAAGTTTTTATCTGACAGTAATTATCTTTTTATTATTCTGAGACTCAGATGAAATATTTTACATCAACTCCAGCAGCCAGGTTGAGGCCTTTCCGCAAGAAAAGGCCTAAAAAAAGCGCTCAAGAACGCAAAACGCTGAAAAACGCAGAAAAACGCTCAAAAACGCCGGTGCCAGCGTTTTTTTGCGGTTTTTAATCCATTGAAAAAAATAAGTAAAAAAAAAAAAAAAGCTACACTGAAAAATGCTGATTAAAGCTATTGCAAAAACGCTAAAAAACATTGAAAGGCTCCCTGCAAAGCTACTGGCGTTTTTTTTATAGCTTTTATCAGCTTCAGTGTGCATGGAGCCTTAAAGTAAAAAAAAAAGGAAGGACAAATTTAGGCTTTAATTAATTAATAAATCAAAGCCATTAGGGTTTTCTTAAAAAAAGTTCTTAAAAAAAAATAAACAAACAACTTCCATCGATTTAATATAATTTAACTAGTTGCTGGGTGAAAGTTTTTATCTGACAGTAATTATCTTCTTATTATTCTGAGACTCAGATTAAATATTTTACATCAACTCCAGCAGCCAGGTTGAGGCCTTTCCGCAAAGACAGAGACAAAATTGCCAACCGCGTTTTTTTTTTTGTTTGCAGCCACGCTATGTCCAACCTGACCTGGATTTTTTTTTTGGCCTGGCAAAAACGGGGTTAATTATAAACGACCACACTTATGCGAAATTACCTGAGCTATCCCCCCCCCCCCCCCATTTTACCTTCCCCACGGCACAATTTCATTTCATACGAAAACTTATGAAAAGTGTTGAAAAGCTAAGTACAAAGCTCATTTTTAACAGATAGCCCAAAAAAGCATAGATGTCAAAGGCTTCGAGTCCCCCTTTGACATTCACACAGAGCTGAGAGTCAGACGGGGTCTCAGCACTGACAAATTTGCATCTCTTTGAATGTGACGCTTGAAAAGCACAGCCGCTAGATTAAATTTTTTTCTCCGTCGAGAAAATGAGAAAGGCCTCTATCTATTTGAGTCTACTGGGAAGATCTTTATTCTGATTCTTGTTAGAATTGTTTATCACCCTGACAGTGCAGACTCGGACGAGATAAAGGCTCGGCTCCATCACAGGGCCTGACAGTGGTAGGACATGCAGAGAAATGAAAGGACTAGGGGAAATATTATTAATAGATGCCGACTTGATTTGACTCTATTGCACGTCAAGAAGGGGGTGCCACGGCTTGATTGCAGCCTATGAAGTTCTGTCCAAAAAAGAAGCTATTTTTCATTAAGTGATAGAAGGTCTTTTTCATGTTCCTTCCTGAGGAGCTGATATCTTATGCAGTTTATTCTAACCCTGCTGATTTCTGTCAAGGGAAGGAAACTCATGAAAGATGGGCCGGCTACACGAGTCCTTTGCAGGAAAGCAGGTTGATAGTTGGAGCTCGATGCGTCTCTGCTGTGACTAAGCCTTGATGCTGTGAAATCCAGCCCAGCAGAACGGTTCTCCGGCTTTAGTAGAGCTCACCGGGCAAAAATGTTGAGTTAATGCAAAAAAAAAAAAAAAAGAAAGAAACAGACACGGCAAATAGAAGCGAGAGACTACGGCGACAGCAGTGGTGCAATGGCTCCACCAAGGCTGTTTTTAATGCTGGTTGTGTGACAATAAGGGGTTGATTTGCTAAAGGCAAGTAGACTGTGCACTAAAAGGGACAAAACACGTAGGGCCAGATCCACGTAGAGCGGCGTATTTTTAAACAGGCGTAGCGTATCATAGTTACGCTACGCCGCCGCTACTTTGAGAGGCAAGTGCTGTATTCACAAAGCACTTGCCTCTAAAGTTACGGCGGCGTATCGTAAATCTGCCGGCGTAAGGGCGCGGAATTCAAATGATAAAGATGTGGGCATTTTTAATGTTAATTTTACTTGACCTGACGTAATTGACGTTTTTTTTTTGCTCTAAATTAACCCGCAGCATGCCAATGCTTTCGACGTGAACGTAATTCTACGCGAAGCCCTATTCGCGAACGTTTTACGCAAACGACGTACACAACGGAAAATTTGACGCTGGCCCGACGTCCATACTTAACATTGCGTACGCCTCATAGAGCAGGGGTAACGTTACGCCGAAAAAAGCCTTTACGTAAACGACGTAAAAAAAAGCGCCGGGCGGACATACGTTTGTGGATTGGCGTATCTAGCTAATTTGCATACTCGATGCGGGAATCGACGAAAGCGCCGCCTAGCGGCCAGCGTAAATATGCACCTAAGATCCGACGGCGTACTAAGACGTACGCCAGTTGGGTCTAGCCCAGCTTCAGGCGTATCTTGTTTTGTGGATACAAAACAAAGATACGCCGGAGCATCCTAGAAGTAACGCGGCGTATCAATAGATACGCCGACATAACTGCTTTGTGGATCTGGGCCGTAGTGTAGAGAGAAATTGCTGCTCAGCCCGAAAGTGACGTCAGAGAAATTTTCCCCAGTGGGGTTTTTAGGCAGCTCAAAATGATGAATTAGAATGCAATGTGTAAAAAAAGGTTTATTAGGGGTAGGCACATACAAAATAGGGGAGGGGGGATGGGGAGTATCGTTAAGATATGAGTTGCGGTATTACAAAAGCATTTAAAATTCCATAACTTTTTACAGCACACAACAGGTTAATATACAGCTTGGTAATTGTAAACAGAGCATATATAAATATGTCCTAACGCGTTTCGACCCTAAAGGTCTTCTTCAGAGGTTTTTGTTGTGACTGAAAAGAAATTAACAAAGAATCATTTATTAGTGTTAAGTATTTATTTCGATTGCCCCCCAACCACCCTGGCCCCATCTATATTTGGGCACTTGTAGAAAAAAGGGGGGGGGAGAAAAATAAATATAAAAATACATATAGAAATAGTATAAAAAAAGAAAAAATTTAAACATTTTTAATCAATTTTTACCAAGTAGAAGAGTATGGAACAGTCCAAGTCAAGCTTCGTCGTCGCAACAATGTTGGTAAAAATTGATTCAAATTTTTTCAATTTTTTTTTTATACTATTTTTATATGTATTTTTATATTTATTTTTCTCTCCCCCCCCCCTTTTTTTTCTACAAGTGCCCATATATAGACGGGGCCAGGGTGTTTGGGGGGCAGTCTAAATAAATACGTAACACTAATAAATAATTATTTGTAAATTTCTTTTCAGTCACAACAAAAACCTCTGAAGAAGACCTTTAGGGTCGAAACGCGTTAGGTCATATTTATATATGCTCTGTTTACAATTACCAAGCTGTTTATTAACCTGTTGAGTGCTGTAAAAAGTTATGGAATTTGAAATGCTTTTGTAATACCGCAACTCATATCTTAAAGATACTCCCCATCCCCCCTCCCCTATTTTGTATGTGCCTACCCCTAATAAACCTTTTTTACACATTGCATTCTAATTCATCATTTTGAGCTGCCTAAAAACCCCACTGGGGAAAATTTCTCTGACGTAGACTGTGCACTTGGCAAGTGCAGCTGCTCCAGAGCCTAGTAAATGAGGTGAAGCTTCACTTTGCAAAGACTATCCAATCATGTGCAAAGAAAACAAAAAAAGCATTTTTGCTTGCATATAATTGGATGATGGAAGTCATCAGAGCTTCCCCTCATTTGCTAATATCTGGAGCACCTGCCGAGTGCAACTGCACAGTCTATTCACCTTTAGTAAATCAACCCCTTATGCCGCGTACACACGATCGGAAATTCCGACAGCAAAAGTCTGATGTGAGCTTTTCATCGTAAATTCCGACCGTGTGTAGGCTCCATCAGACTTTGAAGAGCAGGTTCTCAAATTTTCCGACGGAAAAAAATCCTATCGGAAAATCCATTCGTCTGTATGCTTTTCCGACGCACCAAAAACGATGCATGCTCTAAATCAAGTACGAGACGGGAGTGATTGGTCTGGTAAAACTAGCATTCGTAATGGAGATAGCACATTCATCACGATGTAACGGACTGAAAGCCCAGGTTCACACTGGGCGGCGGGAGTGAAGCCGTGCAAGTTCAGCTGAACTCGCACGATTTCATTCCCGCTGGCAGTCCTGATTTCGGCCGCGTAAATGTAAATGTAAATCGCGGCAGGATTGTACAGGATGTACAGGAACTACTTTTTGAAATCGGTGCAGCGCCGCAGATGCGGGTACAGCATGTGTGTAAACACAGAGCTCCACGTTCTGTCAGGGAGAGGAGACCGATGCTGTGTCCCTTGTACATAGGGACACAGCATCGGTCACCTCCCCCAGTCACCCCCTCCCCCCACACAGTTAGAACACACCCAGGATACACATTTAACCCCTTCCTCACCCCCTAGTGTTAACCCCTTCACTGCCAGTCACATATATACAGTAATTAGTGCATATTTATAGCACTGATCGCTGTATGAATGTGAATGGTCCCAAAATTGTGTAAAAAGTGTCCGATACGGCCGCCGCAATATCACAGGCCTGACAAAAAAATCGCAGATCGCCGCCATTACTAGTAAAAAAAAAAGAAAAAATCATAAATCTATCCCCTATTTTGTAGGCGCTATAACTTTTGCGCAAACCAATCCATATACGCTTATTGCGATTTTTTTTAACAAAAATATGTAGAAGAATACGTATCGGCCTAAACCGAGGGAAATTTTTATTTTTTTTAAAAAAAAATTGGGATATTATTATAACAAAAAGTAAAAAATATTGGGCCAGATCCACAGAGAGAGTACGCCGGTGTATCTACTGATACACCGGCGTACTTTCAAATTTCCTGCGTCGTATCTTTAGTTTGAATCCTCAAAGCAAGATACAACGGCATCTGGGTTCGATCCGACAGGCGTACGGCTTCGTACGCCTTCAGATCGTAGGTGCAATACTTCGGCGCCCGCTGGGTGGAGTTCGCGTCGTTTTCCGCGTCGGGTATGCTAATTAGCTTTTTCCGACGATCCACGAACGTGGGCGCGGCCGTCGCATTCTCTTACGTCGTCTCCAGTCGGCTTTTTCCGGCGTATAGTTAAAGCTGGTATTTTGCGGCTTATAGATAGACTTGCCATGTTAAGTATGGCCGTCGTTCCCGCGTCGAAATTTGAATTTTTTTTTTTTGCATAAGTCCGTGAATCGGAATGGACGTAAGTCACGTCTAAGTTAAAAAAATTACGCTGTTGCGACGTCATTTCGCGCAATGCACGGCGGGAAATTTCGAAACGGAGCATGCGCAGTTCATTCGGCGTGGGGACAAGCTTCATTTAAATGAAACACGCCCCCTACTCGCCGATTTGAGTTAAGCGCCGAGAGATACACTACGCCGCCGTAACTTACGGCGTGAATTCTTTGTAGATTCAAAGTAAGTTACAGCGGCGTAGCGTATCTCTGATACGTTGCGCCAATCTAATTGTATGTGAATCTGGCCCATTGTGTTTTTTTTCAAAATATTCTGTCTTTTTATGTTTATAGTGCAAAAAATAAAAATCGCAGAGATGATCAAATACCACCAAAAGAAAGCTCTCTTTGTGGGAAAAAAATGATAAAAATATAATTTGGGTACAGGGTTGTATGATCGCGCAATTGTCATTCAAAATGCGTCAGCGCTGAAAGCTGAAAATTGGTCTGGGCACGAATGGGGTTTAAGTGCCCAGTAATGAAGTGGTTAATTATCTTTCTGTTATCTATTTCTTTTTTCTTTCACTGGAAAAATAATGTTTACTGGGACAAAACAACTCTTGCTTTTTATATGTTAAAAAAATAAAATAACAAAAGATTTTTCTTTCCTTTTTTTTTTCTTCCCTCGTACCTGTTCTGCCATCAGATGATTTCCACTATCCATCTCTCTTGTCTATTTGTCTTCAGCCCCATATAGGGATAATTATATATGTATATTTTTCCAGCTTGAAGTTTTCGATACTCTGTGGGCGTTTGGTGTGGGTGGAGACATAAGGCTGTCACTTTCGTCTCCAGCTGGGCGCCAGATGCATTGTCCAGGAAGAGAAGCGAGACAATATGTGAATATTATCCGATTCCTTGCATTGATTCCATTGATTTACTTTGTTCTCTACCAAACGTGCCTCTGGGGTGTCAGAAATGAGGGGAACCAGGTAGGGTCATATTTAGCTAGGTTTCCTGCAGAGGGAATCCATAGTCTGTTCTCTGCCAAGGATTGTGCAACAAGCTGAGTGTAAATTCTGTTGCAATATGGTCTAAAGTTGGAACATGTTTGGTAAAAAAGCTGTATGTACACAGCTTTATGAAACAGGATTATTTTAGAAACTTTTAGGATTAGACCTTAAAGCGGAAGCCCATGCAAAATCTAAGGGCCAGATTCATATATAATTGCGACGGCGTAATGTATCGTAGATACGTTACACCGCCACAAGTTTTCATCGCAAGTGCCTGATTCACCAAGCACTTGCGTGAAAACTTACGGCGGCGGCGTCCGGCGCAAGCCCGCCTAATTCAAATGGGGCGTGTACCATTTAAATTAGGCGCGCTCCCGCGCCGGACGTACTGCGCATGCTCCATTTTGAAATTCCCACCGTGCTTTGCGCGAAGTGACGTCATTTTTTTGAACGGCGACGTGCGTAACGTACATTCGTATTCCCGGACGTCTTACACAAAAAAAAAAAATTCGAAATTCGACCCGGGAAAGACGGCCATACTTTGGCTCGACTAAAGTTAAGCCATGTTAAAGCAGCCTTAACTTTGCAACGGGAAAAAATTACTAGCGACGACGTAACGAACGCGAAAACCGTCGTAGATCGCCGTAAATCCTCATTTGCATACCCGACGCTGGAATACGACGCAAACTCCACCCAGCGGCGGCCGAAGTATTGCATCCTAAGATCCGACGGTGTAAAACAATTACACCTGTCGGATCTAAGGGCTATTTATGCGTAACTGATTCTATGAATCAGTCGCATAGATACTCTGAGAGATACAACGGCGTTTCAGAGAAACGCTATCGTATCTCTTCTGTGAATCTGGCCCAAAAAGCCCTGCATCTATAGACACTTTGGGCCAGATTCAAGATCGAGTTACACTGGCGTATCTATTGATACGCCGCGTAATTTAAAAGTTGCGCCGTCGTATCTCTGCGCGGTATTCTGGGAACAAGATACGCCTGAAATATGGCTTCAGCCGGCCGACGTAAGTCTTAGTACGCTGTCGTATCTAGGGTGCATATTTACGCTGGCCGCTAGGGGCGCTTCCACAGATTTACACGTCGAATATGTAAATGAGCTAGATACGCCGATTCATGAACGTACTTGCGGCCGCTACCCCGTTTACGTAAGGCTTACGTCTGGCGTAAAGTTACTCCTGCTATATGAGGCGTAGGTAATGCAAAGTATGGACGTCGGCAAGCGTATCTTTTTACGTTGTTTACGTAAGTCGTACGTGAATGGGGCTGTGCGTAGGTTACATTCACGTCACAGGCATTGGGCCTGGCGTATCTTATGGAGTAAATTCGAAGTGATACTGAGCATGCGCGCGCATTCGCCGTTCGTTAGGCGCGTCATTTACGTGGGGTCACGATTCATTTACATACAACACGCCCCCTACCAGCCTATTTTGAATTAGGCGGGCTTACACCGGCCCATTTATGCTACGTCGCCGCAACTTACGGAGCAAGTGCTTTGTGAATACTGCACTTGCCCGTCTAAGTTGCGGAGGCGTAGCGTAAATTGGATACGCTACGCCCGCACAAAGTTACGCGCTCGTACGTGAATCTGGCCCCAGGGATCTAACACTAACCTCTCTATCCCTGTAAAGAAAAGATGAGTATACATACCTTTTTGGAAGCTGATCTGGCCCGCTCTGATTAGGGTGACCACATTTCCAAACTACAAACCAGGGACACCCTCCCTTCCTAAAAAACAGCTTGTGCTTTAATGAATCACAGCACAGGGATTGGACACAAGAGGCAGGATTTATGATTTCTCCAATCACAAGCAGGGGGCGGGATTGTGCTCCTCCAGGCATTCCCGGCTAGGACAAATACTGTCAGTGAGTAAAGCGGTGATGTGGCGGCCTTTTTTGGGGGCATCAGATTGGCCCGGGGGAGTGGCTGTGTCAGTTTCATTCTGGGACACTGTATTGTCCTGGAATGAATGTGCCCGGGACATAACTGCAAAATGCGGGACTGTCCAGGGCAATCCGGGACACGTGGTCACCGTAGCTCTGACCCGATCTTCAGCGGCGATACGGATGACAACGGCTGTGAAATGAATGGGAAGTGACGTCACCCATTGAGTTACTATAGGGCTTCCGTTGACCTCCGTCTCCTCTGCCCCCGCCTCTACAGTGAGGCCGCGGCAGACAGCTGAGCATGGGATCCGTTCGGAGCTGGTCAGATCGGTTTCCAAAAAGGTATGTATACTCATTTTTTCTTTACAGGGACAGAGGGGTTAGTGTTAGATATCTGGTATCTATAGATGCAGGGATTTTAGATTTTGCATGGACTTCCACTTTAAAGGCCCACATCTTAACCACTTTTCGACGGCCGTACGAATATGTGCGGCCGCAGGGTGGTTCTTAATCTCTAACAGGACGCATATATGCGTCCTCCGCTCTTCCAGGCCACCAGAGGGCGCGCGAGCGCCGCCGGCGGCGCGCGCGTGCCCGCCGCATTCCTGAGATGCCGATGCGCGTGCCTGGTGGCCGCGATGTCCGCCAGGCACTCGCGATCGGCGGCTACAGGGACAAGACGTGGAGCTCTGTGTGTAAACACAGAGCTCCACGTCCTGTCAGGGAGAGAGGAGACCGATCTGTGTCTCTTGTACATAGGGACACAGCATCGGTCACCTCCCCCAGTCACCCCCCTCCCCCCACAGTTAGAACACACCCAGGGAATACATTTAACCCCTTCCATGCCCCCCTAGTGTTAACCCCTTCACTGCCAGTCACATTTATACAGTAATCGGTGCATTTTTATAGCACTGATCGCAGTATAAATGTGAATGGCGCCAAAAATGTGTCAAAAGTGTCCGATGTGTCCGCCATAACGTCGCAGTCCCAATAAAAAATCGCAGATCGCCGCCATTACTAGTAAAAAAAATGTATAATAAAAATGAATAATAATTCTGTCCCCTATTTTGTAAGCGCTATAACTTTTGCGCAAACCAGTCGCTTATTGCGATTTTTTTTTTTTTTACCAAAAATATGTAGAAGAATTCGTATCGGCCTAAACTGAGAAAAATTAAAAAAAAAAAAAAAAAAAAATGGGATATTTATTATAGTAACAAGTAAAAAATATTGACTTTTTTTTATAATTGTTGCTCTTTTTTTGTTTATGGCGCAAAAAATAAAAACCGCAGAGGTGATCAAATACCACCAAAAGAAAGCTCTATTTGTGGGGAAAAAAGGACGCCAATTTTGTTTGGGAGCCACATCGCACGACCGCGCAATTGTCAGTTAAAGCGACGCAGTGCCAGAAGCTGAAATTTCACCTGGTCAGGAAGGGGTATACGTGCCCAGTAAGGAAGTGGTTAAAGGAAACCAGTTTGGCCAAGAAGCAGAAAGATAATTTATGAAATGCCTTAATTGGATTGCTACGATAATTATTCTTGCATGGAATAAAGTTAAAGGGTTAGTCCACCCAACACTGATAATTACGTTTTGGTAGAAGCTGGAGAGTTAAAGCCTAAGTGCATGTCAAAATAAAAAGCTCAAAAAGCAGCACAAGGGACATTACTTACATGTGCTGTGTTTCTTGCGCTTCTGTTCTGGCTCTTGGATTCCTTGAACATTTCCTCCATCTATCCTCACCCCCCACCTTGCTGCCACAATCTTCTAGTGCAGCAAGGGTTAAAGGATCAGTAAAGATAATATTTTTTTTTAAATAGCAAACATGTTATACTTACCTCCACTGTGCAGCTCGTTTTGCACAGAGTGGCCCCGAACCTGGTCTTCTGGGGTCCCTCGGCGGCTGTCTCGGCTCCCCCCTGCAAGAACTCAACACCTTCATGTGAGCGAGCTTGCATGGTGTTGAGTTATTGCGGGCACAAGATAGCCGCCGACTGTATCGCTCGGCTCCGCCCCCCGGCACACCGAGTCATTGGATGTGATTGATAGCAGCGCCAGCCAATGGCTGCGCTGCTTTCAATCCATTCACTGTAGCCAATCAACAGCGAAGAGGATGTCGGGGGCGAGCGCGTGACTTTCGAGTGGTCAGGTAAGTATAACGGGGGGCTGGTATCGTTGGATGTTTTTTCACCTTAATGCATAGAATGCATTAAGGTGAAAAAAACGTTTACCTTTACAACCCCTTTAACCTCCTTAGCTGTATTCCCAAGTCTGGCTCGGGGTGAATTTTTTACACCAACCGCGGTATCCCTGCGCCAGACTCTGGATTTCATTGCAGGATACAGGGGGAAGTGACTTACCTTGTCCCTGGATCCTGCGATGTGTCCCTGCTGTGTGTGCGGGCTCCTCCGCTGTGTCTCCTGGCTCGATTCACATTGCCGCCGAGCTCTGTTCCCTGCGACGTTACGACGCACAGGGACGGAGTTCGGCGCCAAATTCAAAAAGTGAAAAACACAATACACATACAGTATACTGTATCTTACAGATTACAGTACTATATGAAATAAATACACACCCCCTTTGTCCCTGGTGGTCTGTCCAGTGTTCTGCATGCACTTTTATATAATAACAACTGTTCTTTCTGCCTGGAAACTGGAGATTATCCATAGCAACCAAAAAGTGTCCCTTTACATCAAAAGTGCTTTTAGACCAGCTAGAAAACAGCGATAATAAATTAGAATCACTTGCAGAATTGAGCGATAGCGATTTGTGGGGAAATTTGTCATCAAACAATAAAAGTAATGAAAGCGACAATTCTGCAACTGAGCAAATTTTTGTGTTTTTGATTTGATTACATTATTGAATAATTTTTATTATAATGACATTATTATTTGTTATAATTATTTATAATTATTTATTATATTATAATTTATGATTTTGTGTTTCAAACTTTATCATACCCAGGATGTCTACTAGACTCTTGTTTGGACAGATTTAAGTGAGTTATTCCTAAGAATTACAGGCCTACAGTATAAAATGCCAAATTTCCATGCAAAACAATTGTACCGCTTTTGGTACAAAATTCCAGACATAATCATACCGCCAGGGAGGTTAGGAGAACTTAGGGAACTGCCATTGGGGGGGGGGGGATTTAATCGTCTGGTAGATAGCGGCCAGCGTAAGACAAGTTTAAGCCAACATTCCGTCAGAAAAAATCCACGGTTTTCTTGTCGGAATTTCCGATCGTGTGTACGCAGCATTACAGTAGAGAAACAGTGATCTAAGCATGATGTCATAAAGCAACGAGCATCCGCATTTCTGCCGTACCACATTATAAGCAAATGACATTTAGCAACCAATGCTTGACAACAGAGACGGACAGGCGGCGAGGCTGCCAGACAGAGTGAAGACAAGGCTCTAAATTCTTTATTTGTATTCAGGAGTGACTTGGCAGTGGACAATACGCTTGGTCAATTCTTTCAAGGCGCAAGAAAAAAAAATCCAATTTATATAAGCAAATAGGTGTCTTGGGATAATCTGTGCATATTGAATGGATTACATTTCAGAAAGACCTTTCGTTTTCCAAGCAAATACAGTGTTATACAAATAGTACGGAGAGCGGTACACAAGATTTTCATATACATTACATTCTTAACCCCTTCCGAGAAGGACTTGTCATTATCCAATACAGTAACAGTCAATGGCTACAGTGACTTCCAGTCTCTTTCTAGTTCTATGGACCTTGTATATAAGAAATATGGGTTAGTAATCAAGTATGAGGTGAATTTGTTACATGTGAGGTGTGAATATATTGTAAGGCATTTAGAGTATTTGACAGTGAAAAGTGAAAAGCATTGGTTTGGTGTTTTTTTTTTTTTTTTAATACAGCTGCAGCCAATTATATACAGTATGTAGCACCCCATATAGTTGCTAGTGTAGGCATAGATCCCAGTGTCCCTGATTTCGAGGGACTGTCCCGCATTTGAAATAAAGTCACTCTGTCTCTCTTTCCTCTTCATTTGTCCCTCATTTTGGTCTGATCTATATAGTTGTCAGAGTTTTACAATGCCTCATGGGATGTGTAGTTCCGCAACAGCTGGAGGACCGTAGTTTGAGGATCCCTGGTGTAGATACATTTAGTTTGGCTCCCTATAGGCAGTGGAGCATGTATTCATTGTTTTAAGAGATTGGGCAGTGCTTGACAGGCTGTGGCTCTGCTACCTCCCCCTGTCTTCTGGAACCCGGACAGTCCAGGTTTTGAACCATGTGTCCAGGTTTCAGGTGGACTGAAACCGGACACATTATTCAGACCGGGCTGTGGCTCCCCAAGTAACCAAGATAGTCACACACAAATCTGTTGCTGTCCTGGAGTTGCAGGCGGCTGTATGGGGGCAAGTTTGGCATTACTGGGGGGCCAGGGAGCTGATTTCAGCAAGAGCAATTTGGGCACTATGCACACCGCATTACTACTCTGCTTGGGGCACTCAAAGGTGCCCCAGGCTGCTAAAGGGTTCGGGTTTGGCTTTAAGAAAAGGTGGCAACCCTAGGGGGGACAGAGGTTGCAGCCTGAATAGTTATGGAGTTTACACCAATCCCTGGGGAGATGGGCCCAGAGGGTGGGGAAACAACCCATAAATACTCAGAAGTCTGGCAGTCTGGGAGCAAAGTCCAGGGTTTAGACATCTGGAGGTAACCCCTGTGCCATGTCTTGTCCCCCCCCCCCCCCCCGGGCAGAAGAGAAAGAGCAAGAAGAGAGAGAGAGGAGGAAATCTCCAGGACATCACTTGGCCATAGACTCAGATAGGCCTAGCTGCAGACTTCATGTACCCCTAGTTTTTCATCCCAAAAGCAAAACTAAAATCCAAAACCCCTAGACTGTTTCTCGAGCCATCAGAGAATGTATGGAAAATCCCTTTTGCCTGGCTGTGGGTGTTGTGTGGGGAAAAATAATCTCGAAGCCCAGCGGCTCCTTTGGGGGTTGTACTACATATACTAGAAAGTCGAATAAAAATGAGCATCGAATTCAGCTGGCTTGCTGTGAACATAGGTTAGACCAAACCAATCAATACGTTGGGCCAAAAAAAATAATCTATGCAGATTAGTTCACCTAGTGCAGGGGTCTCCAAACTGCGGCCCGAGGGCCAGATGTGGCCCTTTGCTAGTCTTTATCCGGCCCTCTGGCACTAATCCTCTCACTGATATGAGGTTCTATTCCTTCCACCGACACCAACAAGGAGGCACTATTTCTTCCACTGATACCAATGATGGGATACTATTCCTCCTACTACTCCTCCTCCTACTGACCACCAACCCCGAGGCCATATTTATTCTCACTGGTGCTGGGCTCAGGACATTTTATGCCCCCGCTGGCCACAATCTGGCCCTTCTAAAGTCTGAAAGACAATAAACTGGCCCTTTGTTTGAAAAGTTTGGAGAACCCTGACCTAGTGGATTGGTTCTCAACCCTGTCCTCAAGTATCCCCAACGAGCCATGTTTGCAGGTTTTCCTTTATCTTGCACAGGTGTCAATGGCTTGGTATTTTGGACAGCTATTTTATCTAAGAGAAATTCCCAAATCATGGCCTGTTGGAGATACTTGAGGACAGGGTTGAGAATCACCGACCTAGTAAACCTCGACATTTACCAAATGACTACTTGCCAGTTCACCCGACCATTACAAAGTGTGCAGTGGGCCCAAACCCAGGAAGCCCCCCTCCAATGGAGATCTTGTTTTTGATGCTGTAAGAATTTGGGGTGAATGCCATCAACCCCTGTGATGTCATTGACCTAAATAGGAAGTATTGCACGTTTAGAAAATCTATAGAGCTTGTTGATTTTATTTGTCGCCTAAAATTTCTCATCAAATTTTGTTTTGACATTCAAAAACCTTAAAAAAAAAAACTTTAGAAAGTGTTGGTGCACCTCGTTACACATTAAAAAATCCGACAGGCGCGCTCCGCAGGCAGTCGCTGCGAGACCCCAAGACGTCTCTTTGCGTGCGGCATGAGCCCCGATCAGCTAAGTGACTGCAAACACCTGAAGATTCTTTTGCAGCCAGGCAGGAGGCTTCGTTTGCTTTGAGAGATGTTTTTTTCTAATTCATTTGTGAGATTCTTAGTGCATAAATAATGTCAGAAAACTGTCAGGAAATCCGCACATGAAAAAAATAAAAATCTTTTTATGAGGGACCACCCTGCAGCTCAGGAGAAAAAAAAATATCTGAAAGTTAGGAAAAGCTGAGTAGTAAGAAAGCCTTGCTCTAAGGTACAGATCAAGAGACAGTAAAAACTGATTATATGTGCAAGTGGCATGTTGGCATGGGAGAAAAAAATGCGAACAAAAAAAACATCAGATTTCATTTACTGAAAATAAAGAAGCAGTTTAATCACTGTTACAAAATCATATTTCTTAAAGGGGCAATCCACTGGAAACATATAGCTGGATTCAGGTAGATGGGCGCATCTTTCAGGCGGCGTAGCGTATCGTATTTATGCTACGCCGCCTTAAGTCAGAGAGGCAAGTGCTGTATTCACAAAGCACTTGCTTCCTAAGTTACGGCGGCGTAGCGTAAATGGGGCCAGCGTAAGTGCGCCTAATTCAAATGAGGATGAGGGGGGCGTGTTTTATGTAAATGATTGGTGATCCGACGTGATTGACGTTTTTTACGAACGGCGCATGCGCCGTCCATGTACATATCCCAGTGTGCATTGCTTCAAAGTACGCCGCAAGGACGTATTGGTTTTGACGTGAACGTAAATTACGCCCAGCCCCATTCACGGACGACTGGCGCAAACGATGTAAAATTTTCGAATTTCGACGCGGGAACGACGGCCATACTTAACATTGGCTAGGCCACCTAGGGGGCAGCTTTATCTTTCCGCTGGCGTACCTCTTACGGAAACGGTGTATCTTTACTGCGACGGGCGCACGTACGTTTGTGAATCGGCGTATCTAGTCATTTGCATATTCTACTCCAAACTCAACGGAAGCGCCACCTAACGACCAGCGTAAATATGCACCCTAAGGCCCCGTACACACGACCAAACATGTATGCTGAAACTGGTCCTCATTCCACCTTGAAGTAGCAACAGTGCAGGCCAATTGCAAACTTGCCAGTCTCCCCTCTGTATCCAGTGGCTATCGGCTGATGCATGTGAGTATAATCTCCTATGCCATGTTTGTTACATGTATGGGTATCCAATCCCAAGAAAGGGTTGTTCAATAATGAGATTGTACTAACATTTGAATATGTTTATATTGTAGAACATGTAATCTTTAGATGATATTTAGACTATGAAGAAGGACTTAAGAGTCTGAAACGTGTCAGGCATCATCTTCATCAGCTACAGTATACTGTTATTCTGTACTTGCCAAATATGCTGCAGAAATCCCCCTCCACTGAGTCTGGCTGCATCCATTTTAACTGTGGGCAGCTGCTGCTGCTGCCTGTTAGCTTCCTGGATTTACACAGACACACACTTCCAGCTCAGCAGCTCTTATTGGTCCTCTTATGACTCCCACCCCTTCCTGGAAAACTCTAAGTAGAGTGAGAGCTGTGCATGATGTCATAAGCCTAGGCTAAAGACCAGACAAAAGAACAGGAAGTGGGCTGTATAAGGTATTTACTGGCAGAAAAAAATAATGTTTTACTATCCAAAGTTAAAGAAGATTTAATAGATGGAAAGATGAGAAAATGACGGAAGGTCCGCTTTAACTAAGAAAGGTGAAATTTCCCTTGCAAAGCAAACTGCTTATTTGGCTTTAATAAATCAAACCCAATGTCTATGGAACCCCCCAGTAAAGGTTCTTAGCCAGATTCAGGTATAGTTACGCCGGCGTATCAGTAGATACACCGTCGTAACTCTGAATCCGCGCCGTCCTACATTTAAGCGTATGCTCAAACTGAGATACGCTTAAATGTTGCTAAGATACGAGCGTCGTATCTTAGCTGTCTATTTACGCTGGCTGCTAGGGGCGTAAGAGATACGCCTATTCACGAACGTACGCTCGCCCGTCGCAGTAAAGATACGCCGTTTACGTAAGGCGTTTTCAGGCGTAAAGATAAACCATCAAAAAGATGGCGCAGCCAATGTTAAGTATGGACGTCGGAACCGCCACCAAATTTCACTCCATTTGTGTCGTTTGCGTAAGTCGATTCAGAATAGGGCTGGGCGTAGGTTACGTTCACGTCGAAAGCATTGACTATTTGCGACGTGATTTGGAGCATGTGCACTGGGATACGTCCACGGATGGCGCATGCGCCGTTCGTTTAAAATGTCATTTACGTGGGATCATGCTTTATTTACATAAAACACGCCCACCTCTTCACAATTTGAATTTGGCGCGCTTACGCCGGCACATTTACGCTACGCCGCCGTAACTTAGGACGCAAGTGCTTCGTGAATACAGCACTTACCTCTCTAACTTGCGGCGGCGTAACGTAAATTACATACGCTACGCCCGCACATCTTTAAGCCGCCGTACGTGAATCTGCCCATTTGTCCTTGCAGAGTCAAGGGAACTTAACCCTTTCTTATTCCATCGCTTGTCAGAACCGTGGAGACCCAATGATCTCTATCAACCGAATCCTTATCTGCTTTCACCAGTGACACACGCAGGCGGGACTGGCTCCTTTCCCCAAGCAAATGCTAATTGAAAAAGAAAGAACAATCACTAATCTTCGAATTTAAATGCATTTAACAAAACCAATCTCGCTCTAAATTGTTCTTAGGTCGTTCCCTTTTTCCCCGACAGATGTTGAGAAACTACAATTCTTATTAAGAACACTTGACTGTTTGCTCAGCGAGAGAAAACCATTGGCACCGTCTGTATTAACAGAAATGTGCTTCAAGATGCCAGGCCAGTAAAAAGTGCAGGGTGCTGCATAGATATCTTTGAATATCATCCACACTCCAATGAATTAGTGCCCAATTTTATGTGTACCCCCCCCCCCCCTCCACATAATGAGCAAGTCATTGGTACATGCCCTCCCCTTTACGAGTTTTTTTTTCCTATACAAAAATAAAGATTTTTTTTTTTGTGGTTGATGTATGTTTAGTCTTAATTCTGTTTTGCTGATTATGATTTTTTTTTTTTATCTGGAAAGTCATCAAATTGCAAAGAATTCTGGAAAACAAAAAATAATTACTTATATACTTGCATGCAAAGATGTCTATGGATTTAATGTTTCCTGAATTCTTTTGGTTTGTGGATAAAGATTTTGTTCTGGTGGTTGATCACTTACCTAGACGGGTTTGTCTGATGTCAGTCTGAATGCTTATCACGGTGTGTTGTCCTTTAGGCTCTGTACACACGTCCGAGGAACTGGACGGGCGAAACACATCGTTTTGCTCGTCGAGTCCCTTGTGAAGCCACCGAGGATCTCAGCGAGCCAAATTTTCCCATTCCCGTCGAGGAAAAAGAAGACATGCTTTCTTTTTGGCCCGACGAGATCATCGGCGGTTTACTCGTCGAAAAGTATACACACGACCGATTTCCACGGGAAAAAAAAAAAACAGCAAGCTTCTTGCTGGTTTTTGCCGAGAAACTCGGTCGTGTGTACGAGGCCTTAGGCTCTGTACACACGATCAGTCCAAACTGATGAAAACGGACTGAAGGTCTGTTTCATCGGTCCAAACCGACCGTGTGTGGGCGCCATCGGTCAGTTATCCTTCGGTCAAAAAAAATAGAACTTGCTTTAAAATTTTACCGATGGACGCCTAACCGATCGGTCAAAACCGATGGGGAGGGTTCAGATGAGCGGAAGTTCCACTATAGGGGGGGAGGGTTCAGATGAGCGGAAGTTCCACTATAGGGTGGAGCTCCGCTTTAAGTATATTTTATTGCACAAGAGATGTTGCATGTCTCTTCTCCACGAAAAAGCTTTTCTGCTCACAGTATGCAACAGTGGACCTTTAGTTTGGCTTTAACAGCACTATGAACTGCTGACAGGGACTGCTTTTATCTGTTTTTCATCTCCAGGAGGATAGAGCCATCCTTATTCAGGCATCATCCAGGCTTAGCTTCTACATTCATGACTGAACCTTCTACCTTGAGATGACCCAATCTTGCAAATCCAGGTGCCTGTGCTGTCCTACTGTGTTCACTGAGCTTCACTGGCTACAAAGTTTTAATGTTGCAGTCTGATTGCTATAGGAGGGGAGACTGAGGAAATGTGTGGTCCTGCCTGCAGCTGACTGATCTCAACCTAGACAAAATCACTGGTCTGAAGCCCAGAATGACTTATTATTGATAAAAGGTACAGACATCTGAAAAAATTATAAGTTGCTGTGACATCTCAGGAATTTAGAAGGGAAAACTTGTAGAAAGCTACTGATAGGTCCACATTAACTACTTGCTGTCCGCCTTATAGCAGTTTTACTGCTACAGGGCAGCAGCTGTATGCAGGATCACATATATATATACGTGATTGTGCATTTCTGCCTGCAGGGGGCACGCGGCCACTTCTGCGGGTGTCGGGCACTCTATGTCCTTCAGCACCTGCCGATCTCCAGTAAACAACACAGAACTGGGATCTGCCTATGTAAGCAAGTCAGATCCCCTTTCTGACAGGAGGGAAGGGATGAATTCTGTGTTCCTGCTAGGGTTGTCCCGATACCACTTTTTTAGGACCGAGTACAAGTACCGATACTTTTTTTCATGTACTCGCCGATACCGAATACCGATACTTTTTTTTAAATGTGTCCCCAAATGCAGCCGTGTCCCCAAATGCAGCCATGTCCCCAAATGCAGCCATGTCCCTAAAAATGCAGCCATGTCCCCTACAAATGCAGCCATGTCCCCACAAATGCAGCCATGTCCCCCACAAATGCAGCCATGTCCCAGAGCCCCCCCCCACCGCCGTCGCCTAGTTGATCAGCGCGGGAAACATTACAGCTTTCATTTGAATACGTGTTTGTTCCCCCGCCGCGCCTCGTCATATATAGCCCCTTGTCCGGGCACTTTAATAGACAGATCACCCATCCAATCCTGGGACAGGTGATTTGTCTATCAAAGTGCCCGGACAAGGGCGAGCGGCTAAATATATGACGAGGCGCGGCGGGGGAACACACAGCTATTCAAATGAAAGCTGTATTGTTCCCCGCGCTTATCAACTAGACGGCGGCAGAGGGAGGTCTTGGCTTTCTCTTTGAGTACTGCACTGCTCCACCCCTCTCCGCCCCCTCTCCGCCCGCTCTCTCTCTGAAAAAAAAGTATCGGGCAAAGCATTGGGAGCATTTGCGCGAGTACAAGTACTCGCGCAAATGCTCAGTATCGGTCCCGATATCGATACTAGTATTGGTATCAGGACAACCCTAGTTCCTGCAAAGCAGGGCCTATAATCCATCGCTTCCTCTAGTAAAAGCAGCACATACAGTACACATAAACACTGGCTAGGCACACAGGTAACCCTTTGATTGCCCTAGATGTTTAACTCCTTTCCAGCCAGTGTCATTAGTACAGTGACAGTGCATATTTTTAGCACTGATCCCTGTATTAGTGTCATTGGTTTCCATAAAGTGCCAGTTAGTGTCCGATTGTCCACCGCAATATCGCAGTCCCGCTATAAGTCGTTGATCGCCGCCATTACTAGCGTACAAAAATAAATGATTAAAAATTCCATAAATATATCCCACAGTTTGTAGACCATATTATAATATAACAAAAAAATAAATAAATATCGCAGTCCCGCTATAAGTCATTGATCGCCGCCATTACTAGCGTACAAAAATAAATAAATAAAAAATCCATAAATATATCCCACAGTTTGTAGACCATATTATAATTTAACAAAAAAAAAAAAAATGCAGTGGTGATCAAATACCACCAAAAGAATTTTGTATGAATTTAATTTGGATACAACATTGCATTACCGTTCAATTGCCAGTTAAAGTAACGCAGTCGCAAAAAGTGGCCTGGTCATGAACGGGGGTAAATCTTCCAGAGGTCAAGTGGTTAAAAAACAAGGCTTATTTGTATGCTTTTTATATTTTTCATTTATTATGAAGATTATGATGTGATGATTATGATGACGATGATGTTATTAAAATTATTATTAATAATTATTATTATTATTATTTAATAGCGTCGCTCATTCTGACTCATTATTCATTTTATTATATTTATTTATACATTTTATTTGTGTACAGCATTGCATGTCCACGCAATTGTCAGTTAAAGTAACGCAGTGCCGTATCGCAAAAAAAATCTTCCGGAGGTCAAAGAAGCACAAAATATTCTCACACCACTTTAGCGTCTGTAGCTTGGTTTTTCTTCCCGGAGATGGGAACAAAGGATCAGTATTATATTGTGAAACGTACCCGTGCTGCTCAGGGCTGCCCTGATTGCCATTTATTACTAGACACTGATCACTTGACAGCATGGAAGAGCAGCTTGTCCTGAGTCCTGACCACACATTCACAATCAAAAAGACCATCAGGGACTGGCAGTTTGCTTGTTAGAACTTTCCAGTGTCTCTATTGATTCCAGCTGTGTATTTGTTATGGGAGGAAAAAAAATTGCTGAGTGCACAGACAGGCAACAAATAGAATCATTCAGTGAACCACTAATGCTACCCAGAATTACATGATGAAAGGTAATACAGTAAAACCTTGGATTGCGAGCATAATTCCTTTTGGAGTCATGCTTGTAATCCAAAGCACTCATATATTATTGTGTGACAATACAATATTCGCTATTTGCACACTGAATCTCCTCCCCGCTAGGGTGCCCACGTGTCCCGGATTGAGATGTCTGTCCCGGGCACCTTCATTCCGGGACAATACAGTGTCCCGGAATGAAATAGAAGACACAGCCACCCCCTACTAACTAGTAACTACATTTCTGGAACTGGTTGCTAGGGCCGGCGCTGCCTGACGTTTGGCAACCAGTGACAATTTACTCTCGGACAGTGAGGCCGGGAGCGAGGCCTGCGCCTAGTGCAGCACTGCTGTCCCTGTCACGGAAGCATGAATCAGACGTACAACAACAGATACATGAAATAGGAAGGCTTTATTAAAAACCAAACAGCAAGGTTAAAGTCCAAACGGATGATCAAACAGTAAGCAGAGTCTTCCACCGGAGCCAGGGATCAGGAGCCAGAAGGGTAGTCCGAACAAAGCCAGGTATCAGGAGCCAGAAGGGTAGTCCGAACAAAGCCAGGGATCGGGAGCCAGAAGGATAGTCCGTGGAAGCCGGGTCGGTAACCAAAAGCAGCAGCACAATCTCAGGAGCATGTGTATACAAGAGGACCAAGCAGGGAAATGAAGCAACAGACCTCCTATATATATGCAAGGCATCCAGCTCCTCCGCAGGGTGTGGTAAGTTATAAGAAGCCCAGGAACCAATATGGCCGCCAGCACATGTCAGATGAAAGAAGCCTGCAGAGAGGTAAGACCATGACAGTCCCCACCCACCTCGGCACCTTCTTCTCCGGCAGCCAGCAGCAAGCAGCAGGGAACTGGTGTGATCGTCACTCTCAGATAGCGACTCCACTCCTTTCCTGTAATGCACAGGGCTCATGCAGAGGGAGTGACAGCGGCACTGCATATGGCGGCAGGCTATGGGTGGCAAGCGGCACTGCATCTGGTGGCAAGTGGCACATTCACCTGACAAATAACCTGCTGCCAAATTCCCCATCAACCCCGAGACTACATTTCCCCCCGTCCCCCCCTCATCTTTTTTTGGGGAAGGTGAGGGAGGATGGGTTGTCCATGAATGGCAGTTTGGAAATGTGGTCACCCTACTCCCCGCCAACCAGGTCATGAGACCCGTTTCTTGATTTGCCAAAACAACAAGCGATCCTATTGGACCACAACGAGGGGACAGGAAGAGGGAGAAGATGTATAGGCCACCGGAGGAGATGCAGGGGTTGAAGCCACTGCCCGGAGGAAAGCGTTGCCTGGGGGTAAGTGCGGGGCTCATCGACCCACGACCGGGGGGAGCTGGTGACCCGACCCGAAATACATTTTGATTTGATAAACGAGCAATGCCTTGACAGACCCAGAGACTTCAATAAGAGGACAGCCATACAGGGAAAGGCCCCAGCAAGAAGCCACATCTGCACTTGCAGGAATGCTGTCTTCTACGGTAACAGTCTTTAACAGTTCCTAACTCAAACGTAACAGTCCTTTTAGCTTCACTACAACTGCCTCTTATATTTCTTCAACATTGAGCTCCTGATCTCTCACTTGGCCCCACTGATTCACTGACTCTGAATCCCTTTGAGCTTCTCCAAGATTTGCGGTGGTATCTCCCTCAAGCATCACCCACCCTTCTCTCCTGGGTCCCTGGCTTGGCACTCCAGATACTTCTTAAGCTTCACCCCTACTAACCGGCTGGGTCCCTGGCTTGACTCACAAGGCTGCTCTGCAAGCGTCTCCTCCATGGTTTGGGTCCCTGACTTGATCACCGCCTGAAGTTTCCCAATTCTCCACCGTGCCCGTTCAGTGACAATATGGTTCCGGTACTTGCTTCAGTTACTCACTGTGGTCCCTGGTAAAGGTGGTTGGTCCCTTTGTGGCGACAGCTTCCCTTCTACCTCCGACCACTGACAGGTTCTACGGCCGACAGAACAATCACTTTTGGTTGGACTGCAAGCTACAGTCCCAACCCTGATCTGCCCTCTTACTTATAGATAGGTCCTCACACAGCCTGGCAGCCACCGGAATAGGCCAAATCTACAGCCTAGTAGCCTGGGGCATGCGACACACGTTTACCCAGACAGCCGTCCAGGTGGCACAGAACAGAGATCACCTGACCTCACCTGAATATTTAGGTTCTCCCAGCAGGCCAAGGGATTGAAGAAAACCCCTGCCCATTGGCTGAGATACCCCATACACCCATAACCTGACCTTGGGTTACCCTTCTCATATCTAGTACCACCAAGTACCCGGTCACCTAGTGGTAGAAGAGAAAAGTGCAACAAGGCCAAACTTAGGGAGAAATCAATAGATCTCTATCAATCAACCAAGATAACTACTCCTGGCAAGTCAATTTGTGAGGAGCATCCCTGACTAAACCCCAGGATGCTACATCATCAATAAATGATTTAAAGGAAAAGTACAGCCAACACTTGTTTGGCTGTACTTCTCCTGTGGGTCACAGGAGTGCAGTTCATTCTGTACTCCTGTGACCCATTTCAGCAGACAGAGGGCTGAAGCCTGCTGTCAGCAGACTTCAAAGAGCTGGTCCAGGCTTAGGAAAGATCACCACAATGAAGTCGTGATCTGCCCTGGACCGACGCCGACTGAGAGAGCCCCTGAGAGCCTGAGCTGTCCGCTCCCGCCACCTCCACAGTACAGTGCTCCAGCGAGCGCAGAGGGGGAGGCAGAGCAGAGAGCTGCTGACTGATAGTCACCAGCTCTCTACTCTCACATAGCGTACCTGCAAAAGTGCAGTCTATTTGTCTTTAGTAAATAAAGGCACAATTAAGTACAATAAAAAATATATTCTTCAGTGAACTATTGTAGTCCCTGAAAGCATGACTCCATAGGACACTGCAAGAGAAAGGAGCCACCTAGAAACAGGAAACCTGGGCAGTGAAAAATGCAGTCTCCAGCCAGGCTTTTAGTTGGGAGAAGGGAGGAAGAAGAAGCGGAAGCAGGGGAGTGCCTTGCCTTCCAAGGCCATGGGGCTGTGTTTTTTTATTGATGTACTCAGTGTGGGGATACACAACTCTAGGTTGGCTCCAGAGGATTCTGCAAGAGACACCCTGAAACAGGAAACCTGGGTCAGCAGTGAACTGGAACATAGGCAAGTATTAACCACTTCCAGCCCGCCATATAGCAAAATGGTTGTATTATCCTGACTGGGTGTCATATGAAGTCTAGCTAGATAAGCGGCTAGCCCGCGCCCATGAGGGCGTGAAGCGTTTAGTGCTGTAGTGTGTCAGTCTGATGAAGGCTCTCTCTGACATAGGCTCTCTCTGACGTAGGCTCTTTAGCATGTGATCAGCTGTCCAATCACAGCTGATCACAGGTTAAACAGGAAGAACCGTTTATTGACTTTTCCTCCACTCACACTGACAGACACGAATAGAGGAGAGACGATCGGCTGCTTTCCTGATGTAGGGGTCTGCGCTGACAATCAGTGCATTGATTATCAGTGCAGACCCATCGAGGATGCCCGCTGGAGACCACCAGGAATGCCCACAACAGACCACCAAGTGAGCCCACCAGGGATGCCAATTAGTGCCCATCAGTGATTGCCTGTCAGTGCCTCCTGATCAGTGCTGCCTATCAGTGCCATCTATCAGTGCCACCCATCAGTGCCACCTAAAAGTGGTCACCAGTGTCACCTATCAGTATCACATATGAGTGCCCATCAGTGCCACCTATGAGTGCCCATCAGTGACGCCTAAGAGTGGACATCAGTGCTACCTATGAGTGCCCATCAGTGCTACCTATCAGTGCCATTAGTGCGCCATATCAGTACTGCCTATCAGTGCTGCTTATCAGTGCCACCTATCAGTGCCCATCAGTGCCTCATCATCAGTGCCTATTAGTGCCACCTCATCAGTGCCGATCAGTGCACCCCATCAGTGCTCATCGGTGAAGGAGAAAATATACTTATTTACAAAGCTTTGTAACAGAAACAAAGAAAAACAATTTTTTTTTCAAAGTTTCCTTTTTTTTATTATTTGGAGCCCAAAAAATAAAAACCCCAGTGGTGATCAAATGCCACCAAAAGAAAGCTCTATGTGTAGGGAAAAAAACAATAAATATTTTGTTTAGGTACAGTGTTGCATGACCGCGCAATTGTCATTCAGAATGTAACAGCGCTGAAAGCTGAAAATTGGACTGGGCAGGAAAGGGGGTGCTGCCTATCAGTGCTGCATATTATTGCCTCCTCCTCAGTACAAATCAGTGCCACCTCATCAGTGCTTGTCAGTGAAGGAGAAACGTATCTATTTACATAATTTTAGAACATTTTCGGACTTATTTGTTAAGCAAAAAATAAAAAACCCAGTGGTGATCAAATACCAACAAAAAAAAGCTCTATTTGTGGGAAAAAAATTTGCTCAATTGTCAGTCGAAGTGTGACAGCGCTGAAAGCTGAAAATTGGCCTGGGCAGAAAGGGGGTGAAGGTGTCGGTATTGAAGTGGATAAAAGGTAAAAAAAAAAGCTTCATATTCAGCAAGCGATTAAATATGCTACTGAAAATGCTAAAGAAACGATATCACTTGAACTATTTTACTCTACTGATTGCAAATTTAGATCCAATGTCTAATTTTGTATATTTTCCAGATCAGAGGACAGTGCGTTTTACTTGACACCTTGATTGTTTCAAAATAGGAAAGCACTGGAAAAGTAAAACCCTGTCGTTTTCACACTCCATTTAATTAGAAACATATGAGGACAGGGAGATCACTAGGTGCTGATAAATTTTCCCACAGTCCAATCTTTTCATGTCTCTCTATGGGTCCTAATTATGGTTTAACCTTCTGTCCAGAGGGCTGTGCCTCATAGGTGTGGTGACCAGATTGTCTCGCCGCTGCCGGGGACAGATTGACGCATTGTGAAGGCAACAAAAGACCTTAATAGTATTTCATCGTGCTCTTAAGTGTCAAGAGTCTGCTTTTTTTTTTATCAAGAATTCTGCAAGAGCCGAGACATAGTAAAATTATTATTGCAACTTCTGTCTGCTGGCCTTCAGATAGTACATTTTTAGCCACGTGTCCTCCAGAAGATTTACCCATTTTAATGACCAGGTCACTTTTTTGCGATACGGCACTGCATTACTTTAAAGCGGGGGTTCCGCGGGAAAACGTTTTTTTTTTTTTTTAAGATTAATCTGCTACTGTTCAGATAGTAAATCGTTTACTTACCAGTCCCATTCTTGCAGCCGCCAGGATGTTCATTTCCCCGAAAAGGATATTTTATAAAAATGTAAGATGGACATTGCCATCTTAATTGTGGGCACTCTGAAGCCCTCCAGTATTTACTTCCGGGATGCAGTGAATGCTGATGTCCCAGCATTCACCGCGCTATCCGCGCATGCGCAGTGTTGACGGCAAGCCGCGCCGTCAACACTGCCCAGTTGCCATCACAACGGTCATCATGTAGTCATCATGCGTTGACTATAATCGATTGAAGATACCTCAAAAATCACTGACATGTTTAAAATACAGTACATAAACTTTATACATCGTTCAGTGAATATAGTACTCAAAATGATTTAACTTACATTCGATGTGAACTTAGGAAGAAAATAAATATTTCGATCCGCTGTTCCCTTTTACAGATGGTCTGTCCGTTTTCCAAGGTGTCCAGGTGTGTAATGGCGATTTGGTCTATATTTCCCTTAATTAAAATTTGCGAATAAGTATCCGCCCTCGTCACATGACGTGCTTTGCGAGTCATGTGACCCGCGTCACGTGACAGTCCAGCTAGCGCGATAATACACGCCTAGCTATTTCCGATGGTCGGACTTCAACGAATGGGGATCTGACTTTGATCCCCGACAATCCAGGCACTTTGTGTCTGGTATGAATCTTTAGGGGAAACTCCACACTAAATAAAATAAAAAAAAACGGCATGAGTTCCCCCTCCATGAACATACCAGACCCTTTGGTCTGGCATGGATTTTAAGGTGAACCCCCCACACCAAAAAACTGTGTGGTGTCCCTCCAAAATCCATACCAGACCCTTATCTGAGCATGCAGCCCCTTCCTGGACCATACCAGGCCACATGCCCTCAACATGGCCACATGCCCTCAACATGGCCACATGCCCTCAACATGACCACATGCCCTCAACCAGTACACAGGTTTTTAAAGTACTTTATTAAGGCAGCTCCGGCTGTGACTGGATTGTCGGGGATCAAAGTTGGATCCCGTTCATTGAAGTCGGACGTATTTCGGACTTCAAGTCACAGGGCAAAGTCAGATCCACAGTCGTATGGCTATCGTGTCGTACCAGTGTGAACCCGGCCTAAATTATAACTAGAGCACACCTGACAGTCATTCATTTAAAACTAACAAACACAGATGAACTTCATTAGCGGATCTAGTTCCCAACTAGTGCCTGTTTGAGCTGTGATGCTTTTTACTTTGAATTTATATCAAACTTTGTTGGGTTTCCTGCCAATTGGAGTGTGGTCAACCTCTTTGTATATCTGAGGAGCACCTTGAGACAAAGGACTTGGTGGTCAGGGACTTCAATTTAATAGATGACTATGCTTCAGGCTATGTAGAATTCTGATTGGGGAAATCTATCATTCTAAATGACAAAATAGCAAGAGACACACAAAAGCCTCATACACTACTTAACATAGAGCTTTGGGGAAGACGGTATATACCCGTTTTGGATCTGTTGTTGAGCGGGGGCCAGATTGTTCATGGGCTATCTTCATCCTTGACCTTTGTTAGTACTTTGTTAGTTACATATTTTTTAATTACCGGTAATAAATGTTTTTTAGGTAATGCTATTCTTTGCCATGTCCTTGAGATAAACATCAGTCTATTCTCAGACAAAAAAAAGATAGAAAAAAAAATAAGAGTAGACTCTATGGACTTGGTCATCTTCTGCCATCACTTTTTTTTTTTACGTAAAAAATAAAAAATTATAAGAGTTATCTGTCCAGTAGTGCTTACAGAACCTAATGTAAATGTCACAGCAACGACAAAGCAACTGAAAGGGTGAAAAAAAAAGAACTAACTCACACGCAAAAGATTTTGACATTTTTCCTTGAAACTTTTTAACAACAAGACTCCATTTTATGTAATGACAATGAGACACTCCGGGTGATCATTGCTGTGTTATAATCACTCAGCAAAGGTTGTTGTAGTGCAAAGCATTGTTCTCACATAACATACCTCAGGAGTGCGATTAGATGAACAACAATGAACACCCCGGAGTGCAACATTGTTCCACCTTCGCTAGAGAAGTGGTCGTTCCAGGATAACGTGGACAAGAGGTATTCTTTTCCTTGCTGTAGATTTTCTGGCAATCATGAAAAAAAAAAAAAAAAAAACGTCTTTTGTTTGCTGTGGGCATAATACGAACTTGGCTTGTAGAATTTATTTCATATCAAATGTTCAGGTTGTATCATTAAGGTAGATGTACAATAAACCCAATTACTGAAATCTCATATAAGCTTTAACATGTTGATGTTATTTGAAAAGTTATTTTCAATATTTTTTAAATCGGTGGCTTTCATTAAAATGGGACTATGGAAATCAAACATGACATGTACAATGCAGTTTGTCGCTAACATTACAGTTTTTGTTTTTTTTAGCCCCCTACCTGCCTTTCCCTTACTTCGTTTTTTACCTGTTGATGCTGCTGATAGATCTGTTATTTTTCATCTATCTTCAGAAGAAGGTTGAATAATCTTAATCGCTTTTCTTTGATCAGGGACTCAACATTTTTAAACCAAAAATTTGAAATGGGCAATTGCAAATTTTTACCCTGGCTGGTGCAAAGTGAACAGCCTATTTGCCTTTAGTAAATCAGCCCCGGAGTGTAGATGTGAACATGCTCTTCAAAAGGAAAGGCATTTTGACTTGTCTTCTGGCTCTGCCCAACGCAGACCAATTGCGCTGGTGTGAATCGGCCCTAAATCCCAAGTAAATTAATCAAAATGTAACAGAAGAGGGGAGGGAGAGAGAGGCACCAGTCGACCACTTGGTGTAGCAGTTTATTGTAAAAAAAATAAAATTTCATAAAAAGGTTCCACTCACAAAAGGTGTCAAATGTATAGGAGTCTTTAACCGGAGAGAGTTCAGAACAAAGTCCCACCTGTGGCCGGGCTGTCAGTTGTTAGAAAGATGTCAGAGGACACTGGGGAGTGAGCTGTCAGAGCCGGGAGTAGACCTGTCAGCTCTCAGAGAGGAACAACCAATAGGTTTTGAAGGAAAGCCATGCCTCCTTCTTCAGCCAATGAGGCTTGGCTTGCCTCCAAAACAGGTCCTGAGCTCTCTCTGGTTTAAGACTACAAAGTGGTCATCAGTGGTAGTCTGTATTTATGTGAACATGCTCTACAAAAGGAAAGGCTTTTTGCATCTTCTTCCAGTGACGCTGTCCAATGTAGACCAACTGTGCTGGTGTGACTCAGCCCTAAATCAAAATTAAATTAATCAAAATGTAACAGTAGAGGGAAGGGAGAGAGAGGCGCCAGGTGACCACTTGGTGTAGAACAGTTTATTGTAAACAAATTACAATTCATAAAAAGGCTCCACTCACAAAAGGTGTCACATGTATAAGAGTCTTAAACCCGAAAGAACTCAGAACAAAGTCCCACACGTGGCCGGGCTGTCAGTCTGCGCCACTGTGGCAGCTCTAGTTTTTAGGAAGATGTCGGAGGACTCTCGGGAGCAAGCTGTCAAAGCCAAAAACCTGTCAACCCTCAGAGAGGAACAACCAAAAGGAACACCTTTTGGAGGCAAGCCACACCTACTTCCTCAGCCAATAAGGCTTGGCTTGCCTCTAAAACGTGTTCCTATTGGCTGTTCCTCTCCGAGGGTTGACAGGCCTTCTCCTGGCTTTGACAGCTCTCTCCCCAACATCCTCTGACATCTTCTGTCAATGAGGCTTGGCTTGCCTCCAAAACATGTTCTGAGCTCTCTCTGGTTTAAGACTACCAAGTGGGCATCTGTGTTGATGTGAATATGCTCTACAAAAGGAAAGGCTTTTTGTATCTTCTTCCAGTGACGTTGTCCAACACAGACCAACTGTGTTGGTGTGAATTAGCCCTAAATCAAAATTTTATCAATTAAAATGTAACAGAAGCGGAATGGGAGAGAGAGAGAGCCACCAGGTGACCAATTGGTGTAGAACAGTTTATTGTAAATAAATTTAAATTCATAAAAAGGTTCCACTCACAAAAGCTGTCACGTGTATAAGAGTCTTAAACCCAAAAGAGCTCAGAACAAAGTCCCCCCAGTGGCCAAATATTCATAACATCACAGAAACCTACACACCCACCCCAACAAAAAAGAAAAACAAAGAGGGGGGAATGTTAACCCACCCCTTTCCCCATTCCTTTAATTGTCAAGTCAATATACAATTATTCTATCCTATAAGTAAGAAATATATATATATATATATATATATATATATATATATATATATATATATATATATATATATATATACAGTATATATACATGATTCTGCATTTCCATCTGCAGGGGGTGCCACCAACAGGCCTCTTCGGCTGTGATTCTTCACAGCAGAAGCCAATCTGTGGGTGCCGTGCACTTGATGTCCTCAGACATGACCTCTCGCCGTTTCTAAAGGCATGCGCCGAAGACATCGGTGCCTGTTTTTTTGCAAATATCTCCTAAACTGTGGAGGTTTAGGGGATATTTTTTGCACCTACAGGTAAGCCTTAATCTAGGCTTACATGTAGGTAAAAGTGGTCTCTAAGGGGCAGATCCAGGTAGATCGGCGCATTCTTCCGTCCGGCGTAGCGTATCTATGATACGCTACGCCGCCGTAACTTACAGTTTTTTTTTGGTATCCTGAAAGAATTTCCACCGTAAGTTACGGCGGCGTTGTGTAACTTAGGCGGCGTAAGGGCGCGCAATTCAAATCGATGTGATGGGGCGTGTTTTATGTTAATACTACGTGACCCAACGTAAATGACGTTTTTTTTAATGGCGCATGCGCCGTCCGTGGGGGTATCCCAGTACGCATGCTCGAAATTAAACCGGAACAAGCCAATGCTTACGACGGTGACGTCATTCTACGCAAAGCCCTATTCGCAAACGACTTACGCAAACGACGTAACATTTTCAAAATTCAACGCGGGAACGACGGCCATACTTAACATAGGATACGCCTCATATAGCAGGGGTAACTATACGCCGAAAAAATCCTTACGGAAACGACGTAAAAAAATGCGCCGGCCGGACATACGTTTGTGGATCGCCATATCTAGCTAATTTGCATACTCGACGCGGAATTCGACGGAAACGCCACCTAGCGGCCAGCGTAAATATGCACCTACGATCCGACGGCGTACTAAGACGTACGCCTGTCGGATCGATCCCTCATTCAGTCGTATCTTGTTTTGTGTATACAAAACAAAGATACGACGGGGGAACTTTGAAATTACGCGGCGTATCAATAGATACGCCGGCGTAATTCGTTTGTGGATCTGGCCCAAAGTGTTTACAACCACTTTAAGCAAGTGCACCTGCGTGACCTAAAATAAAAGTTAAAGCCTTAAATAAAAAAAAAGCCTTATATTTTCACAAAAATATATATAAAAATTAGCTATGTAGGAAAATGGGTTTAGCGATATTGCTCCAACACATGTGGTCAGTGCTAAATTTGGCCTGGTCATCTAGGCTTCAATGACCTCTAGGGTTAAAAGACTTTGGTGCGCCTCGTTGATCTCATGCAGGCTCTTTTCACTTCTTGTCTACATGTGCTTTAGAGATCGCTGCATGTCATTTCTTAGGCCCCTTTCACATTGGAGCGGGAGCTGCGGTGGAAGTATAGCGCCGCTAAAAACAGCGGCGCTATATTGCCGGGATTGCCGCGGGAATCGTCCGCTAGCGGTGCGGTATTAACCCCCGCTAGCGGCTGATAAAGAGTTAATACCGCCCGCAATGCGCCCCTGCAGAGGCGCATTGTGGGCGGTATTGCCGCGGTTTCCCATTGTTTTAAACGGGAAGGAGCGGTGAAGGAGCGGTATACATGCCGCTCCTCTCACCGCTCCAAAGATGCTGCTGACAGGAGATTTTTTTCTCTCCCTCGGGCTTTCACATTGAGTAGGCAGTAAATGAGTTTTTCAGGCGGTATAGCAGCGCTATTTTTAGCGCTGTACCGCCTAAAAAACTCCTCCGTGTGAAAGGGGTCTTAGGGTTGGTTTCCAGAGGGTGACAACAGTGGACCATGCCTTTGTATGCTGTTTAGAATATCAATTTGTAGTCTCTATAAGAAGGCCACATCACAGGGTGACAACGCAGAAGCACAGTTTGTGAAAGCTACAGATTTAAAAATATTAAAAATTGCTTTCTAACAATAAAAAAAAATAAGGTTTACAAACCTACCTATTAGTATGTTGGAGGGAAGAAAACATTTAGCCTAAAAAAAAAAAAAAATACAAACAAAAAATTATATATTTGCAGATGAAACAAAAAAATAAACAAATTTTGTATCGTTTCCAAAAAATGGAGCTCCATTCAGAATAAAATAATCTAAATGCAACAAAAACTCACAGCCAGATGAATTCTTAAAACATCTCTTAAAAATGTTTTTGAGTAAATGACACACAAGTCTCACTGTATCATTTTTTATATTATTTATTTGTCTTTGCTTAATCAGGTTCTTCAAGGTCCTGGAAAAACTACGCTCTGGAGCCAAATAGAATTCTTACTGCAGCTATCGTTCAGCTTGTAAATTGTATTTACATCAATTATACTGATCATGAATAACATTTTCCAGGTTCTGTGATACAGAAACTTCAGACAGCAGTGTAAAAAGAAAATCACATCATACAAAATGGGAAAAATGTGTAGTATTCTGATTACATTTGTTTTCAGATTCTGTTAAAGTGTAGCCATAGCCAGAACATTTTTTTTTTTTACATTTTTAATATATTGGGAATGGGAAAGCTTAAAGGATTTGTAAATAAAAACATTTTATTTTTTGCTGAAATGACTGTTTACAGGGTATAGAGACATAATAGTTAACTGATTCCTTTTAAAAATGATTAAAAATAGATACAAATCAATCATATAATGTACCTCTAGTTTCTAGTTTCGTTTTTGCATGTTGTTTCCTGCTTCTGTACAGAGCCAATACAGGGCTGTGATGGTTTGGAAAACGAAACTGATTGGTGCTGAGGGGTTTTAGACACACAGGGCCAGATCCACGTAGCGTGGCGCATTGTTGTGGCAGGTGTAGCGTATCTCTGATACACTACGCCGCCATAACTTACAGTGTATTTTCCTTATCCTGAAAGAATTTACGCCGTAAGTTACAGCGGCGTAGTGTAACTTTGGCGGCGTAAGGGGGCGCTATTCAAATGGATGTGATGGGGGCGTGATGGGGGCGTGTTTTATGGTAATACATCTTGACCCAACGTAAATTAATTATTTTTTGAACGGCGCATGCGCAGTCCGTGGGGGTATCCCAGTGCGCATGCTCGAAATTAACCCGCAACAAGCCAATGCTTACGACGTGAACGTCATTCTACGCAAAGCCCTATTCGCGAACGACTTATGCAAACGACGTAAAAAATTCCAAATTCGACGCAGGAACGACGTCCATACTTAACATAGGATACGCCTCATTATAGCAGGGGTAACTATACGCCGAAAAAAGCCTTACGGAAACGACGTAAAAAAATGCGCCGGCCGGACGTACGTTCGTGGATCGCCGTATCTAGCTAATTTGCATACTCAACGTGGAAATCGAAGGAAACGCTACCTAGCGGCCAGCGTAAAAATGCACCTTAGATCCGATGGCGTACTAAGACGTACGCCAGTCGGATTTAGCACAGCTTCAATCGTATCTTGTTTTGTGGATACAAAACAAAGATACGCCGGAGCAAACTAGAAGTTACGCGGCGTATCAATAGATACGCCAGCGTAACTTCTTTGAGGATCTGGCCCACAGTAATCACACCTCCTTGATTAGTGACCACAGAGAGAAAGCTCCCAGTACTGTGGTTATCAGGAAACAGACAACCAGGAAGTGTGGAGATCAGAGAAGAATTACAGCAACTTGAGAGCAAAAACGAACAATGAAGACATGAAAACAGCACTGCATAAAGGTAAAGGAAGCTATTAAGATAAAAAAAAAATTCCTTTACAAACCCTTTAAACCGCATTTTTATTTTTTGCTGTTTGCTTCTCATTGGGGAAGTTTCTCTTCATTTCCTGCGCCAGAGACACTAATGGAAGAGTGAGAAAAAAACTAAAAAAATTGATGAAAATTCCCCATTAGACAGTTTCCACCAGAATAGGTGTCCCTATTCACACTTTTTCCTGTTTCAGTGACAACTGTAAAATTTGGGATTTTCCATTAATTTCTGGTCACCAGGACAAACAGAGAGAGTAATCTACATTAACACACATATAGGCAGCAACACTAATCTGACAAAGGTTCTAAACCTTCCTTACTCAACCCAGAATTAAAAAAAACAATGGCTTTCCACTTAAGGGAAGGGAATATCACCGCTCTAGGTGGGTCAAACAAACACCTCTCCTCCAGTTGAGAAGCCTGCTATGACCATAGCTATGACTAAGCACTGTTTGTTAGTGTGAAACGCGTCAGCTCTTCTGTTCGTTCTGCTGTGGCATGTATTTTTGATTTCATTTTTTGAATAAAAGGCAAAAACCTTTTTGGAGTGTGGCTGTCCAAAACTTCTTCCAGCTTTATTGCTTTCCACTTAAAGGTGGAAGTCCACTGAAAACAAATGTGATACCACTGAAAGCTTTGGGAGTCAATGGTGGGATCTGGCTCCATCCCATGGCACAAGTAAGATCTCAAACATTTCTAATAAAAGATTTTCTTTTGAACAAAAATGTGGTCATGCTCCCTTTTTCGTGTTTGACCATGAACACGGTTTAGGATGATCTTGGATCTTGCTCACTCCATTTTTTTTTCTAAGAATCTTTTAGGTGGTTCTAAATAAATGAATTAACCTTAATGTCTTAGTTTGCAATTTGTAGCTGGGAATGAGGCATTGCAACACTTGTACAATGGTTGTCTTCTATGACTTCTTCTAGGGACATCTTAAAGTGGAGTTCCACCCATAAATATAACATTACATCAGTAGTTTTAAAAAATTGTCATTAGTCCTTTAAGAAAAAAAAATATTTTTTTAGATGCCTTCAAAGTGTTGCTGCTAGGCAGAATAGTTAATCTTCCCTCTTCCTGCACCTAGGTGCTTAAGCTTCCTAACCTACACCGCACAGACTCCTGGGAATGTAGTGGGTGTAACTTTCCAGTAGTCTGTGCACTCCCCAGTCTCGAAGAATCATGTGACTTGGACAGTACAGGTGCTGAAACCTGATCTGAAACCTTTTACACTGCTTGTGCAGCACTGAGCATGTGCGAGATGATGCCCACACTTAAGATGGCCCCAGTCAATTTCTATTTTATAAAGTGTCTAAATGCTGTAACAACCTAACAAAACGGACCTTAGTTTACAGACTAACTTTACTAGAATACATTAAGCTTGTGTATTACAGGGGTATTTATATTTAAAAAGTGAAATTGTGGCCGGAACTCCGCTTTAAAGCGCCCTAAAAAACATTTATACATTAACATTTTCTTTGAAATAAATAAAAAAAAATTGAAAAAAAAATGTTTTACTTACCAGAAACCCCTGTTGCTATGCAGTCTACCTAATTTGTCTCTACCTATTCCACGGAGCTGTGTGTCCCCCAGAAGACGATGGGGCCATTCACAAAGTGCCGCGTGACTCGCGCATGCACAGTAGGAAAAGGGCAGTGAAGCCTCAAGGCCTGCTCAGATTGGAGTAACAACCTCTGCCAATCCGAGCAGGCTACATACAGTAGGCTGCTCGGATTGGCTTTGAGAGTCAGAGAGGCGTGGGCTGATGATGTTACAGCCTCTGCCAATCCAAGCAGGCTTTGTGGGCCAGATTCACATAGAATTGCGGCCGTGTAACGTAACCCGTTTACGTTACACCGCCGCAAGTTTTCAGTGTTAGTGCCCGATCCACAAAGCACTTACCTGCAAACTTGTGACGGTGTATCGTAAACACATCCGGCGCAAGCCCGCCCAATTTAAATGGGGCGGGTACCATTTAAATTAGGCGTGTTCCCGCGCCGGACGTACTGCGCATGCTTCGTTCGCAATTTTCCCAACGTGCGTTGCGCGAAATTACGGCCGTGCGACGTGTTTGTGAATCGCGACGTGCGTAACGTACTTACGCCGGAAAAAAAAAAATTCAAAAGCGACGCGGGAACGACGGGCATACTTTAACATGGTGGAGTAATTTTACACCATGTTAAAGTACCCCTAACTTTGCGACGGGAAACTAAGACTTGCGCCGACGTAACGACGGGAAAAACCTTTGTGGATCGCCGTAAATGCTAATTTGCATACCCGACGCGGCGGCCGAGGTACTGCATCCTAAGATCCGACGGTGTAAGTCAATTACACCTGTCGGATCTTAGGGCTATCTATGCGGAACTGATTCTATGAATCAGCCGCATAGATAGAACAACAGATACGACGGTGTATCGGGAGAAACGCCGTCATATCTGTTCTGTGAATCTGGCCCTGTATTCATTAATAGAATACATCGCTCGCCATGCTTGGCTCCAGCTCCAGCCAGAATAAAGAAGAATATGGCTCCAAAAGGAAGAAATATAAAGCGTCGGAAGCCTCGGATAGGGGGGTCGTCTTAAACGATGAGTACAGGCAAAAAATCGTTAAAAAAATTAAAAATTGTCGTCTTATACGCCCGGTCGCATTATACACTGGTAAATACGGTAATTATGACTGCTGAGAGGAAGGATGGAGCAGATTTAAAGTGGCATCCCCTTTCTAAAGTTTTTCTAAAAGTCTTCATTTGTTGAGTAATGGAAGTTACCATTTATCCAAACCTGAGACAGCAGCTTATTATCACAACCTGCCAGTCACTTCACATACACAGCTGTTTACTTATGTTCAACAGATGCTTGTACATAAGCTCTTAGGCCCCATACACACGATAGAATCCATCCGCAGATAAATCCCAGCAAATGGGTTTCTGCGGATAGATCCTATGGTGTGTACACGCCAGCGGATCTGTTTCCGCAGATAAATCTCCCCTGGGATGGATTCCAGCAGATCGAATATTTGCTGACATGCACAACAAATCCATCTGCTGGAATCCATTCCAACGGATGGATCCGCTCGTCTGTACAGACTTACCGGATCCATCCGTCCAAAGGGATTCCCCGCACGCGTCGTAATGATTTGACGCATGCGTGGAATTCCTTATATGACAGCGTCGCGCCGTCGCCGCGTCATAATAGCGGCGACGGCGCGACACGTCATCGCCAGAGGATTTCAGCGCGGATTTCAATGCGATGGTGTGTACACGCCATCGCATAGAAATCTTCTGAAATCCTCGAGAGGATTTATCCGCGGATACGGTCCGCTGGACCGTATCTGCGGATAAATCCTCTCGTGTGTATGGGGCCTTAGACTTGAGGAAGCTTTGAATGACCCTCTTTGCAATAGAATTTAATCCTGAAAACATTTGAGGCCAATAACTTCCCATCGCTTTGCTTTGGATATCAAAATGTTTTTGTCCCAGCAAGCCTTGTGGATTTTTAATGCATGTTTACCTGACCAGCTTTGCATACATTTTGGGCTGTTTTGGATTTTTTTTTTATTTGGGGGAAAATGCATGGTAGTCAATAAATTACGTTTTTTGTTGTTTTTCAATAGTTGAATGTCTCATGAAGGTTAGGAAAGGTCTTTTAAACCATTCTTGTCTTCATTAAATTTTTTAAATTTTTTTAAGTTTTACTTTTGACTTTAGGAAAAGTGTTTCCTTCTATGTGCACATTGAGCTCACTCACAAAGGAATACAGTGGTAGTCGTTATTGGCATGGTTTTGTTGATAACAAAAAAGTCATTTGATTATCTCCTGTGGTGGCTGGACCTTGTTGTGGAGGAGATCTGTGGCAGCTCGACTCATGTAGTGTCCCAAGAATGTATCCCTTCAGACCCAGGATTGTTGGTAAATGGAAGTTAAAGCGGGAGTTCACCCGAAAAACAATTTTTAACATTAGATTGAGGCTCGTTTTGTGAAGGGGAATCGGGTGTTTTTTTTTAAATCGAAGCAGTACTTACCGTTTTAGAGATGCATCTTCTCCGCCGCTTCCGGGTATGGTCTTCGGGACTGGGCGTTCTTATTTGATTGACAGGCTTCCGACGGTCGCATACATCACGTCACGAGTAGCCGAACGTCGGTGCGGCTCTATACGGCGCCTGCGCACCGACGTTCGGCTGCTTTCGGAAATGCGACCGTCGGAAGCCTGTCGGAAGCCTGTCAATCAAATAGGAACGCCCAGTCCCGCAGCCCATACCCGGAAGTTGCAGGGAAGATCTATCTCTAAAATGGTAAGTACTGCTTCGATTTAAAAAAAACACTCGATTCCCCTTCACAAAACGAGCCTCAATCTAATGTTAAAAATTTAGTTTTTGGGTGAACCTCCACTTTAAAGCCAACAAAATAAAGCAGATACTATTCTGAGGTTAAGTGACTCTCTTCTTATTCGGTTGCTTTTCTGATTAAATCCATTGAAGACCTGAGGTTCAGTTGGGGGGCTCAGGAAAAACATATACTGATGTTTCCATCAGACTCATGAAGATCTGAACTTCAATTAATTTCTCAAAGAGAAATTCAAGGTATAGATATGTCATACATGCATAGAGGTCGATTTACTAAGACTGGAGGATGCAAAAGATGGTGCAGCTGTACATAGTAGCCAAGCAGCTTCTAAATTCAGCCAAAAACCTGAAGCTAATTGGTTTCTATTAGGGTTGTCCTGATACCACTTTTTCAAGTACTCACCGATACCGATTAACGATATATTTTTTTAATGTCATGTGACAGTTAGTTTTTTTTTATATTATTTAAAAAAAAATCTACAACTGAGCAAATTTTTGTGTTTTTGATTTGATTACATTATTGAATAATTGTTATTATTATTATTATTTGTTATAATTATTTATAGTTTTTTATAATATTATAATTCATGATTTTGTGTTTCAAACTTTATTATACCCGGGATGTCCACTAGACTCTTGTTTGGACAGATTTAAGTGAGTTATTCCTAAGAATTACAAGACTACAATATAAAACACCAAATTACCATGCAAAACAATTGTACCGCTTTGAACATCAAAAATCTGACATAATCATACCGTCAGGGAGGTTAAAGTTCATGTGCGTATAAAGGCAGGTGTCCCAATACTTCTGGTAATATAGTGTATGTGCTAAGGAGGACACAACTCAGATCGGTTGAGAATGAAGATAGGAAAAATTTGAATATATGTTGGTGAAAATCTTGCTGTAGAGCGTTTGTTGCATCTCCTTGACCTCCTCTATGCCATTTCTTCCCCTAACATTATACACTGTCCCGCTGTTCCGAGAGGTTGAAATATCCACAAGAAATCACAGTGACTCTTTTTATGCCTAGAGAACGTCCAACTGTCGCTAAGTGTTACATTTCCATCCTGTTTATTTAAACGTGAATGGGATTTACATCCCGCTCTAAATTAATGTTCCCGCTCAGGGCTGGGAAGACTCAGCTCCTATTAAGCATTGTTCTCTGAAATGACTTGAGACAGTGAGTGGTAGTGAACCTATACTTTCCTTAATGAGAACACAGTATAATGAAGGCTGTTTGCTGCATCAGTAGGGTTTTGTACCTGGCGAGGATACCATAACCGTGTTTGCCGGAGAATTGCCCTCATTTGGATGCTATTATTATGACGCAGCAATGTTTCACTTACAGCTCAACTCCAGGCAGATATAAGTAAATACCATTTATTCCAGCTTTGTATTTACTAAAAAAAAAAAAGATGCATGCATCTCTACATAGAACTATCATTAATACCATAAATGGTTTGTGATATCCTAGAAGCTCTGAGCGTTAGTTCTCAGATAGAGAAATGGGAGTCGTAGCACTTTAAGCCACTCACTTTTGCTGTGCACAGTGCTGTAGGTCAACAGAATAAAGATAGTTTATGAAGGAGAGAACAGATTACTAACTGACCTTAGAGTGGAACTTTACCTGTAACAACTTGATAAAAACAATGGGCCAAATTCTTAGAGGAGATACAACGGCGTATCTCCAGATACGCCGTCGTATCTCTGCGTCTGGCCGGTCGTATCTCTATGCGCCTGATTCTTAGAATCAGTTACGCATAGATATCTATTAGATCCGACAGGCATAAGTCTGTTACGCCGTCGGATCGTAACTGCATATTTACGCTGGCCGCTAGGGGGGTGTACGCTGATTTACGCGTCTAAATATGTAAATCAGCTAGATACGCGAATTCACGAACGTACGCCCGACCGACGCAGTACAGTTACGCCGTTTACGTTAGGCTTTTCCCGGCGTATAGTTACCCCTGCTATATGGTGGCGTAAGTGCGGCGTACCAATGTTAAGTATGGCCGTCGTTCCCGCATCGAAATTTTAAAAAGTTACGTCGTTTGCGTAAGTCGTCTGTGAATTTTTGAGAATACGGCACTTGCCTGTAAAAGTTGCGGAGGCGTAACGTAAATAGGATACGTTATGCCCGCACAAAGTTAAGCCATTCTACGTGAATCTAGCCCAATGTTCTTTAAAAAGGAGCATTCCACACTATTAATTATGCTGCTAAATTAGTTTGTGATGTAAATTGTTACTGTTTTTTCTTATGGAGGCTGCCATTTTGCTGAAGCCCAGAGCCCCTGAACAGCAGTACATTTTTAGGCTGTCAGCAGATCGGCTTCTACAGATTCAGCAGAGTGCCTAAAAATTGAAAGCAACTGAGCATGTGCAGAGCAGGTTGAGACCGTGTATTACTGGATTTCATAGTATAGAGCAGGGGTGCCCAACCTTTTAAAGTGCAAGGGCCACTTAAGCTACTTGGTAACCGATCGTGGGCCACAATGAGTGGAGTGGGTGGATGGCAGCCCACTCTGCTCTATAGAGCCCACTCTACTCTCAGCACACCAAACTCGCAGGTAATGAAAGTCTATAGTCCCGTACACACGACCGGTTTTCCTGCCAGAAAAACTGCCAAGAGAGCTTTTGGCCGGGAAAACCGGACGTGTGTATGCTTCCTAGCAGTCAGGAAAACAGACGGGAATCCCGACGGGAAATTAGAGAACCTGCTCTCTATTTTCCCATCGGGATTCCCGCCGGCCTTTTTGCCGCCAGATTTAACCCCCTTAGCGGTAAACCCGAGCGTGACTCGGGGTGGATTTTTTATGCTAAGAACGGTAACCCCCGAGTCACGCTCGGGGTAGATGTGCAGAGCGTGCAGAAGAGGCTCTATCACAATGGGAAGAGGCTCTATCACAATGCTGGAGCACCACATTGGGAGATTTGGAATATTTGCTGTTCCCAGGAATTCACCGCTAGAGTTGTGATGTCAGCCTCTCCAATGGGCAAGCTGGATTTGGGGCAAATCAATTCTTGAACTTTTTTCCATAGGTTTTCTTTTAAAGGGTAAGGCCTCGTACACACGACTGAGGATCTTGACGGGCGAAACACATCGTTTTGCTCGTCGAGTTCCTTGTTAGGCTGTCGAGGAACTTGATGTGCCAATTTTCTCCATTCCCGTCGAGGAAAACGAAGACATGCTCTCTTTTTAGCTCGACGGGATCCTCGACAGTTTCCTCGTCGAAAAATGTACACACAAGTTTCTTGCTGGTTTTTGCTGAGAAACTCGGTCGTGTGTACGAGGCCTAAGATGTATAATTTTGCCATGGGGGGGGGGGGGCGCAGATGTAATAAGTGGATCGTGCTTTTGGGTGCAAAGTCTGATTTTGGTTGATCTACCAAATACTGGTAGAACTTGAACAGTTGAAATATAGTAAAGATTTAAATAATAACATAATAATGTACAAATTAGTGCTCTTTCAAGGTGCCTACTAATTTATCTATAGATATAATGCCACTAAATCAGGTATAAGCATAATCATTTATTTATTTTTAAAAGATAAAGGTATTATCCCATTCCAACAAACTTAGCTAAGTAGACAATACACCAACACCTTTGTGCGGACTGTGCCTATTAATTTGTACAGTAGTTAAGAGGATTGATTGTTTTATTTCACAGAAACCGGCGTCATGATAACGCAGAAGGTGTCGCTCTTAATAGCACGAAAACAGTATGTGACCTAGAAATTCTCTTCACAATGTTTCGAGGGATCTAATTTTTTTTCCCTTTAACCCTGAAATTCAATTATTCTCTCATAAACAGAATAATAATTATCTGATTAATCCGAGCCATGAAATCACTTAATTTGTCTGCAGCTCCAGAATAAGAGTATCGACTGTTTCGCATTTCACATTAGAAAGTGCGCGGCAGCGTAATTTAGCAACTTGAGAATAATGGGAACGACTTATAGGACAATGCAATGGAATTAAGTAGTCTTAACTAGCAATTTTTATGTCGATGGTTATATTTTTAAGATTAAAAACCCAATTACTCGTAGCTTTTTTCGAAGCAGCAAATATGTCAAAAAATTTATTTGGTCATAGTAAAATTAGAATGAAGATTACTGGCTTTAAATACAAATATTTAGCAACCCCCTTTTTAAAAAAAAATGATAATTAGTGTTTGGTTTGATTCTCATATTGATAGCCCAGCTAAACTTTCAGTTTAACTGCTTAAGGAACGCCCCATACTATGGCAGGGTGGCCCTTAAGTCCAAAATCACGTACCTGTACGTGATTTTTTTCTAAAGGCTCTGGGGCGCGCGCAATTCCTCCCTCCATACTGAAAAACAAGCTTACTTTGTCACTCCCATTAATACTCTGTCCTCCAGAAGAGGTTTTAAGTATTCTCAGAAGACCACCTCATCACCTGTCCGCTACTCCATTCTCCATACTCCATACTCCTACTCCATACTCATACTACTAGACCTCTCTGCGTCTTTTGATACTGTTTATCATCCCCTCCTCCTTACAAAACTCCATTCTCTTGGCCTTCAAGTCTCTGCTTTCTCCAGATTCTCCTCCTACCTATCACAGTGCTCAATCTTCCTCTTTCTGTAGGGTTCCCCTAAGGTTCTATCCTTGGACCCCTCCTCTTCTCCATCTACACCTTCTCCCTTGGTCACTTGATAAACTTACACGGCTTCCAGTACCATCTCTATTCCGATGACACACAAATCTTTGTTTGTACCAGTAGTGTATTTAGGTTTTGTGCTGCCCTAGGCCTGACTAAACTTGTGCACCCCCTAATTTAAATATGACCCACCCCTTACTGTCAAGGACACGCCCCTTTTTGTATAAGACCCACCCTAAGCCTTAGACCCGCCCCACTTTTCGAGTGGGGACACTAGTTCTGAGGGCCTGGGGGGGCAATGGATTCCCTTAATTTGCATAGATTTCCTCTCACTTTCTGTTTGGCTATGGGGCAGGAAGTGAAGGGAAATCTCTGCAATGGGACAAGGATGGTAAAAAATAAACTGACAGGGGCTATAACCCTCTCTTACTCTATTCAAAATGAAAAAAAGAGTGTTGCCTATAGTTCTACTTTAGGCAAAAATTTCTGATAATTGTTTGGAGAGGACTAAGAAGATTTAACCATGCCAATGGTGCAGCAGAAAACATAGCACAGTGAGGAAGGTTTGTGGTCCAGGATGATAGGACAGTCAAAATTAGAAGCAGTGCCCCCCCTCCCCACACACAGGAATGCCGGCCGCCCACATACCGGAAGCAGTGCGGCTGCTTTATGGGGGCGATGGACTAATTTGCCTCTCAGCCCAGTCCGGCCCATAAGACTGGCACTACACTAACAGTGTAGCACAAGCCGGCGGGGACTCGTGTTGCCGTGTTGCCCTAGACCTGGGCCTTGTTGGCCTAGGCCAGGATACTGCGCTGGTTTGTACTGCTCACCTACTAACTGACCTGCATAGATGTCACACCACTGTCTCAAATTAAAGCTTTCTAAAACTGAGGTCATCATATTTCCTCCTGTCTTCCCACCCCCTTGACTTCTCCATCAAGATCTTTAATACAACTATCAGTCCCTCCCCTCATGCCAGGGTAGTAGGTATAATCCTAGACTCTGACCTGTCCTTTCAGTCCCAAATCCAATTACTATTCAAATCTTGTAAATTTCACCTCTGTAACATCTCCAAAATATGCCCCTTTTTTACAGTTGAAAACACAAATTCACTTATTCACTCCCTTATTATCGCTTGCCTTGACTATTGTAATGCCCTCCTCCTAGGCATACCTTCAGTGTCCGTCACCCTTCGCTGCCAATCCCTCCACTGGCTTTCCATTGGCCAACAAATATAATTTAAAATATTAACAATAACATACAAAGCCATTATAACTCTGCCCCAAGCTACATCACCAATCTTGTCTCCAGATATCACCCAAACCATCTTTTCTTCTCCTCCCATGACCTCCTACTCTCTAGATCCTTTGTCTCTTTCTCCCATGCTTGTCTTCAGGACTTCTCCAGAGTATCTCCCATCCTCTAGAACTCCCTACCCCAATCTTTCCAGCTATCTCCTACTCTGTCCACGTTTAGGTGATCCCTGAAAAATCATATTTTCCAGGAAAACTATCCTGCCCTCAGCTAACAACCAAATATTTTATTTCTCCCACCAGTTCATCCCTCAGACCGCATACAAACAGTCGGTCCATCCGATGAAGCTGACTGATGGTCTGATGTGCCTACACACCATAGGTTAAATAACCGATCGGGTCAGAACGCGGTGACGTAAAACACAACGACTTGCTGAAAAAACGAAGTTCAATGCTTCCAAGCATGCGTCGACTTGATTCTGAGCATGCGTGGATTTTTAATCGATGCTTTTGCATACTAACCATCGGTTTTGACCTATCGGTTAGGCGTCCATCGGTTAAATTTTAAAGCAAGTTCTACATTTTTTGACTGAAGGATAACTGACCGATGGGGCCCACACACAGTCGGTTTGGTCAGATGAAAAGGTCCTTCAGTCCGTTTTCATCGGTTTTGACCGACCGTCTGTACGCGGCCTAACAGTTACTACCTTTTGTTCCACCAGCCCCTCCCTGTTAGATTGTAAGCTCCCAGTAACAGGGCCCTCCTAAACCCTTGTATTGTTGCTGCATTGTCTCCCTTTATATTGCAATGAGATGCACAAACTGTTGGCACTATATAAATCTTGTATAATAATAATAATAATAATAATGTGCGCTATACCTCAATATTGGAAATACAGACAAGATCTATTTGTGGTGGTGAAATACTTCTGCCGTTTACAGGGTATTATTTACTTTATTAAGATTCTTGAAGATCCAGATGAAGTAGATTAGAGGGAGCTCATGGTTGGGGAAGGAAAGATGGGTATGTGGTTGTTGAGGGGGGGTGTCAGGTCATAGTAGTAAAAAGTATGTTGATTGGGACTCCCACTCGTCTCACTGCCATCAACGTGTTGTAGTGTTTATGTTTTTTACATTGTTTTAGAGTTTTGTTGTTTTAAACTCTTCCAAGGGATATCAAGATCTACAGAGGGACTCATATTTAAAATGTGAAAATGTGGTCAGTTCTGTAATTTTCCTAATGTCACCAACTTTGGCAAAAACATTGACCGAGTGGTGGTGGTGGTGGGGAATGGGAGTTCCAGTTGCTGTTATGCAGGATCTTGCTGCATTCAATACATGGATCATTAGTGATTTTTTTGTATTTTTTTGGGGGGATAAGGTTCAGATGAAAAGGTACATTGTAGGATTTTTGTGCACTGGTATCCCTTTAATCTGTTTGGTGGTGGAGTGAACCAACCAGATTTTTCAGTGTTAAAAATATAAGTACGGTATATGAAAGCCTCATATTTTGTAATCAATTGATTTCGTTTTTTGATTGATTTTATTTAATTTAATTAGGCTTTTATTTAGTATGATTGATCTTTTATGTTATTATGCGAGCATCCATCATTTATTAAAAAACCCAATCCAAGTCAGTTATTGATCCACCCTGATTGGTTTGCTTATTCCTGCTCCTTACCATGTTAAGGGAGACTTATAAAAAGCAGTCTGGGACAGAATTAAATGTACTCATTCATTAAATAATCCAGTGTCATTATTAATATACTTTTTATTATTCTTTTATATAATATTTTTATAATATTTTATATTGCATTTATATATATATATATATATATATATATATATATATATATATATATATATATATATATATATATATACACACGGTATATATATATATATATATATATATATATATATATATATATATGTATATATATATATATATATATATATATATATATATATATATATATATATATATATATGTATATATATTTCTTTTTTTTATGATTCCCTAAACAACATTGAAATAAAACCTTTCATGTAAGTGGGAAAATTATATATTTTTTTATCTTTAAGAAAAATAAGTCAGTGTTCTGTGACACAATCACTTTAAAAGCCAAAATTCTTGTTCCACTTTTCATATCTGCCAGTTTAAATTCAGTTGTGTTTTCCAGGTTAACTTGACCGTTGTCCTACTATTTAACCGTCTATCAAATGGGTAACGATTCCTCCGGATTTTGATTACAATCAGAGAATGCCCTCACTGTGTCAACTGTCAACGTTGTGCATTTAGCAGGACCTTTTTCTTTCTTTATTTTCCTCCTTTTGGCTACCCAGAACGCAAACCGTCTGAACCACAAGAGTTCAAGAACGTGAATCGAAAATAAGTAGGGCAATGGAAGGCCCTAAAAAATAGTTGTGGTTAGTGGCTTGTGGGAGGGAGGTGGGATAGAGGGATGAATCTTGCTTTTAATCAATGTGATAATCAATGCCACATGCAACCACTGGACTTGTTCATTTATATGTCTTTCCACAGCTTTGGCCTTTTTTTTTTTTTTTTACTTTAATTTTACTTTACTTTTTCCTTTTCCATCTGTCCGTTTTTGTATTCAATATTTTAAATTGATCTTCAAATGGTGTTGTAATTTAAGTGAAAACCAATATGTTTACTTATATAGGCACTTCATCCATTTATCACATTCACTTAATTATTTAACACATATTCTTTTTCGCACACACATCTTCATTCTTCCATTTTCTCTTTTCTCCCCCTCCCTTCCCTGCACCGTCTTTTCCTTTCTTTCCTCTAATATATTTTTCCCCCATGTCTCACACAGATTTCATCAAATGCTAACCCTGTATCCAGCATGCATCATACATACACACACCTAATGACTGTCGACCCGCTCCTATGGCTGTGTCCTCTCTGGATTTAATCTGGCAATCCCCGCCACAGTCCCGGGTGAGACTGCCTGTGCCAGACCCCCGTATAACTCCACCCCTGGTGCTTTTTTCCATCTACGGGTGACTTTGTAAATAACAAAGCAACCATCCTTATTTTTCATTCTTAAGGTCTAATACCTAGATAACCATTACAATTATTCCATTGTGAGATCGTACAGGCCTGCGTCTTCTCGTGGTTGCAGTGTCCAGGACATTTCTGGGATTGTGTGTTGCAGTCGGTTGCAACATCTACAACAAACAACGATCCCTGTTTACCATCGTAGCTCCCGCTAGGCCAGTGTTGGGGGTCACCTACCCCCACATCTCTGATCTTGAGTCAGAACCAACAGCCGCGGGTAGAGTGACAGACGTGGTGTGCCCGTGTTTCTGGCCATATCCCTTCTGCTTAGGCTGCAGACCTGAAGGAGTGACACCGCCTGTTGTAATTGTTTCTTGCCAGGTGTTTGAGACACCATGATGGACAGATTCACCATTTACAGTCAGCTGGAGCATCTCCAGGCCAAGTATATCGGTACGGGCCATGCAGACACCACTAAGTGGGAATGGCTGGTTAACCAGCAAAGGGACTGCTCCTACATGGGCCACTTTGACCTGCTCAACGACTTTGCTGTTGCGGAGAATGAAAGCAAAGCCCAGGTACACCTCAACCTAATGGAGAAAATGCTGCAGCCATGTGGGCCACACGTGGATGACTCCTGAGGCTGGGGGCAGAGCAAGATGGGGGCATCACTGACACTGGGAGCTGAACATGGGACACTGCTGCGTACTGGGAGCTTTCTCCATTCAGCTTTGGATTGTCGTCTTCTGCCCTGACCGATACCTGTACTGTGCAGCCTATCAAGAGGGATTACAGAGGAACACTGTCATTGACCACACCCTGATATGTTTGTAAAATGTTTCCTCTCTTTTACTTTTTTTACTTTGAAAATAAAACGTTAAAGAAAAAAAATAACTAAAATGATTCCATTGTATATTATTTTATAGTACAATGTATGCATCCAACTCCTGACGAATGGTGAAAGACCATGAAATGCGTAGAGTATCCACTCAGCAATGCTAAGTCATGCTTTTTCTAATAACCCTAATCAATCATATTCCTTGTCTGTACTAATCATGTGAATTCTGTATATATCATATATGTTTGAAACGTATTCTTTTGTTGTCATGAATTTCACTGTCTGTCACAAATCATGTTCTAGTGATTAAATTCTTTATTATTAAATGTATTACGATTATATCAACTTATGTTGAATTTTTATGACTGTATTTTTACATCATAAATGCTTTATTATATTGCCTAATTATTCTCTCTTTATACCACTACCATGAACCGCCCCTAGGGGGTTGTGACACTCGGGTCCTTTTCATGTGATATACCCCTTTTTTATACACACCCACAGGCCTCATTTAAAGTCGCAATCCTACCCCCCTTTTTGGTTTTTTATACATATATATGCAGGGATGGAGGTTTGTTGGTGTATAGTTCCAGGTTGAGACAGGTCACACCCCTTGTGCAATATGTTTATTATGAATTACCTTTCTGTTGATGAAATGCACGTCTCTTGTATTGAATGAGGCAGAGACTCAACACTGAGAGACACGGTTTTACAGTTTAAAAAAAAAACATCTTGTATATGAAATTCAGTTTTTGGCAAAAACTCACCAAAAAGATTCTGGGGAACTAGAAAGGGTGCGATGGACAGCTTAATAGTAAGGGGCATCAATGCAGGATGTCATCTAAGAGGAAAGATTAACTGAACTGAATTTATGGACCATTGAGAAGTGGAAGGACATGATCACCTTGTATAGGTGCAGAAAGGATTCCATATAGTAACTTAGACTAATACAGTAAACCACCTTAACCACTTCACATCCGCCAAGGTGGCTCTAAAATGCCGGGAGGCCGTCAATATACAGCCTCGGGCCTCCCGCTGCTGGGGGGCACGCGCCTGTCGAGTCACTCAGGTGCCAATGTGCGTGCCTGGCGGCTGCGATTTCCGCCAGGCACCCACGATCAGCAGTCACAGAGCCAGGGACGTGGATCTCAGTGTGTAAACACAGAGATCCACGTCCTGTCAGGGAGAGAGACCGATGCTGTGTCCCTTGTACATAGGGACAACCATCGGTCACCTCCCCCAGTCAGTCCCCTCCCCCCACAGTAAGAATCACCTAGCAGGACACACATTTAACCCCTTGATCGCCCCCTAGTGTTAACCCCTTCCCTGCCAGTCAGATTTATACAGTAATCAGTGCATATTTAAAGCACTGTTCGCTGTATAAATGTGAATGATCCCAAAAATGTGTCAAAAGTGTCCGATGTGTCCACCATAATGTCGCAATCACGATAAAAATCACAGATCACCGCCATTACTAATAAAAAAATAATAATAATAAAAATGCCATAAATCTATTCCCTATTTTGTAGGTGCTATAACTTTTGCGCAAACCTATCAATATACGCTTAATGCGATTTTTTTACCAAAAATATGTAGAAGAATACATATTGGCCTAAACTGAAACATAAATTTGTTGTTTTGTATATTTTTGGGGGATATTTATTATAGCAAAAAGTAAAAAATATTGATTTTTTTAAAAAATTTACGCTCTTTTTTTGTTTATAGCGCAAAAAATAAAATCCACAGAGGTGATCTAATACCACCAAAATTAATCTCTATTTGTGGGGAAAAAAGGACGTATATATATTAGCATTAGGGCAATAGACGTGTCAGTAGGGCAGAGATTGTCGTTAGTAGTTTATTTTTTATATTTTGTATTAATTATTTTTTTATAATTAAATTTTTTTATTAAACACACATAGGTTGGACTTGATGGATGGTCTTTTTTAAACCTCACCTACTATGCAACTATGGGCCGGATTCAGGTAGCCCAGCGTAATGATGTGCGGGCGTAACGTATCTCCGATACGTTACGCCGCCGTAAATTAGGGCGCAAGTTCCGTATTCAAAAAGAACTTGCGCCCTAAGTTACGGCGGCGTAACGTATGTGGGCCGGCGTAAGCCCACCTAATTTAAATGGGGATGATGTGGGCGTGTTTTATTTAAATTAATGGTGACCCCGCATATTTTACGTTTTTTTACGAACGGCGCATGCACCGTTCGTGAAAGAATCCCAGTGCGCATGCTCGAAATTCCACCGCAAATCGTCATTGCTTTCGACGTGACCGTAAATTACGTCCAGCCCTATTCGCCAACGACTTACGCAAACGACGTAAACAATTCAAAATTTGATGCGGGAACGACGTTCATACTTAACATTGCGTACGCCTCATAATAGCAGGAGCAACCTTACGCTGAAAAAGCCTAACGTAAACGACGTAAAAAAATAGCGCCGGGCGTACGTAAATTTGTGAATCGGCGTATCTAGGTCATTTGCATATTCTATGCCGAAAACAACGGAAGCGCCACCTAGCAGCCAGCGTAAATATGCACCCTAAGATACGACGGTGTAAGAGACTTACGCCAGTCGGATCTTAGGCTAATGTCGGCGTATCTTGCTTTCTGAATACAGAAAGAAGATACGCCGGCGCAGCTTTGAATTTACGCGGCGTATCTATAGATACGCCGGCGTAAATCCTTGCTGAATCCGGCCCTATGTAATTATGCAAATTTGTATAATATTTATTTATTTTTTACAATATTTTCGGAGCCCCTATGGGAGGCTTTAATGAAATATTAGGGGTCCTAACAGACCCCTGATATGTCACATTTGAGACAGAGAAAGGGACTGAGAGTCCCCAGTTCCTTTCTCTGCAACCAAGCAGCAGGGGAAATCTGCGCAGCACAGGATGATTAGGGTGTGCCCAGGCACACCTGGGATACCCTGTGCGCACGCGTATGCACAGTCTATTTGCCTTTTAAAATCAAACCCATTGCATTCAAAGTAAGTCATGCCCCCTCTGCTGATTTCTTTTTTTTTTTTTACTTAGCGTAGGCTTTCATGAAAGGTACAGATTTAAATATATTAAAAATGACTTATGAAATTACAGTAACATGTTAAGCATTTATGAAATGTTAGTGATTAGTGCCTCTGGTGAGATGACAGGTTAACTCAAACATGTTTATTATAAATTGGCCGAAATGCAGCAACAACACTTAAGCCAATTGACAGGCTACATCCAGGAAAGAATAAACATACAAGTATGTGAAATCACGCCACTCTTACACATATTTCTTTTGTTAGATTTAATACAAACACATTTGCTTTTGGCAGACAATTTCCATGTGTGTTTGTGGCATCTCATAGTCATCCACTGTCATTAAAACAGTGTTTTTTTTTGCCAGCTAACCCTAGCTTTATGACTTCTCGAAGACCTACGTGGACATGAAACCATAGGACAGTGTTTCCAGTAAACAAAATGAAAAAAAAAAAAAAAACATGTTTCATTTCAGTCCAAATAACTAATTGGACCCAAATGTGAAACTGATACAAATTTTAATGGGACTTTCGGATTCCAGAGCCCGAAGCTTGTCACAGGTCCAAAACTGTCGAGCGGGATTAAATCCTGATCTATCGAGCACATGAAGATTTACTGTAGGTAAGCAGAAGAAGCAGCAACATTTCTTTTTGTAAACCGATGCCATTTTTTATTGCAAAAAAAGAAAAAAATTCAAGGGCTGATTTAGACTACCACACACGGCACTGCAACACATTTGAACGGATACATGCAAACGCTGCCTTTGGATGCAGCCAGAGTTGGCATTTCTGCTGTGGCGGCGCACAAACTGGTCACATGTAATTGGCCACTTAGGAAATAAGAAATGATCCTGGTCTGCCGCACTCTGGTAGGCGATTTATTGAAACAAAATCAATAAAGGATAAAATCCAAAACAGTATAATGTCCAAAAATTCATGCAACACTGCAATCAATGGTAAGGAGTGGACACAGGGGACCATAAGGCTAAGGCCCCGTACACACGGTCGGACAAAACCGATGAGAATGGTCCAACGGACCGTTTTCATCGGTTCACCGCTGAAGTGGCCTGATGGTCTGATGTGTGTACACACCATCAGTTCAAAATCCGATCGGGTCAGAACGCGGTGACGTAAAACACATGACGTGCTGAAAAAAACTAAGTTCAATGCTTCCAAGCATGCGTCGACTTGATTCTGAGCATGCGCGGGTTTTGAACCAATGCTTTTCTGTACTAACCATCAGTTTGGTCCGATGGGGCAGCGGTCCATCGGTTTGGTTTTGAAGCATGTTTAGAAATTTTGGACCGAAGGAAACCAGACCGATGGGCTATACACACGGTCGGTTAGGTCCGATGAAAATTAACTTTGGTTCATTCTCATCGGACCAAACCGACCGTGTGTACGGGGCCTGACATGTTTCACATCATGGATAGATGCTTACTCATAGCTGGCCACTTTGTATGCTGTCATAGCATAGTGTTGCTCTGTGCCAGTTGCCTTTAAACGGAGTAAACTATTTGTATGCAAACACTCATGTGAATGTAGCCTTAAAGTGGTTATAAACCTCAGACATGAAATATCAACAAAGCATATCCCTCTATAGTGTGTACTTGTTTTAAATAAGAGCACTAAGTGTAATTTCTCTCTGCTGCTTCATTCCTCTTCTATCTATATGAGTCACCTCTGACAAGCTGGTGTGCATTGATTGCTGGCACTGGTGGGCACTGATTGCTGGAACTGGTGGGCACTGATTGCTGGCACTGGTGTGAACTGATTGCTGGCACTGGCAGGCACTGATTGCTGGCACTGGTGGCTCTTTATTGTAATCAGTGCCCTAATTACCTGTCTTGCTGTCCCCTGTGAAGAGATGCCTCTGATCGTCTCTCCTCAATGAGAGCCAATTAACGACTTTGTTTGGACACAGCCGATCACAAGGTTAAAGAGCCGCATCTGCGGCTTTTTACAGAGGTCGTGGGCGCACGGGAGTGGCAGTACGGATGCGCCGTCATATGACGTCCATCCAGAATGAGAGCCTCACACTGACAGAGTCATTTGACCCTGGGAGTGGGCGGCAAGTGGTTAAAGAAGATTATTAGGTATGGATATTTTTACATAGTTACATTGGTCCAGCTTTGACCAATGTATGCATTCACCATGCCTATGGAAGCTGGAAATAATTGTGTTAGGCACCACTACTCCTGTGATCTCCACTAGCTCCCGAGTCCTGTGCCGAATGGCTACCCTGCTGCATTCTGAACACAGGAGCTTGCCTGCCCAGAACAAGTACCATTCAGAGAAAACTGTGCATTAACACAATGAATGCAAACCATTCTCTGATTGGACGATGTGAAGAAAAGGGGCAACAATGTCACACACTCCACCTAGTCCAATCAGAGAATGTTTTGCATTAATTGATAAAATGCTGAATGGTGCCTGTGCCCAGCGGCTGACCTCCTGGGTTCAGAATGCAGCAGACTAGCTACTTGGCATGGGACCCGGAAGCTAGTGGAGATCATTGGAGTAGTGGTGCCAACTATAGTGATTTCCTGCTTCTGGAGAGATCCCACAGGTATAGTAAATGCCTAGTTACATTGGTCCATGCTGGTAAAAATATCCATACCTTGAATTCTTCTTATTAAGCAAGTGAGATCAAATTCAGTAAGGTAATGTATGACATTACAGTTAAGTTGGCATGGAAACCAAGGTTTTATGATGCAAGGTTTATTTAAATATCATCAGCTGATCTAGATGTCAGTAGGGAATTTTAGTCTTCATGTGATCAAGGGGACAAGACCGGCGCTCTGCTACATCTGGGCAACTGTACATATGTTACGGAAATATGGTAGAATTACCTTTTCTTTGTATATGATCAAGCCTGATGTTCATATATTTTTCTTTTTTATATATATATATATTTAACCAACTGCCCTATCCCCTCTTCCTTGTATTTAAATGAATGTGACTTAAAGCGGGGGTTCACCCTATTAAAAACCAAAAAAAATTTTTTTTTATTATACCATTACATTCGGCATCGTAGCGCGAGCTACAGTATGCCGGTCTTACATTTTTTATCCCCGTACTCACTGTGCTATGGATCATTGAAGATTCCGGGGAATGGGCGTTCCTATGGTGAGAGAAGGTGATTGACGGCCGGCCCTGGCACGTCACGCTCCTCCGGAAATAGCCGAAATAGTCTTGGCTCTTCACGGCGCCTGCGCATAGCCTGTGCGCAGGCACCGTGAAGAGCCGAGACCTACTCCGGCTGTCTTCGGGGAGCGTGACGTGCCAGAGCCGGCCGTCAATCATCCTCCCTCTCCATAGGCACGCCCATTCCCCGCGGGAGTCGGAAACTTCAATGATCGATAGCACAGTGAGTACGGGGATTAAAAATTTAAGACCGGCATACCGTAGCTCGCGCTACGATGCCGAATGCAATGGTATAATGATGTTAAGGAGGGTGAACCACCGCTTTAAGATTAAGATATTGTAGAAACTGGCCATTGTTCTTTAGAATGTATTAGAAAGCCATCTAAATAGTTGTCAAAACATGTATTTTTCCCCAATCATTATTAGATAGATAGATAGATAGATAGATAGATAGATAGATAGATAGATAGATAGATAGATAGATAGATAGATAGATAGATAGATAGATAGATAGATAGATAGATAAAGCCAGTTGAACCAAAAAATATGGATATATATGGCTTTTCAACCCAATTCCTTGTTAATAACTTTAAAGACCCCCAGGAAACCCACCCACTTTATATTGAATAAAAAGGCCCTATTCTTTTTATAATGGACACATTCTGGCAAAAAAGGCTCATAGTGATAACATTTAATACTCTGCACACTCCCATCTCCAAATCTATTTGGATAAGGATGTATTTATGGATGTGTGCATGTAAGTGTAAATTGTATTTAAAGAAACACTTGGGTTGATTTACTTAAAGTGGAGTTCCACCCGTTTTTTTTTCTCCCCAAAAATCTTAAAATAAATGTAAAAAAAATTGTACTCACCTGAAAGGGTGGTTGCTATGCGGAAGTAGCTCTTCTGCCTCTTCTTCCACCGCGGTGGATCTTCTGCCTCGTCCTCCGTTGCGGTGTGTTCTGGTGAATGAGCCGCGCTGCCTTATGGGAACTGTGTGCGAGTCGCGCATGCGCAGTAGGAAACGGGCAGTGAAGCAGTAAGGCCTGTTTCCCTTAGTAAGGATGGAGTCGCCAGGCCCGAGCGATCGCCGTCGGCGGACCGACATCGCGGGCGACTAGGACAGGTAAGTGTCCTTATTAAAAGTCAGCAGCTACAGTGTTAGTAGCTGCTGACTTTTAAAAAAAAAATCACGGGTGGAATCCTGCTTTAAAGTTGTTGTAAACCTTCAATTTCTTTTTATAAAAATAACAAACATGCCTGTTCTCATTCAATTAACCTGTGACAAATGTAGCACCCTCTACTCCCTCTACTTTAGGTAGGTGCTAGAAGTAGAATATTTGTAAGTGCAGGTAAATTTAATCAGGGATAGGCCTGTTTGTTTTGATCTGTGTGGGCTGGAAGTGGCTCAGAGTAGGCTGGCGACTCACAGATAGCATCATATTTTGGTTACCTTTCTTCTGCTTCTAGAGGATTCTAAAAATAAGGAGGGGAAGAAAAGTGGAGCTGTCTGGGGTGTCTTAGGGAGCCCTGACCAATTCCCAGCTAGGATTGGCAGGGGGCAGGTCTCCTTGATATACCTAGGGTCAGCCCAGCTGTGGAGGAGTTGTCAGGTGGAAGAACTGGGAGATGTAGTACTAGCTCCCCAGTCTGGGGTGGGGGGGTGTGGGTGACCTTGAGCTTGAAACTCTGGAGTGGAAGGGACCCTCATACAAACCACTGGGGTGTCCTGACCAGGAGCATTAGAGGACAGTGGAGAGTACTGCCGGGGAAGTCCCCAGGAGGGATCCACCTGGTGTCGGTGAGTGGCAGGCACAGTCAGGAGAGCTGGGGAAGCATGCCGGAGCGGACTGGGAGTGTGCAGTCTAAAATGGATGTAGAGCCAGCAGGAGAGACTGTGATGCCATGGGCAGAGGAGTCAAGCAGCTGCAGCCAGGAGGGCTGGCAGGGCCTGAAGAGGGATTGCTGGGATCCACCATAGGACAGCTAGCACTAAAGACTTTCTTTGCTATTTTTGCTGCACTAAAAGGAACCTGTGACACCTGCTTGCAAATGGCAATCTCTGAGGCCTGACTGAGTCAGTGTTGGGCCTAACCATTGCTAGCTGTGCCTGGAGTCAAGTGTTGTGCAGGAGAGGGAGAGAGTGATAGTCTGCAAGCAAGTGTTGTGCAGGAGAAGTTTGAAGAAGTGTTGTGTACAGGGAGTGTATATAGTTCTGTCCCAAATTGACTGTTCTATAATTCTTCTGGGCATCCCATGTATTCCTATCCCTATCCAAGTCCAAATCCCTCAATAAAAATACAAAAACAACCACATGGACTGTTCATTGTCTCAAAAGTGACTGGTAAGTGAATACCGGGCTGGAAGGGGTGACAGACGGACTACAACTTTCAGTAGCCCCTACGGGGGTACCGCTACACAAAAAAACTGGAAGTCGATTGGTTTCTATGCAGAGCAGCACCAGATTTTGCACTCTCCAGTTTTAGTAATCAACCCCACTGTCACCTTGCCCATGTAGGACAAATGATTGTCTTTGTAAAGCCCTCCCTCCCCAGTTATATTCACTAACAGCACACCCTCTCGGCTCCTATCTTTGCTGCAACCAACAATTAAATCTAAGGTGTCAGGGGCTAAAGATGGCTATAGATGGGTAGAATTTTAAATGAAAATTCTCTGTAAAAGTCTTAAGAAAATTTATACGAAAATTCTCAGAACATTTAAATGTCATTTGAAAAATGTTGTTGGCTTTTTAACATTTGATTTTGGAATTAATGGACTTTACTGAATAAAAACCACATACACTGTTAGAAATGTCTTGTGTTGAGAAAAAAAACGGATTTTTTAGTCATTGTGGTCAAAAACAAACATCGATTTGACCCCACTAATGATTAAAAAAACAAACAAACTGTCAGGTCACCTGAGGCCAGGTGACAAGTGCACCCCATTGGGGTCAGGGATGCACCACTGGGTAGTGAACCCTACAGCCGACTGCTGCTATCAGAGAGGAAGCGTGAACCCAAGATCGCCTGGGGCGCGGCGTCTAAGACCCAGCTTTGTGTTCACCAGAGCCTCTAGTGGTGAGGATGGCCTTCGCCGCAGCTGGATCCAGGTCGCGACCCCTGGGATCCCCTAGGTCACGCACCACAGAGAGAGAGGGGAAGCAGCAAGCAGGACAATGGTAGTGATGGGTAAGTCAAGGTCAGGGTAACAGGCAGACTAGGGTAACCGAGGGACAGGCAAAAGGTCAAGGGCACAGGCAAACAGGAGAAGTCAGGGACGAGCCAAAAACGGTACACAGGAAGGTAATTGTAGCACACTGCAGACAGGAACTTAAGCAAACAACACTGTTGAACAGCACTGCAGGCCTGTAGTGCAACAGTTAATATAGACTTCCTGGGATAGCCTGGGTGGGGCCATACAGGAAGGAGAGGAAATAAGAAGGTAACCAGAACAGAGTCAGGCCTCTAATGGACAGATGGAAACAGGTAAGCTGCCAGACTATTGCATATCAATGACAGAAACTTTCTTATAACATTTAAGTGGAGCAGTGATGTCACTCTCCAGGTCATATGACAGTGATGGGACCTAGCAATTGGCTGCAAGACCCGAGAACTGTCACATGGGAGGAGGGCACACGCTTCCCCATACCCAGGAGCACTAGGTATCAATGCCGGCTTCATCATGAAAAGAATGGTGAGGAAGCACTGGTAAGGTGAGGATAACTTCTGAAAGGGAGGGGTGCCTTTAAAAAAGCATTGTTACTTTGGGCCACCCAATGGAATATTTACCCTCACACCCCTTGCTTTGGTAGGAAGTTGAACTATAAACGTTTGACAGTCACATCACTTTTAGTCACTGGTAAAAACAGAGAGGATGAATCTACCTACACAAACAGTAATACAAACCTAACAGGGGTTATAACCTTCCCTGCTCCACCCAAAAACGAATACAAGTTTTGGCTTTACATATACTTTAAGCATTTTAATAAATTAAATTCTGAATTTCTTTGGTGAAATTGGTCATTTGACTGCAAAATTAATTTCACCAAAATCACTTGTTCCTAGTTCTCGCATCTGAAAAATATTCTACAAATGATCAGAAGTGCTATCTACTGGCTACTGGCCACACAGACAAGACAGAGATATGGAGACAATCCCCAACTGGCAAAAGCTAAAAATGCATATACTTCTGCTTGTAACTAAAGGAGTAAACAGAGATTCCATATATCTATACAGATAGAAGAACATGCCCTGAGCCTTTCCCACAGATAACAATTTCCCAGGGAGCAGTCAGACATGATTAGAAATCGTATCTTCTTGGAAAAAAGAGGAACAACAATTATTACAAATTTCAGAACATTAATTTAACTCTTGTGCGTGTGCTTTGTCCATGCAGGGCAACACAACAGGTTCACTTCATAGCCAGCCCCCGCAACGTTTTATACTTACCTTCTCTTTACTCTCTAGCTACTCCATATGCTGCGGGGAACCCTGTGTGAGTTTTAAGATATCCCCAATCAGGGCTTCAACAGGGACAAAGGTTCTCTTCCACCCCATGTGATGGACCTGATGACTAAGGGTCAATTGCCAAGTTCCAGTTCTGTCAAAAGGACTGAAGGAGAGAAGGTCATGTGCTCCAAATATAAATTACTGGGTATAACTTTAATTCTGGCACCACATGGGTTGACAGAAGAATGAACAGAAGGTGGGGCTAGTAGCCCTGTGTACGTTACAAGATAAGCCCAATACAGTGTCATTAGGGATGAAGGTTCTCTTCCCCCCATGTGCATGTATCTGATGCCTAAGGATCAATTACCAAGTACCAACACTGTCAAAAGGAAGGAAGGAGAGAATGTAATGTGCTCCAAAAATAAACTACTGGCTGTATCTCTTTATTACAGCAGCATATGGATTAAAAGAGGGATTAACACTATATTACCTACAGGCTAAGACTGGGATGCCATTAAAGTTCATATAAAATCAGGCGTTCCAATACTTTTGGTTATATAGTGTATGTAGAAGAGTAGTGGCGTTAAAGTGATTGCGTTGCTTTGTCATGCGATATTGTATGTCAGGAAGAAAGAAAAGAAAACATATTCAGTACAACTCTGCAATATATGCACATTTCCAAAGTTCTGTTTCCTTAAATTTACAGCAAGCACGTAAATATATCAGTTGATCTTGCCAGAAATCCAGGTACCTTCTAGCCTTCTGTGCACTCTGCCTGTGCAGCACTAAAATCACAAAAAGTGTTATCAGCCCTGCCCAGTTCTCCCCTGCTGGACTACCAGAACCCCTCTCCTTTTCATAAATATGACCCATCCCTTCCTGTCAAGACCACACCCCTTTCTGTTTAAGACCCGCCCTGAAATTTTTGAGTGGGGGGGCATTGGATTCCCTTAATTTGCATAGATTTCCTCTCACTTCCTGTTTGGCTATGGGGCATGAAGTGAAGGAAAATCTCTGCAATGGGACAAGGATGGTAAAAAATAAACTGACAGGGGCTATAACCCTCCCTTACTATATCCAAAATGAAAAAAAAAAGTGTTGCCTATATTTCTAATTTAAGCACAAATTTCGGATAAGTTTATGGAGAGGACTAAGAAGATATAACCATGCCAGTGGTGCAGCAGAAAACATATAGCACAGCGAGGAAGGTTTGTGGTGCAGGATGATATGACAGTCAAAATTAGAAGCAGCTTGCGTTACACTAACAGTGTAGCGCAAGTCAGTGGGGACTCTTTCCGTGCTGCCCCCCTGCAAAGTGCTGCCCTAGGCCTGGGATTTGTTGGCCTAGGCCAGAATACAGCATTGGTCTTAGGCATGACTGAGCAGCCACACACAGCTACTTGGCCTTTGGAGATGGAGGACAGGTGCCCTAGCAAATGGGGTCTGGCCTTTGGTGGATATAGAGGTTCCACGGGTGGTGGGACAAGATGCCCTTACTTCTTTTATGACTATGGAAAAGCTGAAAAGCTTTAATGGTTGCTTTCTAACCCATCCTTTCCTGTTTCACTTGCCTCACGGGTTGACCAATGAAGACACCAATGGGGAGATTTACTAAAACTGGAAAGTGCATAATATTGTGCAGCTCTGCACAGAAGCCAACCAGCTTCCAGGTTTTAGTGCCAAAGCTTAATTCAACAAGCTAAAGTTAGAAACTGATTGGCTACCATGCACAATTGCACCAGACTCTGAGTGTTCCAGTCTTAGTAAATATCCCCAATTGACAGTTCTTTGGCAATAGGGAGACAAGGATAACCAGAAGAAGTGGACTACATAGCAACCATGAAGGGTCATGTTTTATTTTCCTTTATTAACACCTTGAATTTTAAGGCTATTAGGGCACTTTAAATAAGAATTAAAGCAGAATTCCACCCAAAAATGGAACTTCCGCTTTTCAGAACCCTCTTCCCCTCCAGTGTCACATTGACACCTTTCAAGGGGGAGGGGGGAGCAGATACCTGTGTAATACTGGTATTTTGCTCCCACTTCCGGGCATAGATACATGAGCCACCCGCGGGTATCTATGCCACTTCCCATCCCCCCGCTGTCTTCTGGGAGACACACAGGTTCCAGAAGACAGCAGGGACCAGTGGGAACACAAGGCTTCACTTCCTGATTTTCTTACAGAAGATGGCAGTGCCTCCTCCCGAGAGCCGAAGGAGAGATTGGCGTTGGGTGCCAAAATTGCGGGCGCCCTGGACAGGTAAGTGTCCATATTTTAAATACAAATACTGCAGCTGCTGACTTAAAAAAAAAATCGGCAGAGCTCCACTTTAAGTCCGTTTGCAGGCACCAGTTGCCATTTCATCCACAAGTCCCCTTTAAATAGTTGATAAAATCTTAGTATCTTTTCCTTTGTCACAGTACTGAATACAATAAATTCCATTTTTTTTCACAGTTGCTAAGCACAGCAAAAAAGTCACATTTGAGGAATATATTTCCTGACAGACAATTAAGTCAGGGATTAGAAGAATAGAAAATCTTTAAATTAGTACGCAGTTTGCTCATTGCCTCTTTTACATAAATTAACAAAAAAAAGGGGGGGCATTAATGATTTAGTGGCTATGGCCCATTAGCCGCTCATAAAGCAGGGTGCCCCCTGTTTATTTATCACTAGGAATTGGCCCTCCACTTATATCGCCCTCAGCAAATTACAGTTTCAGTGTTTTCGATTGCCTCGGGAGATCCAGAAAATTATTAATTGATGTTTTCCCCTGCTAGATATCATTACTCTTGACTTAAACAAAAAAAAAAAAAGTGAAAGAACTCAATAAGGCAGCCACTCACCGACTGAGGACGCCGTCTCCCCAAGTGCCAAGAGACACAGCTTTGCTCAAACAGCAACAATTGAGCGACTTCCTTAATATTTAACGGTATCAATTTTAAATAAGAATTTTTTTACATCAATTTTTTTTTTATTATTCTTCTCTGGGGAGATTTATATCTTCTTGTCAAAATATATAAATGCGCGGCAGACATGGAGGCCCTTCTGCGTTAATTATTAGCATTTTGACACTGCAGAAATGAAAAAAATTACCATGTCTCCAGTCATATTTGAGAGGTAAATTAGCCTATTTATAAAGTGGGTTAGGCTTGTTTCACTGGATGGAATGAGCTTAAACTATTGCTGGCAGTCTGGGTAAGTTTGTTATGTACGTGTACCCTCGCAAATAACTGCTAATTTGCAGCAGTAGCAAAATGTAGGGAAACAAGGTACTGAATAGGCCAAGTGTCCTAAATGAACCCTGTACTTGGACAAACTACAAGGCAGACATGACCAAACTCCTTAAAACAGACATACATATTGTCCAAGGGGAAGGAGGGGTCTTTACCGACCACCTGTGGAGTCCCTATATTGGCCAAAGGCTGGGCCTCCATCCATATCTCCATAGACCAAGTGGCTGTAGGACCACACAACCTTTACTTAAAATAGTCTTGGCCAGGACCTCCACCTGTGCCTACACGCATACCAGTTTATTTCTATGGATGGCTGTAAGCTCCATTTGGAATACAACTATGAACTCATAAATAGATAAGAACTGTGATACACATGGGCTTTAGGCATAGGGCCCAACCCTAGGAGGCATGCCAGGCATAAGGCATGGATGCACAGAGAAGAAAATAGCAGTAAGAATGCAGGTAAGACTTCACCCACTATGAGGTGGAGAGGGGTCCATAAAGTAAATCCAAGCCTGCATATACCTTTAGATGTTTTCTGCAGCACCCCACCTGACATAGATTTAAGTGAGCTGTGATATGCAAATGTTGACACTTTAGAGACCTTACCTACCTATCCTGCTTCCCATACATTCCTTTTAGTCATCATTATGACTGGTGACCCTACTGGGCAATAGAATGGTTCGAAAGACGTGAAGGGTAGATAAGTTACACAAGGGGTGAAACTATAATTCTACCACTTTACAAAACTCTGGTTTGGCCTCACCTTGAGTATGTCGTCCAGTTCTGGTCTCCAGTCCTTAGAAGGCATATGCTGGACTTGGAGTCAAGAGAAGAGCAACAAAACTCAAGCCTCGTACACACGGCAAGAATCTCTTGCCGCCCGAGTGTACAGACTCTCCTTTCAAAAGAACTGAGGTTTTCTTGAAAGGCAAGAACGCGGTGACGTCATTGCGTGCGTCGAGCATGACCTCGTCACATTCGATGCCGTCGCCGCCATCTTGCTGCACCCTACCTATGCCTAGGAAGCTACCACGCATGCGTCAAAGTCATTTCGAGCATGCGCGGGTTTCCACGGCGACAGTGGAACTCCCTTCCACAATCAGTGGTTTTAGCGGGTAATGTCTCTAATTTAAACAAACCCTTAGATGGACATTTTATTGAACACAGTGGGGTTGATGGTTGATTTACTAAAGGCAAACAAATTGTCCTTTGCGAAGTGCAATTGCTCCAGAGCTTAGTAAATAAGTGTATCTTGCTACATCCTTATTTCTCATCCTCTTTTCATACCTCTGAATTCACCTGTTGATAATGCCTATTCTTTGCTATCCATCCCATCTCTCTTGGTGTGCCAACAACATTTGCTGATCGCTGCCTAAATTATTGTACCGCAGCCCTGTACATATGGCAATGCCTAGCCTTACTTCCTCCTATGGACTCAAGGCACCACTAGTCCCTGCCTACTGTCTGCAAAGGAAGGGGGACGTACAGGAAGCTTTGTGGTCATGAGATCACAGCAAAGAAAGAAAATAAATATTTTTTTCAAAAACACTATTGCATAAGCTAGAATGTCTATTTAAAGGTTTAAATTTGGCTGTTTGAGTTCTACAGCCTAGATTGCCATTTTAGAGTATTAAGGCCACTATAACTGCTAGGAAACATATTTTCAGATAGGAAAGGTCAGGGTGCCCAGCTATTACATTTATAGTCCTCCTGCAATCAACCAAGGATAGTGCAAATGGCCAGTTTAGTTAGTTTAGTTAGGTTGGCAGCTCAAGTAGGGGGAAGGAGTTACCATTTTACAGTCTTCCCTGTGTGTGTTTGTGGCTTTTTGATGGTGTATAGCCTCCCTTCCATTTTGTATAAAGGGGATAAGGTCCAGATCCCAGGTGAGCCAGGACCAAAGAGAAGAAAGGACCTTTACAAGAGTTTGCTGGGACCAGCACTAGACGCCGATATATTGGGACACCCCAAGGACATGAACTTTCCAAGAATGGCCTATTCCCGTTATTCCTGTTATTATTTCTTCTATTCAGGTAACCTGGGGCACACTCAGTTAGGTGTAACTAGGTTGAGAACATTATGCATCTGATACATGTTCTGCTGAATTCTCAGTAAAGTTGTTTTAACTGCATTAGGCCTGGTCTGAAGTGATTCAAAGGGGTACATGTTGGGTCTTGGCCTGTTCCTAGGAACCTGGGTCTTTAATAGCACTACGGGGTATGTGTAGCACCAGTACAAAGGGTTTATTCGTAAGACAATAAAGAGGAGGTAGTTGCAACCAAAAGGAAGAACAGCTACAGCAACTTGTCATTTGGCATGGTACCAGATCCCTTGGGAATGAGGTAGCAGAGGTAGGTTGGACTAGTGAAGTGGCCAATGGCTCTGCATGTCCCGCGGAATACAACACATATGTAGCCATGCCCATGTAGGGGTTGTTGAAAAATGTGGTTCACCCACCACCCTACCCATCTTACAGTCACTCAATAACACACACCAGTCCATAGCTTGTTTTGTTTTGTTTTATTGAGCGGATTAAACTCGGATGGGTATTAGAGAATTATGGGGTACCCAGGATGTTAGAACAAACAATTGTGAATTGTAGATCCATCAATTGGGACTACTATGTACACTCCCTGTACATACACCTCAATCTTCTCTCCAGCACTTCACTTGTTGCACACTGTTCCTCCTCCAGCACTTCACTTGCTGAAGACTGTTTCTCCACCAGCACTTCCCCTGCTGCAGACTGTCACTCCTCCAGACTAACTAGCACCATGTGGGTAGGCCTGACACTGCTCCAGCCAGGCCTCAATGAATTGCCTTTTGCGGCAGGGACCTTGTGCCCCTGTGGTGCAGAATAGTCCAGGTGCTAGTTGTCCTCTGCTCAGCTACCACTCCCAGATAGCTCTCTTCAGGCCCTGCCAGTCAGCCTGGCTGCAATGCAAAGACCCCTTTGCACTGCCCTTCTCCACAGTCCCCTCTCAACTGGTTCTGTACCCATCTTTTAAACTGCAATATCCTAGTTCTCTCAGGTTTGCCTCCCCAGTCCTCCCGACTGTGCTCACTCACCAGCCCTACCGGCTGCGACCAGTTCTCCTCCTGGAGACTCTAAGAGTGTTCTCTCCCGCTGTCCTCTCTCCTGCTCTTTCATGTGCCTCTTATTCCAGGATCTCTTCGCTCCTCCTGGATGCACCCAAGCCGCAGCCCAGGGTCACCCCCCTCCAAACTGTGAACTCCTCGTGGGCCTGACAGCCTCCATACTCTCTCACTCCAGCTCTTCAACCCAACAAATTCCCCCTCCCAGCAGGGCTGACCACAGGTATTTTAAGAGGCCTTCCCCCTGCCAATCCAAGTTGGGGATTGGTCAAGGCTCCCCAGATACCTCAAGCAGCTTCACCTCTACTCCCCCCTCTCCTTCCAGGACCTTCTAGAAGGAAGAAGGAGGTAATCGTGATGCCACCTGTCAGTGACCCAAATCTCCCTGAGCCACTCCCAGCCCAGAATGAAAACAAATAGGCCTAGCCACTAGCTAGGTCTGCCCAAATTGCACTTTCCTGTCAAAAAATCCACTACCCTGACAAAAAGTGTGTATTGACTTGGGAAAAAACATCTTAAGGAACAACTCTGCACATTTATTGCACAGATGTGGCTTATTTCTAAATTGGGGAATGCCTTAATGTATGAATCTTTGCATGACCTCAGCCTGGTCCCAGGCATTAGCAAGCACAACATTGGGCAAGGTTTTACCTGTCACTTTACAAGGAAGAATGTACATGTAGGCAGCTGGTGTCTGATGGGCCAGGCTGTGCCAATACAGCAATGCAAATGGAGCGGCTTCTCTTTGCCTATTACAATCCTTAATAACATCAATCAATGGGATGGGGATGAGGGGGGAGCTGCCATGTTCTTTTGGGCCCCATTCTCCCGTAATACAAATCTGGCTCTGTTTAAATTACAGGTCACCTTTACCTTAGACAGTATAGCAATGGCATAGAAGCACAAAAACACAGATAAAAATATATTTGCAATTTTGCACCAAAAAGCAAAAGTAGCAAGTGTGACGATCATGCCTAAGGCATGATGCAACCGAGAAAGTCGTTAAGTGGTTTTTGTACCTCATTACCATAGTCACACATTGCATAGAATAACATTATGTTTTAACTCAGGGCCAGCCACAGCCATCTGTAGAATTAGATTGGTGAAAAATGCACCTGCGACACAGAAATCTTTATAATAAGAAGTCAAAATAGGAAATGTGACAGCTTGAATTATATTTGAAGGCAAAACTTTTTTGAAGGAGTGTAAAAAAGTTCCCCTGTTAGGTATTTATTGCTGTCTGTGGCCCCCTCTGGGGAGATGCGCCCTCTGCGTTTGTACTGGCCAGCAACAGAGGAGAAATGTCCCAATGGAAACACCTGTTTGACTTGCCAGCCTTGCAGCAGAGCTTGGAGTGGGAAAGGGGGAAGTAACACAAGAAGCCAATCAGCCAATCATCTCCATACACAGTAACAGAGAGGACCGGGTCGCCTGCGACACTGCCAATGGCTCTGGTAAGCTATGGAGGGCACCGGAGAGCGGCGGGAGGGGGGCCCCTCTCTTGCGTATCCGGACAGCCCGCTGAAGAAGAGGATGCTGGGTTTATGGTAGCTAGCTGCTACCATAACAATGGTATTCCTCTTCAAACAGCTGATGTAAAACTGCGGCGGGCGGTCCGTAAGTGGTTAAAGTAGGTGTCATTGGCAGCCGTGTAAACTGGAAGTGACGTTGCGACGTCGCTTCCGTGTTTTTACATAGGAGACTCAAATTAAGCTGTTTCCAGCTTTATTCGGGTCTCAGCCTAGACGGCGGATACACCGGATTGTGGATCGAGTCCCCCTGTGGGGCGTAAGTCCTGGGAAGAGCGGCGGAAGGCGATGGGAGGGGGGCTTTTAGCCGCATCGGTTGTTATCACTAAGGCCCCGTACTCACGACCAAACATGTCTGCTGAAACTGGTCCGCGGACCAGTTTCAGCGGACATGTTCGTTCGTGTGTAGGCAGCAACGTACAGGATTCCAGCAAACAATCGTCGGCCAGACCGTTTTCCAACGAACAACTGTTTCCTGGTCTTGCTTTAAAACAGTCTGCTGGAATCGTGTCCGTCAGACATGTTCGGTCGTCTGTACACAAAAGCAGCGTACAAAAACCCCGCGCATGCTCAGTCCAAATGAGGAGACGGGAGCGCTCGTTCAGGTAAAACTCGCGTTTGTTTGGGATATGGCACATTCGTCATTACAAACCTTTTATTCTAGCAAGAGAACAATGTCTTAAAAAGGCGCACTAAACCACATTTTCTTGCCTCGTTTTATTAATTCTTCTCTTGCTAGAATAACCCCGTTCTCTTGCTGATGCAATTTCAATAGAGTTGTCCCATACTGAAATGTCACATTTCTTGCTTGTGATGTAATCCTTTAATAATGTTTTCTATGCCAGACGTGTGTTTTGGTTGGTGGTCCTCCATAATTTATAGTAGTCATTTTTGTAAAGGAATGTGCATATTTTCTTTTTTTTTTTGTTGTTTCTAGTTATGTCACCATTTAAAATAGTTTTTTTTTACATGTTTTTTTTATTTTATTTTTTTTTTTTTTTTTTTTTGTGTTTCATTAGAGAATATTAAACCATGTTGGCACACCAAATGTCCCCCCCCCAAGGAGTGTGTCCTTTGTAAATTACCCATTGTATATTTATTAAAGGTTTGCTGCCTAATAATCCCCACAGTATAACAAACAATAGACATGTTTTCAAATGAAAGCAAAAAGCCTTTTATTCAGGCAAATGTCATCACAAAAAATAAAAAGAACGGCAGCACTAGAATAGATAGCAAACTATATGCAAACTTGCATTTCCAACATGGTGAAGGATAAACTTCCAAGCCTCAGGAGCCAAACACAAAAATATGAAGCAGCAGCACACAAACAAAGGAACCCAAACTGTGGTAGTACAAACAAGATGTCCTTTATGTGGAAGGAAATGGAAGGCAGAAAATCAACGTTTCCTCCTCTTTCCAGCCTTCCCTCCAGGCAGCCTTCCAGCGGATCTAACACGGGGTCTTGCAGGTGGGGTCGATGTGGCAGCAGGAGGATGGTGTTCCGCAAGCCGGGCCGGGTCACATAGCCCAGTCTCTGGGGTCAGCAGGCCCCTCTGCATCCACCAAAGGACCTGGTTCATCAGGGCCTTTGCCAGTCTTCTCTGGTCCTCCTCCCCTTCATTTAAATCATGGGCCAATGAGGCACTGAAGGCCTCTGTGGGGTTGAGGGGGGCCCTCATGATGGCGCTTGCCTCCTGTATCATGCGGAGGCTTGCCTCCTCCACAGGCCTCAACTGCCTCCTTCGGCCTGATGGCCTCACCTGGGGGGGAGAAGACTGGCTGGTGGTGGTTCTCCTGGCCGGGGGGACCTGCTGCAGGCCACTGGGCCCAGCCTCCTCCTGGCTGCCACTGACCCCGGCCTCCTCCTGGCTGCCACTGACCCCGGCCTCCTCCTGGCTGCCACTGCCCCCGGCCTCCTCCTGGCTGACAGACACCTGAGGATCTGCCACCTCCTGGCTGATCTCTTCTTCCTGTGTGGAAAAAAAAGGACATTTTTTACAATTTCGCTAAATAAAACCACACTCATTTTCATGTTTTTCGTTTAGTATTTTCTGTTCATTATTACTTGAATACACTCTACTTCTGACCCCTGCAGTTGTCATCTCTGACACCTATTTGTCTGAACACCTTTTTTTTTGCTTTTTCCCAGCTTGGCTTTTTTTTTACAATATCTAATCATTAATCCACCAAGAATTATTTACGCAAGAAATATAGAGGAAACTACTATACCTCCTCATCGAAGGGTGGCAGATCTGCATCTCTGTCAGCCAGGCCCTCTTCCTCCGACTCTGCAGGGCTGTGGTCATCTGGGGAAGGTCCGCTGGAAGGTAGCATGGAGGAAAGGTTGGAAGAAAGACTCGACATCGTTTTCCTGCCTTCCATTTCGTCCCGCAAAAAAGCCATCTGTTTATAATACCACAGTTTGGGTTCCTTTGCTTGTCTTGCTGCTGCTCCTGATTTTTTGCTTTTATTAGCTTTGTATGCTCTCCTGTATGTGCTTCTGAGGTTGGCAAGTTTATCCTTCACCATGTTGGCAGTGCATCCTGGCACCCAAGTTTGCATATAGTTTGCTAGCTCTTCTAGTGCTGCCGCTCGTACCTCTTTATTGCAATATAATGCGTGTTTGGAATTCCACAGGATGGGCGTCTCCTGATATTTTTGGAGTAAGGCCTCTATAGCTTCCTTGGTTTGTAGGAGGTCCATTGAATTTTTTGAAAAATTATATTTCTTTTTGAGTCTAGATTCCAAAAACATAAACCACAGAAAAATAAATATTCAAAAGGATCAGCGTTGACCTTGATCTAATATGTGTCTTCAAATTTATTACCTATATCTAATTACAAACACAGTCTCTCTTGTTTAAACAATGATTGGCAGCTCGGCCGCATTGCTTGTACCAAACATTGATTTGCTAGATGCAGAGCCATTGTTAACATTGCAGTAAATATTTTTAATATAGAAAACTAAACAATGCTTACAAATGACAGTATTCATCTAGGCACTCTTTCATGTGTAAATCTCATGCCCCTGACAATGGATGACATAAAAGACACTTCCTAATGACCTCTGTACAACCAACACTTGAACAATACTTTGCCTGATCTGAATACACCATTCAAAAACTTGTCAATGAGGTACAGCATTGTTCACATCTCTATTTTGTGAGGTGTCCAAAAGCATTTGGATACCAAAATAACATTGTGGTACCCCATAGACAGAATAGCTTAAAAAGGGTGCAACCAACAGCCCAAACCCCCATCCCATGTGTCTACATTTTCAAGGCCTCTGCTGATCACATTTTTAATTTCCTTACCTTCCTGTCTCTCGCTCCTCGTTTCTCACGCTCGCCTAATTACTGCGTAAGATGCGTAATCACGGCGTGCACCTTTTAAACACTCCGCGTATTTATTAAACCCCGCCCTCGTCACCTTTGCGAGGCCCCTAATCAATGAGTTTAGGAAATATGGCGTTAACTGTGTATGTTCTGTATGCGCTCGAAGATTCTCCGCGTAACCGACGTAAACACGTTGTTTGCATTCTCTACACTCCGCGTATGTATTAAACGCCGCCCTCTTCTCCGCCCATGGCGTAAGAATTCATCTTTTCCACGCCCATAATCTCTGTGGGAAAGGAAAGATGGCGATGTCACACGAGCGGGCACGATGCTCTCATGCCACAAGTGAAGGGACAGAGGCAGGGACGTCCCGATCAAGGCAAAGAAGATATAAAGCCACTAATATGCGGTTCCAGGAAATGGTGGAGTTAGTTTACATCATGCGAAAGAAGGACTATGATGGTGAATTAGGGCCATACAAGACCCCTAACCGCCGAAAGGCACATATTATGGACAAGGTGGCGAGGAGAATGCAGAGGCTGTTTGGGATCACCAGGTCCAAGGAACAGCTGAGGAAACGATGGTCAGACTTAAAATTGAGGGAGCCACATCAGATGAAGAAAATACTTAAAATTCTGCGTAAAAGTAAGTAAATATATATTGGGGTTGGGGGGGGGGGGGGGTGATTGTCTGCAATAATGTGTTGCCATGTATATTTCACCATCTGCCTCCTTGGCCTGCTTGTAATTTTAAAGACATGTTGTCATTTATTTTTTATGACCTAAATACCAACATATTTACAAATAGTGTTCTTAGTAAACAACGTAACATCACATAGTTTCTCAGAAAGGCTCGGTTATTCCAGGAACAACACACCTGGACATGGCTCACTGGCCAAAAACTTTGTTTGTAAACATTGTGTAAAAGCTAGTTCTAGAAAATAAAATTATGAGAATGGGAAAGGCAAACAGGATTCATTCTAAAAACAGTGGTAATAAAGCAGATGTTTTCACATCTGCAATGCAGAGCACCTGTGTCTCCCCAAATCAAAAATGGGTTTTGGTAGGGTCTCCCAGAAATACAGTTTAGGGGGGACATCCATGTGTGTCACTTTGCTAAAAAGGGGCAGGATCAGAGCTTGCCATATAGAAGTAATTGCAAAATGTAGGTTTGGTGAAAGATAAAAGTAACTAAATGAAAGCATCTTCTAAGCAATGTGTGCGATTTATGCTCTCCAATATCTGTGTGCTGATGAGTCTACATTTTTTTTGGTTTATTTCAGGGGAAAGAAGTCGCCAGCATTTGGAGGAGGCAGAGAGGGCCAGACAAGGCCAAAATCTGCCATCTCAACATGTGGAGGAGGATGTGGAAGGAGAAGAGGATGTGGAAGGAGAAGAGGATGTGGAAGGAGAAGAGGATGTGGAAGGAGAAGAGGATGTGGAAGGAGAAGAGGATGTGGAAGGAGAGGAGGAAGGAAGAAAGGAGGAAGGAAGAGAGGAGGAAGAAGTAATTTTGGACTTAGAAGTTATAGCAGATGAAGGGCAAGTGGCGGAAGAACAATTTGGCGAATTGAAAGAAGGTGGATTGATGGATGAAGGAGGAGTCCAAGATGATGGGGAAGTGGTGGAAGAAGGAGGAGTGATAGAAGATGATGGGGAGGTGGTGGAAGAAGGAGGAGTGATAGAAGATGTCGAAGAGGTGGAAAGGAGAAGCCCATCAGGTCAGTGTCACCCTAGCTTGATTCAAAAAAACATATGTAGATAGGCCTCATCGAAAAATAATGTTGTAAATGCCATTTTTTTTTTTTTTTTTAGGGGAGGAGGATGGTGTGCCAATATTTTCACGTGCAAGTGCTGCTATAATTATTCAGCAGGTAATGGAGTGCAGCACTGAAATGCACAATATGCGTGAAAGGATGGTTGTCATGGAAGAGAATTTAACAAATGTCCTTTTGGAATGCTGCACGGAAATGGACAATATGCGGCAAAGAATGATGGTCATCGAATCTAATTTTAAAAACATTATTGACATGATGGGCCGTGTCAAAGACTGAAACACCCCCCGCCCATCCCCCGCCCCCACAAAAATTTTTACAGTTTTAATAATGAATACGCCAAAATTTGAAGATACACACACAGTGTGCCAACATGTGCTATCTGCCATCACAGAATATCTAATGTCTGTGCTTTGTGGGTCCAACCCCCTCCTCCATCCTCAAGTAGTTGAGAGGAAGGGGTTGCTCCCACAGAACACAGACATTGATCACCCATGATGTCAGATAGCACATGTGGCCATTTGTCTGTTGAACCAATGACATTTGGCGAGTTTGCACTGAATGTGTGTATCTTCCAATTTTGGCGTGTTCCAGTGTGAAAGCACACCATGACTGACTGCTGTTGTGAGTTTTTATATTTTTGGAATTGGATTTTGTTACTTTTTGACCATGTTGAACATTTTGGGATACTATAAAGTTTAGACCATAAAGAATAAACAACGCCAAAAAATTTAAAATATATATATATAGAATTATAAATCTCTCTAATCACTGAATTTAGTGAAGTAGAGATTTGACTCCAAAATCTCACCTAAAAATTTACTTTTTGAAAAACACACCAAAAACAAAAAAAATGGTTAAAAAATTATTGTTTTTTGTGCATAAAAAATATGCCCAAAAAAAAAAATTAAGGCGGTAAACACCCCACCAAAAATAGTCTATATATATATATATATATGTAAACAATAAATCTAACTATATTTGATAAAAAAAAATGTGAACTTGTTAATAAATGTATAATCTGCATAATATTTTTGGTTGAATTACCTGAAAAAAAAAAAAAAAAAAAAAAAAATTTTGTAGACTCCTAAGTACAAAAGCAGGGAGTAATGAAAAAAATATAAAATAATTTTTGGGGTCATGAACAAGCAAAAATTAAAATACTTGACCTCAAAATTTACAAATGGAGTTGCTTCTTATTTCTAGACTCAATACCCTGTTTGTAGATGAGTGAATACTGTGCAAAATGTGGTTAGTTACTAAAAGTGGAGAAATCAATTATGCATTACAATTGAAGAAGTTAGTTAGAGAACCAGGAAGACAGAGAAAAAGAGAAAAAGCATTAATGACAAACAACTGTATAAAGTCCAATGGTCTAATTATTTATTATTTTTGAGAATATTCCTTTCTTTGGGGGCCGAATTAGAAAGAAATATGATCTGGCATAGCAATGGCCCCCCGACCCATGAAGTACTCAACATATTTGTCGCGTACCTCACGAGCTGATTGGGGGGCCAAGCCAGCGCGACCAGTGTCCAGCCCGGGAAGGGGATCTGAGGGTAGTCTTGCCTCAGAACCGATGTCGGGTAGGTACGTCTGGGAGTGCCTGCGTAAAAAGTTGTGCAAAATGCAGCAGGCAAATACAACGGTGTCCAATTTATATTCCGCCAGATGTATCGATGTCCTGAACAGGCGGAACCGGTTGGTGAGTATCCCAAAGGCATTCTCGACTACCCTCCGAGCCCTGGCCAACCGAAAATTAAACACACTCCTCTCTGAGGTGAGGGTCCTCTGGGGAAAAGGCCGCATGAGGTGAGGACCAAGCCCGAAAGCCTCGTCCGCTAGGAACACAAACGGAAGTCCTTCCACATTATCTTCATCTGGTGGCAATGCCAGACCACCAGCTTGGAGACGATCATAGAAATCAGTCCGTGCGAACACTCCCCCATCAGACATCCGGCCGTTCTTCCCCACGTCCACATATAGAAACTCATACTGTGCCGACACCACCGCCATCAACACAATACTATGATAACCCTTGTAATTATAATAGTAGGACCCCGAGCGGGGTGGGGGCACAATGCGGACGTGTTTCCCATCTATTGCTCCACCGCAGTTTGGAAAATCCCACCGCTGGGCAAATTGGGAAGCCACAGACTGCCATTCCTGTGGTGTGGAGGGTAGCTGTGGGGACAAACAAAAAAAGAGATTTAGTACTTTGTAACAAAAACATCCTACAAGCATCCTTGTGACAGTTCACAGTATTAAATTGCATTAGAAAAATGTGCATGGAGAATTTGGGAAATGAAATATATAGGGCCACTTCATTAAGAGACTCCACAGCCCTCTGATGGGGACAATAAAAGTTTGAAGGGGGGGGGGACACAAAAAACAAAAAGTCCTGTTTTAAAAAATGGCAAGGTGGGTTTGTCCCTAGGATAGCATGCTGGACAGGTTAATATTGGGTAAGGGACAAATATGCAGGTAGGTCAAGAAAAAAACATGTAAAAGCTGATATCAACATGCATAGGGAGAAAAGGTAACGTTAGTTAAACACACAGCATATCTGGGAAAATAAAAATAAAGTTAGTTGGCCACATTATTACAGCCAGGAAACGTACCTTAATATACTCCTCATGCATAACTTTGATGATGGCAGCACACGTGTCCGGTATGATGACCCCAAGCGCCTGCGGAGAGATGCCTGTCGAGAACTTGAGGTCCTGCAGGCTCCTCCCAGTCGCCAGGTACCGCAACGTGGCAATAAGCCTCTGCTCGGCCGTGATGGCTTGGCGCATCACAGTGTCCTGCCTCGTGATATAGGGGGACAGAAGTTCCAGCAGACTGTTGAATACGGGGTCCGTCATGCGGAGAAAATTCCTAAAGTCATTAGGATTATTCTCCTGGAGTTCCCTAAGCAGAGGCATATGTGAGAACTGGTCACGCTGGCGCAACCAATTCTTGGTCCAGAAACGCCTCCGCCCCCTGTTTCTGGCCAAAGTACTGGACAAATGAACATATCCAGCAGCCATCCCATAAACAGCACCAACTCGCGAAAATTGACGCTGCTGCTCCATCATGGCTTCAAACCGGCCGGCTGGTCAGTCAAGAACACACTGAAACAGAAAGCACTCGCAAATCCAGCACTACCTGCGACAAACGCGTGACAAACAGATACGAGCGCACAGGATGCAACTGCTAAAGCAGAAACAACCTGCTAGCCTATAGCCGAATGACAACTACGTTACCGCAAGCACACGCACTGAACCCGTGAATACACGCTGTCAAAGCCTGGAGACCGAGAAGCGCGAATCAGCTCTAACCAAACCTTCACTAACACGAGCAAACCCGTAACTAGCAAAAGAGGAACAGAGGGCGGCGCCATTAAGTTTGGTCTTCCCCTTTATAGTGACGTCGTACGTAGTTTACGTGCACGCGTTCCGGTACGACGGTAATTTGGTCCGCTGGTGTGTACACGCCAGCGGAACCAAACACAAATCAGCCTTGTACGCCGGAAACTGTCGGGCAGACAGTTTCCAGCGCACAGATCCGGTCGTGAGTACAAGGCCTAAAGAGCCAACCATCATCTCTAAAAAATGGTAGGCACCCCCCCCCCCCCCGGTATGACCACTTTAAGCCGAAAATGCAAATTTGCGTACAGTCGGCGCTGGGGGGTTAAGTAATTTTCTAGCTAAAATCGAAATGCTGATTTTAACACCTGTGTGAAAGGTTAAATATTTAAGGCCGCGTACACACGGTCGGTCAAAACCGATGAAAACGGACGGAAGGACCTTTTCATCGGTCCAAACCGATCGTGTGTGGGCCCCATCGGTCAGTTATCCTTCGGTCAAACATTTTAGAACTTGCTTTAAAATTTAACCGATGGACGCCTAACCGATAGGTCAAAACCGATGGTTAGTATGCAAAAGCATCGGTTAAAAAACCTGCGCATGCTCAGAATCAAGTCGACGCATGCTTGGAAGCATTGAACTTTGTTTTTCAGCACGTCGTTGTGTTTTACGTCACCGCGTTTTGACACTATCGGTTAATTAACCGATGGTGTGTAGGCGCATCAGACCATCAGTCAGCTTCATCGGTTAACCTATGGACAGTTCTCATCGGATGGACTGATCGTGTGTACGTGGCCTCAGTGGTTAAAAACATTCTTTCCACACGGTTCCATGTAGCTTGGTTGAAAAGAAGACATATGTCCATGGAGTTCAACCAAAAATAAAATAATGAAATAATGAAAAAGACAATCATGGTTGCTAGGCCTATATGACACGAGACAGGCCTTGAAATCACAAGCAACAAAATGGCTTCCCCGCTGAATAAGGCTTACAGGCCGTGATGTCCATTTAGTTGTTCGCCATCTGCGCCGTGCAGAAATTGCTGAGCTCATGTTTTCAGTAAGACGCTGATAAGATGATATCTATTCTCAGTAGTGGCTACACCAGCCTTGTTCACAGGTCTCTTCTGAGAACACAAGCGTTTCCTGTTTCCCCAGGTTGTGCAATAGTTGAGGCTCTTGCAGCAGTTTGTCCTACTTAGTGTAACAGCCAGGCCGATCGTACGGGCCGATAGGGAAACTTGGTTCACAGGGGAGCTAAAAACAAATGTGAATATCCTGTCTTCACTCCCCTCAGCAAATGGTTATTCTCTTCAAAGGATACTTCACCCTCCTTAGACTTACTGTGGTCTTTGTGGTTAAGCCAAGAAGCAGTTAGACCCAAACATTTTCCTCCAGTAACAGTTGCAAGGCATTGCATAGCCACAGATAACAGTGCAAGATTATATAATATACATACACGTGTCAAGCCAGGTACTTTAAAAAAAAAAAAAAAAAAGATCTATATCATTATAAACACAATGCTATCATTTAGTGTAAAAAAAGAAAAAAAAAATCACAGAGAATCAGTAATGTTATTTAGTAAAGCCAAAAAAAAAGGCTTCAATGTGCAAACATTTTTGACAACCATTCAGAACTCATCTTGTACTGGTTAAAGTGTAACCTAAAGTGGGTCCTGCAGCTAAAATAAAGCTGCAGGTCTTTTAGGTTCCCCTTTAAGAAAATAAGTATAAATCTGGCCATACACTAGTACATTTACAAACAAACGTTTGTGCGAAAATTGATATGAAATTATGAACATTTTAATTCCAAAACTTTTACAATTTTTATTTGCTTTTAACATTCGATTTTGGAGCTAATGCACTTTCTCAAATGAAAACCACATTGGCTTTTTGAAATGTTTTTCTTCGAGAAAAAATCTCCATCTTGCTCCTTTGAATTTTCTCAACACTGTGGTCGGAAATAAACTTCAATTTGACCTTACTGATGATTAGAAAAACAAACTAATGATCTTAAAACAATCATTTTCTAATGACATTTTACTAGTGTATGGCCAGCTTAAAAGATGGAAAAAAAATCTGTAGTGGGATAATTTATACTTACCGTATTTGGCAGCGTATAAGACGAAAAATGTTGGTTTTGGGATATACTCGCCATATAAGACTACCCCCTTCCTATTAGTCTTTCTGGAAGCTGAGGGGTAGCTGGAACCGCTGACAGAAACAGGCTTTTTTCAAATCTCACTGTGCCATTACATTACATGCCTCACTGTGCTATTACATTACATGCCCCCACTGTGCCATCACTTGCCTCCACTGTGCCATCACTTGCCCCCATTATGCCATCACTTGCTCCCACTGTGCCATCACTTGCCTCCACTGTGCCATCACTTGCCCCCATTATGCCATCACTTGCCCCCACTGTGCCATCACTTGCCCCCACTGTGCCATCACTTTCCCCCCACTGTGCCATCACTTTCCCCCACTGTGCCAACACTGCCATCACTCACGTTTTGCTGATTTGGTTCCAGGCCGGTGACAGTCTCCGTGCTGCGAGCGTCCATGATTTGAAAGCCGCGCCTTCTTCTCAGCGTGTCCTGTGATAGGCGGAACACAAATTTTCCCAGCAGCGCCTCTGTTCTGTGTTCCGCCTATCACGGACGTCCTCTCGTCCGCGGATGAGAAGGCATCTGTGATAGGAGGAACACAGAACAGAGGCGCTGCTGGGAAGATTTGTGTTCAGCCTATCACAGGACACGCTGAGAAGAAGGAGCGGCTTTTAAATCATGGACGCTCGCAGCACGGAGACTGTCACCGGCGTATAAGACAACCCCCGACTTTGGATGCATTTTTTTGCATCCAAAAAGTCGTCTTATACACCGGAAAATACGGTACCTTTCCAGTGAGGCCCGGAGTGGAGAGAACAGAAGAAGCAAGTAACGGAGGCTGGGGCATGACCATCTGCACAGGGTTAAGTTTTGGGGGAGATGGTTGAAAGGAGAGGCAGACTGGTAAAAGTTAGTGAGGGGGAGGGGCAGTATAAGAAGGGGAGGAGGGGTCTTGTGGCACAGTCGGCAGGAAGACAGAACGGAAGGTGGCAGTTTTCCCACCCACCCTCCCTATGTTTGTACTGTTGTGTGGTTTGTTTTTTGTTTCTTTTCTTTCAGGATTTCTGGATGCAGGTCGTCATAACAGCAGTGGAACAGCGATGTCCTTGGTCTATGATGGTGGAAGATAACAAATCTGATGGAAGTGTGGGGGGGTTCATCTGTGGTATGGGCCCCTCTGGGGTATTCCAGTGGAACGGTGTCCGCTGGAATACGGGTATGGTCGCACTGCGGGAAAAAGGGGTTGTCTCCGAGCTGTGATACAGCTGGAGGCCTGGTATGGTAAAATGGTCCCGTAGGGTAGTGGTGGTAATGTTTTAAGTCCGGGGTGCTGTCTAAGACCAACAGGCTGTGTGTGTTAAAAAAGTTGCAGTTAAAAATGTTTATTTGGAAATTATTTAATTATTTAATTAATTAATTATTTTTGGTCATAATAAAAAGGCTGCTATGGCCAGTTATAATCCAAACTCAGGTGTGGTCTCGTTATTATTATGGTTATGTGACTGGGGTGGGGAAGGAAAAAGGGATATGGTAATAGGGATATCCTGACTACACTGGTCATGGATTTCCCCTGGATTCCACCTGCAGTGCCCAAACAAGGGTGATGAAATAGGTGTACCATAAATTATTGGAGCCCTGGACCCCTTGGGTAGACAAAGACAGTCCAATATTTGAACTTTTTGGAGGTGTCCTGTCAACAGCAGTCCCTTAAAGTGGAGGTTCACCCAAAAACTTAATTTTTAACATTAGATTAAGGCTCATTTTGTCAAGGGGAATCGGGTGTTTTTTTTTTTAAATCGAAGCAGTACTTACCGTTTTAGAGATCGATTTTCTCCGCCGCTTCCGGGTATGGGCTGCGGGACTGGGCGTTCCTATTTGATTGAAAGGCTTCCGACAGGCTTCCGACGGTCGCATACATCGCGTCACGATTTTCCGAAAGTAGCCGAATGTCGGTGCGCAGGCGCCGTATAGAGCTGCACCGACATTCGGCTTCTTTCGGCTACTCGTGACGCGATGTATGCGACCGTCGGAAGCCTGTCAATCAAATAGGAACGCCCAGTCCCGAAGACCATCCCCGGAAGCAGCGGAGAAGATCGATCTCTAAAACGGTAAGTACTGCTTCGATTTAAAAAAAACCACCCGATTCCCCTTGACAAAATGAGCCTCAATCTAATGTTAACATTTTTTTTCCGGGGGAACTCCCGCTTTAAAGAGTTCCCGGGAAAGGTATTGCTGGAATGAGAGCGCCACACTGAATATGCCAATCCAGTATGAGTTTATTTATTAACCGCTTGCCCACCGCTCTGCGTACATGTACTGCGGCTCGGCAGCTCCTCTGGGCAGAATCACTTACAGGTAGGTCGTTCCCGACAGAGGCAGAACGGCAGTCTGCCTATGTAAACAAGGCAGATCGCTGTTCTGTTAGTAGGGAAGACAGAGATCCTGTGTTTCCGCTGAGCTAAACCAAAAGGACAGTTCTTCTATTGTTATTGTTACTCTTGGAGTTGGACCTCCAATAATATATTTACTTATTCAAATCTATAAATCAGATAACAAAGGGACAGGTTGTGAAGAAAAAGAGGGGTACAAGAAAGCCCATCAGTATGTCTTATAGGCAACTCCCATGTTTTTTAATATGACCTGGATTTTTATCTAATCTGGAAATCTGCAGAGGCAGCCACTGGAACCAGACAGTTTCTGAAAAGTAAACAACTGCCACATGTGTGTGCAAACCAGTTAATAAACCAAATCAACCAAGTGACAGCCTATGTTTCAGACACAGAGGAAAAAGTAAATGCCATAGCAAAATGTGACTTTTACAGAGAGAAAAAAACAGACCCCACCAGGGAGCCATTTTACAATTAAGAGTGTCATCAAATTAACAGGCGTGAGATCTGGAAGTCTAAGTGTAAAAAGGATCCATGCTATTGAGCAGGCAGCACCAAAATGCCAGATGCTGATCAGATAGCCCTGGGTGGTGAATCACTCTCTGTGTCACAGTTTGACGAATTCCCTTACTGTTACTGTTAGCAGGTAGGAAGAGCCGTTATACTCCGAGGTGCAACACTGGAGAGAGAGATAAAGGAGAACTTACTAACTCATGCCAGTCCTGGTACACTTAATTTATAAGATCTAGAGGTAGCATATCAGAAATTGTATTTACTACTGTACATGTATTATGCTTATTCATGTTTTACCACTTATATGAAACACATATTTATAGCATTGGAATATTAGAAATTTGTTTCTTTTACAGTTTTGGGGACTAGACTGAGTGAAGAAACACTGTAGGGGGTCAAATTTGTGCTGGGAAATATCAAATAATTAAATTTGATTTTTAAAATGAATGCATCAGAGCCCGATGGTCCTCCTAATTAGTGACGACCTTGGGTTCAGTCTGAACGCAAGTTCCTCCAAACCTTGGAAGTTAGCTGTCATTGTTGGGACAATGAGCTGTGAACAGGAAATTCCCATCCAAGCGGCTGACATACACAACGGGGTGGGGATGCTCATGCCATGTGACCATATTAGGTCCATATTATTGACATAATGTAGCATGCTACTAGTGTACAATAGGCTGCTAGGTACATTTAGTTTAGTTCCGATATAATCAGTGGAGCAGGGGTTGATTATTTGGGGCTTTTCAGTGTTTGACAGGCTGCTGTTCTGTTGTTTCCCCCTCTCTTCTAGATGATTCTAGAAGTATAGTGGGAGGAAGAACATGCAGCCTGAATATTAATTAGATTTCTGCCAATCTCTGGGGGAAGTGTGCCCAGAATGTGGTGGGAGAGCTCATAAATAGTCTGAGGCATAAGCAGCAGAGTTCCTCGGTACAGTCCTACTGGGGCTTTGTTGCCGGGCAGATTTCTGGAAGAATCTGTGAGGAAGACACCAAGGTCTCAACAAAGCCTAGATGGGGGGCCTATTCTCAAGATTAAAACCAAGGATCAATTGGGGTCTGAAGAAGCTCACTGGAGAGAGTCAGGAGGAAGTTGATGAGATAGAATCCAAATGTCCCATGGTGGTGTGAGTCTACATCTCGCTCAGTAGAACAATGCAGGAAATGCTGTGTGTGCTTTGAGAGGAGAAATAGGACCAATATTTCCAGTGGCTCTTCAGGGGGAGTGCTACACTAATATTGCCACTCAGCCACATCAGATCAATGTCATTGACCTAGTATGGCCATGTGACTATATTAGGTCAATAATATTGTGAGCATACCTGCCCCTTTGTATAAGGGCAGCTGTGGGGTGGGAAAGCCTCCAGCTCAGGTCATCTCTTAGGCCTCGTACACACGATAGGTTAACCAGAGGACAACGGTCTGAAGGACCGTTTTCATCAGTCAAAACCGATGGTGTGTGGGCCCCATAGGTTATTTAACCATAGGTTAAAAAAAAGACAACTTGCTTTAAAATTAACCTATGGATTAGTAACCGATAGATCAAAACCGATCGTTAGTAGGCACAACCATCGGAAACATTGAACTTTTTTTCAGCACGTTGTTGTGTTTTACGTCACCTCGTTCTGACACGATCGGTTATTTAACCTATGGTGTGTAGGCATGACTGATCATCAGTCAGTTTCATCGGTTAACCTAGGACACCGGTCCTTCAGACCGTTGTCCTCTGGTTAACCTATCGTGTGTACGAGGCTTAATCCTAAAATTGACATAGACTTATAAATAATAAATACAGTAAAAAGTATAGTCTATATAGAAAATGTATACATTTTAGTGGATTATTACATTTGCAACATGTGCTTAACACTGTTGCAGGTTTGCAAGAGTTGCAGGCTGAAACTGTGGGGAGGGAATGATTCTGACCAGTGTCTAAAGATAACAAGGTCTAGGAGATTAGGATACAATATAATCATTAATTGTTGTTGAACATGTATATGGCTGTTAAAATACAAATGTATAGACATGGCTGGCTTGTGCTGGCTGACCCACTTTTGAGGTATGGAATTGGACGAAACCCATTGAGTGGCCAAGCAGATGACGTCATTACACCAGTACAGAGAAATTCATAGTAATTGGGAGGTAGAGTCTCTTGCCAATGAATCCATAGAACGGTGATAATGTCTTGAGAGTGTAATCTTGTGATAGTTACAGGACACATGCTTGCAAGTTTTTTATTTGAAGTTTACTGTTTAAAAAAAAATATTTTTACAATATTACACTATGGTAGTTGTTGTTTTATGAGCCAATACAGTATGAGATGTCGTTGTTAGTCTACACCCACCAATTGAAGAATGTAAAACATCATTTGGGTAAAGTCGGGTTCACACCTATGCAAATTGGTTGCGGCTTAAAACGCATCCAATTCGCATAACATTATAAAATACATTGATTTCAATGAGGCTGGTTCACATATGTGCGATGCATTCGCACTGCGCATTGCCGAAAAAACGTGTGCGTTTTCTAGGCATTGCGGTGCAGCTCAGGTGCGAATTCAGGCCCATTATCTTCTATGGGCACGCATCTGATTCGCAGATGTGTTCATTTCTCTTCAGGATTTCTCTCATTCAGTTCAATACACATCCCCCCTCCCCCTCCCCTCTCCCAGGTCTCCAAATTCGCAGCTAAAACGGAGCTGATCTGCTGAACAGTTCTCTTATCTCTCTGCAGAGAAAAGAGAGCTGAAATTCGCACCGCACAAGTGTGAATCCGGCCTAAAGGAGAGTATATATTACGCTACTGAGTTAAAGTGATGTACCTTCGTCCTATCAATTCTACAAAAACAACTATGAAATTGAGACAACTTACCTTATCCCCATTCCCTTTACCTCTTCTTCTCCTTTCCTTCTTCCTCTATCTCTGTTTCTATCCCTATGGGTTATCATTCTATTATCAGCTAGATTACGCATTCAATGTGGGGTTATGACTCTCCGTTATCGATAGATGTCCCTTAAATATATTTATTATTTTTTCTATCTTTATTTACCTTTTTGGGGGGGGGGTATTCCTAGCGTTACCCTCAGGTTCTTCTCTGTCTATTCCACATTGGTGAGAGTGATGCGAGTCTGGGGGGGGGGTCTGGGGGGATTGGGGGCCCACACTCGGGCACAGTAGGATCCCAATTGGGGTGCTGGGGGAGTGGGCTCTGGGTCCCATCTGGATCCGTTTCCCCTTATTCAGGGTAATGTTACCTAAAATCTGCTGGATAATTGATGTAATGTCTGATTAATATTCCTTTTCTTGGCAAATTTTCTTTATCTCCTCAAGATGTTATATTTGATCCCTTGGGGCATATGATGCCCATATTGCTTAATGATATGTTGTAACCTGACATGAAATTTCAATAAAAATCTATTGAAAGTAAAAAAAGAAATTGAGACAACCTTGGACTTTCATGGTACGGTATGGACTTACAATGCTCAAATGGCTTTTTATACATGTTTCGCGGAGATCCGATTCTTCAGGAGTATAATTCAGAGAAATGTTTATTCTAAAAAGAAACATACGCAAAAAAAATCTTCATATAACATGATAATATGGTGGAACTGCAGGATGTCGAGCGGACCACCAGGTAACTACCACCATATTATCATGTCTTGTTATATGAAGATTTTGAATGTGTATGTTTCTTTTTAGAATAAATGTTTCTCTGAATTATACTCCTGAAGAAGCGGGTCTCCACGAAACATGTAGAGTCTGTAACTGGAAAAAGACCCAATCCCCCATTGTGGGTCGATAACATCTATTTCCTTCTAGTTCACATCAGAGGAATCTATTTGTTTAAGGTTTTTCCCTTTCATGGGATACTCCTGTATGTCATATGTTTGCCCCTTTTGGGTATCTTTTAACCACTTTAAAATACCGGAAGATTTTCCCCCTTAATGACCAGGCCATTTTTTTACGATGCGTTGTTTAACTGACAATTGCGTGGTCGTATGACGCTGTACCCAAACAAAATTGATGTCTTTTTTTCCCCCATAATTTGATCACCGCTGCGGTTTTAATTTGTTGCGCTATAAACAAAAAAAGAGCAACAATTAAAAAATATATATATATATTTTTTACTTTTTCCTATAACAAATATCCCCCCAAAAAATATATATAAAAAAAAATTTTCTTCCTCAGTTTAGGCCGATAAATATTCTTCTACAAATTGTTGGTAAATTTTTTTTGAAATAAGCGTATATTGATTGGTTTGCATAAAAGTTATAGGGGCAGATCCACATAGAAATAGATGGGCGCAGCGTATGTGAGATACGCTACGCCGCTGTAACTTACTTTTGGCCGGTTCGAATCCCCAAAGAATTTGCGCCGTAAGTTACGGCGGCGCAGTGTATCTCTGGCGGCGGAATTCAAATCAGTGATTAGGGGGCGTGTTTCATTTAAATGAAGCGCGTCCCCGCACCGAATGAACTGCGCATGCTCCGTTTCTAAATTTCCCGCTGTGCATTGCGCTAAATGACGTCGCAACGACGTGATTTACGTCCATCCCGATTCACGGATGACTTACGCAAAAAATAAATTCAAAGTAAACGCGGGAACGGCGGCCATACTTAACATGGCAGGTCTAACTATACGCGACAAAATACCAGCTTTAACTATACGCCGAAAAAAGCAGACTAGAGACGCCGTAAAAAAATGCGCCAGACGCTCGTACAATCGTGGATCGTCGGAAATAGCTAATTTGCATACCCGACGCGGAAAACGACATGAACGCCACCAGCGGACGCCAAAGTATTGCATCTTAGATCCGAAGGCGTACGGAGACGTACACCTGTCGGATCTAACCCAGATGCCGTTGTATCTTGGTTTGAGGATTCAAAACAAAGATACGACGCAAGTAATTTGAAAGTACGCCAGCGTATCAGTAGATACGCCGGCATACTCGCTCTGTGGATCTGCCCCATAGCCTCTACAAAATAGAATATTGATTTACTGCATATTTGTTTTTTACTAGTAATGGCGACAGACAGATCGGACACCAAACTGACATTTTTGACACTTTTTTGGGAACCAGTCACATTATTACTGCTAGAAATATGTACTGTTATTGTACTAATGACACTGGAAGGGAAGGAGGTAACATCAGGGGCAATCAAGGTGTTAACTGTGTTCCCTGCAGTTGTGTTCTAACTGTATGGGGGATGGGCTGACTGGGGAAACACACAGATCCGTCTACTGAGCTTTGCCTTGTTTACACAGACAGATCCCCGTTCTGTCACTGCGGGGAACGATTGCGGGTGGTCGGCGGACATCGAGTCCACCACACCTGCTGATTGGCTCCCCTGCTGTCCAGTACGCAGCCAAAAACTAACGTTCCCAAGCCGACGTACAATTACAACGATTCGCGGGAACGAGCCGACCTGCCACGGTACAATGGGGGCAGCTGGTCGGCAAGTAGTTAATGGATTTTTTCAATAAATTTGTAATTTTATAAAAGCCATTTGAGCATTGTAAGTCTATATCGTACCACGGAAGTCCAAGGTTGCCTCAATTTCATAGTTGTGTTTGAGTAAGGGAGAAGATCAATAGTGGAGATTTTACCACACAAAGCTCTTCTGACCGTCTATTGATTTAGGGGTCAATCCAGCCTGAGGAGTTGCTCTGATCACATTGGAAAGGTGTTAGTTGAAAGGACGTTGCTGTTATATGAGATTGCTAAGGAAGATCACAGATCATTGATGGATAGAAAAGACTATTTATGCAATACTTGGGCACTTTATTCGATTTTCACTGTTATTGTGAATTTTTTTTCATTTGTGTATGTACATTATACTTGTACACTTTAAGGTTATAGTCATATGCTGATTTTAATTAGAATCACATTTAAATAGTATTTGGATTCATAGGTTGTGGGTAGCGTGATGTTCAAGGTCATACAGTATGGGCCAGATCCACAGATAATTAGATGGGCGCAGCATATCAGAGATACGCTACGCCGCCGTACCTTACCTGGCGGATCTTCGAATCCTCAAAGAATTTGCGCCTTAAGTTACGGCGGCGTAGTGTATTTCTGGCGGCGGAATTCAAATCGGTGGGTAGGGGGCGTGATTCATTTAAATGAAGCGCGTCCCAGCACTGAATGAACTGCACATGCGTCGTTCCGAAATTTCCCGCCGTGCATTGCGCTAAATGACGTCGCTAGGACGTCATTTTTTTAACTTAGACGTGAGTTACGTCCATCCCTATTCACGGACGACTTACGCTAAAAAAAAAAAAAAATCAAATTTCAACGCGGGAACGACGGCCGTACTTAACATGGCAAGTCTATCTATACGCCGCAAAATAGCAGCTTTAACTATACGCCGGAAAAAGCCGACTACAGACGACGTTAGAAAATGCGACGGCCACGCGTACGTTCGTGGATCGTCGTAAATCGCTGATTTGCATACCCGACGTGGAAAACGACGCAAACTCCACCCAGCGGGCGCCGAAGTATTGCATCTAAGATCCAAAGGCGTACGAAGCCGTACGCCTGTCGGATCTTACCCAGATGCCGTCGTATCTTGGTTTGAGGATTCAAACTAAAGAAATTTGAAAGTACGCCGGCGTATCAGTAGATACGCCGGCGTACCTATATTTTTATTCATATGTATGCATGATATCACTACACATTTACAGGTTATATATTTTTGATTTGTAAGAAAATTAAAATAAAATTGAAATTTTGTTTTAAAAAATAAAAATAAAAGATGGGCTGCTTTTTTGCATTTTTTTTTTGTGGTGCATACTGGGCTTTCCAGGAAGTGAATACTCCCCATTAGCTTCCCTCTAACTGAAAATGGCAGGAAATAAATGAACTTCCTAATGCATGGAGGTCAGGACCATGGTGCTGAAATGGTAGGAGTTTTAATAAGAGAAGAAGTTGAGAGATAGCGATTTGTGGGTGATTTGTCTGGCTTTTTCAGTACCCATGGATCTACCAACCTGGGGCATAGGGAATAGGGGCAGATTCTCGTAGATTCTATGCGGCGGCGTAACGTATATCATTTAAGTTACCCTGCCGCAAGTTTTATGGGCAAGTGCTTGATTCACAAAGCACTTGCCTGTAAAGTTGCGGCGGCGTAGCGTAAATCCCCCAGCGCAAGCCCGCCTAATTCAAATGATCCGAGTAGGGGGCGTGGATCATTTAAATTAGGCGTGTTCCCGCGCCGAACGTACTGCGCATGCGCCGTCCCTAAAATTTCCCGACGTGCATTGCGCTAAATGACGTCGCAAGGACGTCATTGGTTTCGACGTGAACGTAAATGGCGTCCAGCCCCATTCATGGACGACTTACGCAAACAACGTACATTTTTAAATTTCGACATGGGAACGACGGCCATACTTAACATTGGTTGCCCCTCATATAGCAGGGGCAACTTTACGCATCACAAATCTAACGTAAACGTTGTATCTTCAGTGCGTCGACCGCGCGTACGTTTGGGAATTTGCATATTTTGCTAATTTGCATACTCGATCGGGAAAACGACGGAGGCGACACCTAGTGGCGAAAAAAAAATTGCATTTAAGATCCGACAGCGTAAGAGCCTTACGCCTGTCGGATATAATGGTTATCTATGCGTAACTGATTCTAAGAATCAGTCGCATAGATATGACGTCCCAGATTAGGACTTACAATGGCGCACATGGCGTTGCGCCGTCGTAAGCCCTTTCAGAATCTGGGCCTTAGTTTGGGTAAATTGACTGAGAAAGAAACTAAGTTCTGTATTTTGTCCAACATTTTAGAGGTTTGTGAGCTAGTTATCATTTTATAAGAAATCAAAATCAATAACAAATTAAAATGACCAGTACCATCACATTCATTCACCAATCAGCTTAAGTCTTCTCTATAGCTTTTGTCTGATTGGTTCCTGTGTGTTGTTATTTCTTTTACATATTCCCCTTAACCACTTGCTTACTGGGCACGCTTACCCCCTTCCAGCCCAGGTCAATTGCGTGCTCAAGCAACATTTTACCCATATTAAATTTTTATCATTTTTTTTCACACAAATAGAGCTTTATTTTGGTGGTATTTAATCCCCATTGGGTTTTTTATTTTTTGCTAAACAAACAAAAAAAGTCCCAAAAATTTGAAAAAACAAACAAAAAGTTTTTCATATTTTGCTATAGAATTTTGCAAACAGGTAATTTTTCTCCTTCACTGATGGGCACTGATAAAGTGTGAATGATGGGCACTGGTAGGCTGCACTGATGGACAATGATGAGGCGGCACTAGTGTTCACTGATGAGGTGGCACTGATGAGGTTGCACTGATGGGTGGCACTGACGGGCACTGATAGGCTGCACTGATGAGCACTGATAGGCTACATTGATGGACAATGATGGGTGGCACTAGTGGGCACTGATGAGGTGGCACTGATGAGGCTGCACTGATGGGTGGCACTGATAGATGCCACTGATGGGCAATGATATGTGTTACGGAGAGGTGGCACTGATAGGTGGCATTGATAGGCACTGATAGGCAGCACTGATAGGCACTGGTAGGTGGCACTCATAGGCATTACTAATAAGTGACACTGATGATGAGGCACTGATGGGCACTGATTGGCAGCACTGATAGGCACTGATAGGCGAAACTGGTGGGCATTGATTAGCAGCACTGATGGTCAGTAACGGGACCTGATGTCTCTCTAACAGACGCCGGTGAATTACTTTCTTCTTTTCTTTGCGTTAACAGCTGATCAAGTGGTAAAGGGCCAGCTGTGATTGGCTCTTTACCCCAATCTGTGATCAGCCGAGTTCCAAGGACTCGGCAATCACAGCGCACACCACCCACGTGCCCCAGGGGGTGCACGGAAACGGGAGGAAGTCCATGTACGCCCTCCCGGCAAAGAAAGCCCGTGCTGTAGCCATCCTTCAGCTATAGCGTGGGCAGGGCCGCCATCAGGAATTATGGGGCCCCTTACACAGCTTCAGGCATGGGCCCCCTGGAGCAGAGAACCGGGGGGGGGGGGTGCTGCCGCCTGAACTTGAGAAGCGGGGGGCTGCTGCAAATTGAGAAACGGGGGGCCTTTACACAAAAAAAAGAAGAAATAAAGAAAAATATATATAAAAAAAGGTGGGTTGCCACCCGGGGCCCTGGGGACCTCTGGGTCCTTTAATAAAAAATAAATATATATATGTAAAAATTAAAAAAAAAAAAAATAAAAAGTAATTACAAAAAAAGGGGGGTTGCCATCCGGGACCTCTGGGCCCTTTAACCACTTCCCGACCTCCTCATGTACATTTACGTCGGCAGAATGGCACGGACAGGCACATCAACGTAGCTGTACTGGCCTGCCTAGACGTGGGTGGGGGGTCCGATCGGACCCCCCCCGGTACATGCGATCCGGGACGACGGTGCGGCTATTTGTTTATAGCCGCTCCGTCGCGATCGCTCCCCGGAGCTGAAGAACGGGGAGAGCCGTGTGTAAACACGGCTTCCCCGTGCTTCACTGTGGCGGCGCATCGATCGAGTGATCCCTTTTATTGGGGAGACTCGATCGATGATGTCAGTCCTACAGCCACACCCCCCTACACTAGTAAACACATACACAGTGATCCCTAAATGTTATAGCGCCCCCTGTGTTTAACTCCCAAACTGCAACTGTCATTTTGACAATAAACAATGCAATTTAAATGCATTTTTTGCTGTGAAAATGACAATGGTCCCAAAAATGTGTCAAAATTGTCCGAAGTGTCCGCCATAATGTCGCAGTCACGAAAAAAATCGCTGATCGCCGCCATTACTAGTAAAAAAAATAAAAAAAATAAAAATGCAAAAAAACTATCCCCCTATTTTGTAAACGCTATAAATTTTGCGCAAACCAACCGATAAACGATTATTGCGAATTTTTGTACCAAAAATAGGTAGAAGAATACGTATCGGCCTAAACTGAGGAAAAAAAAAAATTTTATATATGTTTTTGGGGGATATTTATTACAGCAAAAAGTAAAAAATATTTTTGTTTATAGCGCAAAAAATAAAAAACGCAGAGGTGATCAAATACCACCAAAAGAAAGCTCTATTTGTGGGGAAAAAAGGACGCCAATTTTGTTTGGGAGCCATGTCGCACGACAGCGCAATTGTCTGTTAAAGGGACGCAGTCCCGAACTGTAAAAACCCCTTGGGTCTTTAGCCAGCATATTGGTCCGGGGCTTAAGTGGTTAATAAAAAGGAAAAAGAAAAAAAAAGAAACCTCTGGGCCCTTTAATAAAAAATAAATAAAAAAAAATATAAAAAAAGTTAACATTTATAAACAAATTAAAAAAGGGGGGGGGGGTTGCCATACAGGGCCCTGGGGACCTCTGGGCCCTTTAATAATAATAATAATAATAATAATAATAATAATAATAAAAAAAATATATATATATATATATATATACCTCTGGGCCCTTTAATAAAAAATAAAATAAAAATATATTAAAAAATATATATATTTTTTAGGGGGGTTGCCATCCGGGCCCCTTACAGGTGTACTGCCTGTACCCCCCTGATGGCGGCCCTGAGCGTGGGCGCCAAGTAGCTAAACAACATTATTAAAATATTTCAACTATTATTTTTTTATCCTTTTTTTTTTAATTAGGGTTAGTTGTTTTCCTGGATATGTCATACGGTCAGGCCAAAACAGTGCTTAGCGGCATTCTTTAATTGTAGCCAGTGGTGGGACTTTTTTTTGTTTCCGAAAAAACTGCAAAGGTTGCCAAAGTTCTGATTTAGAACATTTAGGCTACGTTGTACAGACAGGGAGAATAATACAACTGTCAGTCGCTAAAATACTTTCAAATCAATTGCTTGACTTTGTTTGTGCTGTAAGTACCCAGGCTTCGGTACGGTACCCCGCTGAGTTCCATTACACCTACAGAAGCCGTAAGTGAGCTTATTTTGTAAAGGAAGAATTCTTTATCATCTCCGAGCAGGGAACTGTACTCACAAGCTGATTACTGCATGCTCAGCACACCACTCAGTGTGCTAAATCACTATTTACTGCCTTCTCTCTGTATTTTCTGTGCCTGGATGCCAAGTCCCATTATACTCTCAGGATAGAGTGTGTGGATTTATTCAAAATTTGAAAAACGTCCCCCTTTTTATTTTTATTTTTTTACGTTGGCTGTGGCCAATTCTGCCGTTTTTACATGAAGCTCGGTGCCAGAAGCCTAACTGTATCAATGTTTAATTATGCAACATATTTTAACACAGCTAGTGTATGGTACAAGTGCAATTGTGTTTGACAAAAATAGTGTTCTGTTTTACCGTATGTAGCTGTTAGGGGGGAATGAACCCAAGATAACAAGGGTATAATACTACAAATAATAAGGTTTTCTCTGGTTAAATTTAATGATCTAAAAAAATGTAATATGAAAAAAAAATAGTAAGGTTGGGAATGTAAGGCCATTTTTTTTTTCTTTTGGATAGAGTAGGGAAGTGCTAACCCCCCCTCCCCAACAAAAATTAGGGGCCAGATTCTCAGTCAGCGGCGTATTTCTGCGGCGGCGTAACGTATCCGATTTACGTTATGCCTCCGCAACTTAGACGGGCAAGTGCTGTATTCTCAAAGCACTTGCTCCGTAAGTTGCGGCGGCGTAGCCTAAATCGGCCGGCTTAAGCCCGCCTAATTTCAAATTTGGATCAGGGGGGCGTGTTTTATGTAAAACTACTGTGACCCGACGTGATTGACGTTTTTGCGGAACGGCGCATGCGCCATCCGTGAAATTTCCCAGTGTGCATTGCTCCAAAGTACGCCACAAGGACGTCATTGGTTTCGACGTGAACGTGAATGACGTCCAGCCCCATTCACGGACGACTTACGCAAACGACGTAACTTTTTCAAATTTCGACGCGGGAACGACGGCCATACTTAACATTGGTACGCCGCACTTATGCCTCATATAGCAGGGGCAACTATACGCCGGGAAAAGCCTAACGTAAACGTCGTAACTTTACTGCGTCGGCCGCGCGTACGTTTTGGGAATTCGCGTATCTAGCTAATTTGCATACTCGACGCGGAATTTGACGGAAGCGCCACCTAGTGGTCAAAAAAAAAATGCAGTTAAGATCCGACGGCGTAAGAGACTTACGCCTGTCAGATCTAATGGATATCTATGCGTAACTGATTCTAAGAATCAGGCGCATAGAGACTTACGACGGCGTACATGGCGCTGCACCGTCATAAGTCCTTTCAGAATCTGGCCCTAGGTTTTTATCTCTTGAGCAGGGACTGAGTGCAAGAAGGCAAGATCCAAAAGGACATACAAAGTCCAGATTCACATTTATTCATAAAAAGCCAATCTGTTTCAGGTGTTCAAAGGGCCCCCCTTCATCAAGGCTTGGTACTGCTAAATAAAATGTGCACTAGATTGATAAACCCCCTCCTAATCCCACGGCCTTCACCCCTGGGAGGACTGTCTAAGGAGAATATTTCTCTCTGTATCAGCATTTCTCAACCTTTTTAACACAGAGAAACCCTTGAAATAAGCTTCCAATCTCAGGGAACCCCTGCTAAAAATGGCTATATCTACAACTCATTTGCGTGATAGTCAGTGGAAAGATCAGACACGTGTGGTTTGTTTCGTTCTGAATCAAAATTCGGACACATTTTTCGTTATTCAGAAATTCGTATGTGAAGTTTCCGAATTACAATAGAAATGAATTTTACCGAATCAGAAATAACAAAACAAAAATTTCGGACGTAATTTAAACTCGTATAATTTTTAAATCAAGTTCAAATTGCAGAAGACAATAAAATAAAATAGAAAATAAAGGAAAGAATAGAAAAGAATATAACAGGATATAAAATAAAAGAATAGAGTAAAACAGATAAACAGAAGAAAATAAAATAGAAAATAAAAGAACACAATAAAGTAGAATATTATAGTAACTGCTGCTTTAATTTTTTTTTTTTCAAATAACAGTTTTTTATTTATATAAGGTAGTTCACAATTTGTAGTAAAACACAGACAGTACAAAACACAAATAAAGGGATCAATACAGACATGTAGCCAGGGATAAAAACGCATGTCCCGTCTGCAGTAACCGCAGGACAGGAGGAACCTTTAGCCAATGGGGTTAAACTAAAAAGATTGGCTCCCTTGGTGACTATGTCAGTAAACATAGCGTAACCTGCTGCATTCTACAATTTAATATCGCCTATGAGCACATAGCAATAATATAAGGGAAAAGGAGAGGAGGAAATGAAGAAAGAGAGGGAAAGAAAGATAGTATAGGGCAAAAAGAGAAAAAAAAATAGGGTTTAGGTTACCGTGTTCGCTCCCGCGTCCACTCCCGGCGTGTCCTCCCGCCGATGCCACTCCTCCCAGACTTCATTATGGGCGTCTAAGCTGTCGCGTATCCTGGCAGTCATCCTCTCCATCAGCTCCACGTCTTTAACCCCGGCGTATAGTGCTTCCTGAGACAGGGGCGTGGACTTTTTCCAATTAAGGGCTATAAGGCACCTAGCTGCCGTCAAAATATGCCGGAGCAGTTTTTTGTAAGGCTTAGCAAGTTTAGGCTGAGAGATACCTAGCAGTAACAGTTTAGGGGTCAGGGGAATTGACGTCTCAAAGAGACGGGTAAGAAGTTGTTGCGTAGATTGCCAGAACGGGGCAATAAGGGGGCAGGCCCAGTAAATGTGGAAAAGAGAGCCTTTATCTTGAAGGCAGCGCCAACATCGATCAGAGGTGGAGGGCCATTTGTTGGTTGCAATTGTTAAGGTAAAGGTAATTGTTACAAGTTGTGGCCAACTAATGGGCAATCGTTACAATATGTGGGAAAAGAAACAGATGAGCAATCGTTACGATACATGGGCATCAGATGGCCAATTGTTAAAACATGTGGGCAACAAATGGGCAATATTTTACACTACGTGGGCAAAAAAGGATAATTGTTACAATATGTAGGCAACAGATGGACAATCATTGCAGTATGCAGGCAACACATGGGCATCCAAAGGGTTTCCACCTATGGAACTCTTCCAAAGGTGACAAAACAATAACAACCATATTGAAGGTCGAACCCTTTCCCCACAATATTCTAAACAAATAAAGCAATAACAATTATTTTTATAATCCCAGACACATACTCACTCTCCCTTTCCCCAGGCACATACTCACCTACCTTTCACTCCAGCTTCACCCTGATCAGCCACTGGTACTTCTGGACATGGGAAAACATGTGACCTATTTCCCTTCCTCTCATATGAGCTGCTCTTTGGTAATTGGCTACTTAGGGACCCAGTGCAGTGTTATAGGGATGGGAGGGAGAGTCTTTAGTCCTGTGTAAGCTCTAAGTTGAAGGGCGAGTATGTGAAATTGTACTCTGCAGGGGCAAAGCCCAGGTTCACTTTAAACCCAAGTAAATATAAAATCCACTCTACTAAATACAAAAGGAACACATTTTGGGCTGCCAAGAGAGACATCAGGCGCTGTCAAGGGATTCATACAATTTGGCTGTTAGGCCTTCCCTTGTTCCATCAGAGTTGGTTGATAATTCTCACCTCTGCCATCTGTAAGCTCAGAAGCTTCATCCAGATCTTGAGTTAGGGACAGAGCCAGGATGACACCAAGCCAACTCCCTCGCTATTTTCAGCACCCATATTTTATCTCTATTACAACAACAAAAATGATATTATTGTGAGTAATTAATGCATTTGGGTTTATTCAGCACTGAAACACAAAATCTGCTGAAACCTACAACAACCAATTCGAATCTATGGTCCAGATGACTACCTGACCACATCAATGTGATATCTGAATGACTGTTGAGGGTAACTTGTGGCACCTTTTTCTTTATTTATGCTGAATGATTCCCAATTGATCATGAGTCAATATTCAACTCAAATGATTTATTTATTTATGTATGAATAAAAAACCTTTTCAGCATGTTTGTGCCACTTTTATAAAACACACAACAATTATTATTCTTCACACATAGCATTGCATCAAAAAAACAAACAAAAAAAAAACAGATCAAATATTTGAGTCCAGGATGATCTCATGATCACTTCAGCATTAATAAAAGCAAACAAAAGCAAATTTTCCATACATATGAAGTACCCTCTAACTAGTGTGCTAGATAAGTTCTGTTAGTGTAGAAAAATTGGTCTGGCTGAGAGACAGGCCTAGGTTGAATCTGGGTCAGGGCTGAAAGACTCAGGGAGGCTGGATGACTCAGCAAGCAGTTTCTCTGGTGTCTCCCCCTGTTTCTTGGAGAAGTTTCCAGATGTAGTGGGTATAGGAGAGGAGAGGAGAGGCTGCTTGGCATAGTTTGGAGGTCCTCAACCAATCCCCAGCAAAACGAGGCTGGAAGGCACCTTATAAATAAGCATGTGTCAGGTCAGCAGGGGTGGAAGGTAAATATGGAGTGCTGAGGAGGCTGTTGATGGCTCTTGAGGGTGCCTCTTAGTCTGGGGGGTGACCTCTGGCCTGGGGTTCCGGTGCTGGAAGGATCCCCCACAACACACGGAGGAACCCCTTCCTGGAGGCACGGGAGCAAGTGAGAGGACAACAATAGCAGGTCAGCATGTCCGGGAGATCTCCTGAGAAGTCAGTTGGGTGGGCTGGTAAGTGATCAGTCTGGGAGGACTGTGGAGAGAATGTCAGTCAGGGAGGACGGTGTAGAAGTTAGCTAGGAGGGCTGTTGAAAGGGGCATGAATAAGAGCGGAGACTGCAAGCCAGGCCTTCCTGTCCAACATCAGTGCCTGATCTCACAAATGCACTTCTGGAAGAATGGTCAAACATTCCCATAGACAATCCTAAACCTTGTGGGCAGCCTTCCCAGAAGAGGTGAAGCTGTTATAGCTGCATAGGGTGGGCCAACTCAATATTGAACCCTACGGACTAAGACTGGGATGCCATTAAAGTTCATGAGAGAAAAGGAACTCCCCTAACAATTGGGACTTTTTGGGCTCTGAGGAATGTACGAACAAGATGTAAATGTAAAGTATTTATTATTATCAAAGGTCTTTAAAAGACTTTTAATAATAATTAATACTTTACAGTTACATCTTGTTGTTTGTACATTCCTCAGTTTCTTTTCTCTCAATCTACCAGGAATGTGGCCAAATTTCTAGCAGATTTCAAACCTCTTTTTTTTTTAATTCATGTCCGTGTAAAAGCAGGCGTCCCAATACTTTGGTAATATAGTGTATTTTTTAATGTAATGACAATGGCTTTTATTTTCTATGCCTAAAACTGATTGATTGATTGATTGATTGATTGGTTGATTGATTATCCATGTGATATTTTTTTTTGTACAATTGCCACATTTTTGGTTTTTAATTAGTAGAAGCTTTCAATATCTAATAGCACAGTAAAGGTGTACAACACATTTAAAAAAAATACTATCTGGGAAAATAGCAACCTCTTCAATTAGACCTTTTTCATTTATTCTCCTAAATTAAATAAGAAAAAAATATATTAGCTGAAACTCTTTAAATTATCTGCGAAGATCACTTATCTGGATAATTAGGCTGTATCAGTAAGGAAACAGATCTTATATTGATCTCGTCTGTTTCAATAACGTAGACACGCTCAAGTGAGGACTAACAGCCCAGCTACTCTAATGTACCACCAAACATTCAGTGCTAGCACATTGCATTTCATTGGCTTCCTAAAGTGGTTTGAAATGTACTGTATTATTTATAGCCTGAGGGCCCATGCAAACTTAAAGTGTAAAGCTGGCCATAGATGGATCAATATTTGACCGGTTCAGCAGGGACAGGACGGATTTCGATCCATCTATGGGCAGGCTGGTACTACAGAAGTTGATTGAAAAACCCTGTTGGTGCTATGTTGGTGTGGAGGTGTCTTACAGGAGGTCTGATATGTGGCATTGGGGGGCAAACTGAGTGGCTGTTTGGTATTGCGGTTTGGTGGTGAACAACTTCAATTGGGATTGGGTTTAGGACGGCTAAGATTGCAGATGTGTACCATATAGCAATCTTCTTGGAAGACATGCACTTCCTGGTATGGCATATCACGGATCTCATCTACATTAATTGGAGCCAACCTGAGACTCTTTCAAGGTTTTGAGAACCACCAGCCTTTTTTATTACAAAGTAATATCATTAAAATCCTACATATGTTGCTTAGCTGACTATGCAAGGTGTACTGTATTGTGACACCCGCCATTTGACTACCATCCCCTTGCCATACCGATACATGCTGGGTTGGTGACATCACAGTGACATCGCAAGGGGGTGGTGCCACCAGGTGACCTTGCCAGATGACTCCGCCCCTTACCTTTATAAAAACTGTTAAAGGGCGGAGCCTGCAGTAGGCGGTTAGCCTTTCTTGCGGGCGGATTGTTTTTTTTCCAGGTCCGACAGTAGTGTGGGTGTCGTGATTGATGATGGATCTACATCAGAGGACATTTATTTATTTATTTTAATAAAGGAATTGTCAAAAACTGTGTGTATTTTTATTTATTTTTGACACTTTTTTGGTGAATGGGTAATGGCCCCATACTCATTCACATGGGGGGAGTGCTCCCCCTCCCCAAAGTACCCCCCATGTGGGCTGGTATGGTTCAGGAGGGCGGTGCTCGCTCATCCCCCCTTTCCCGACCTTCCGGACTTCGTGCTCGGGTAACAGTCTGGTATGGATTTTGGGGGGATCCCACACTGTTTTTTTTTTTTACATTTCGGCGTGGGGTTTCCCTTAAAATGCATACCCAAATGTATTATATTGCCAGAAATTTAAATGTCCTTATTTTTCTTTATAAATTTCAGTTTTGCTGCAGCGGGTTCTATACACGATACAGATGTGCCACTTTACAGGCAGACTAAAGGGACCCACCAGGCACTATATTAAAGGGAATTTTTTAATTTTTATTGTTTCACTTTAAGCATCATTGCATCATTGCGTAGTTTTCTGCGTCGGGTATGCAAATGAGGTTTTTCCGACGATCCACGAACGTACGCGCGGCCGTCTCATTCTCTTACGTCGTCTCGAGTCGGCTTTTTCTGGCGTATAGTTAAAGCTGCTATTTTGCGGCGTATAGATAGACTTGCCATGTTAAGTATGGCCGTCGTTCCCGCGTCGACATTTGAATTATTTTTTTTTGCGTAAGTCCAAAAAATGACATTGTTGCGACGTCATTTTGCGCAAAGCACGGCAGGAAATTTCGAGACGGAGCATGCACAGTTCAATCGGCGCGGGGACGTGCTTCATTTAAATGAATCACGCCCCCTACCCGCCGATTTTAATTACACGCCGAGAGATACACTACGCCGCCGTAACTTACGGCGCAAATTCTTTGTGGATTCAAAGAATGAAAAAGTAAGTTACATCGGCGTAGCGTATCTCTGATACGCTGCGCCTATCTAAATGTATGTGAATCTGGCCCATTCTTTTTAAATCAGCTAAATACATTCCACTTGCATCAAAACACAGGGGGCCGGATTCAGATACCTGAGCGTATCTGTCCGGCCGGCGTAAAGTATCCTTTTTCAGAAAGAACTTGCGCCCTAAGTTACGGCGGCGTAACGTATGTGGGCCGGCGTAAGCCCGCCTAATTCAAATGGGGATGTTGGGGGCGTGTTTTATTTAAATTTGCTTTGACCCCGCGTATTTAAGAAAAATTTGGAACGGCGCATGCGCCGTTCGTGAAAAAATCCCAGTGCGCATGCTCGAAAATCTGCCACAAAACGTCATTGCTTTCGACGTGAACGTAAATTACGTCCAGCCCTATTCGCGAATGACTTACGCAAACAACGTAAAATTTCAAAACTCGGCACGGGAACGATACAGCCATACTTAACATTAGCTACGCCTGATATAGCAGTGGTAACCATACGCCGGAAAAAGCCGAACGCAAACGACGGGCGGTCGTTCGTTTCTGAATCGGCGTAAATACTAATTTGCATATTCCTCACATAAAAATACGGAAGCGCCACCTAGCGGCCAGCCTGAAATTGCAGCCTAAGATACGACGGTGTAAGACACTTACACCTGTCGGATCTTAGGGATATCTATGCGTAACTGATTCTCTGAATCAGGCGCATAGATACGACCGAGCGCACTCAGAGATACGACGGCGTATCAGGAGATACGCTGTCGTATCTCTTTCTGAATCCGGGCCAGGGTGTTCAACATACTTCAGTTCCTTTTTCTTACAAAGGAGCCACAGCTTCAGTAGTGTAGCGGTACCCCTGTAGGGCCTGCTACTAGCCTCTGTACCCCACTGATTACCTTGACTCTGCAAATCCTCCCTTACTTCTGACACCCTGGTTTCCATCATGTCACCAGCTGTGGGAGACTCACCCAGTATTAAAGAAACAGTTCAAATATGTTTACTGTATTATCAAAACACAAGATATATATATATATATATATATAATCGCCTTTTATAAACTTAACATGTAAACACAATATATTGAAATAAAGTTCTCTTAATTGTGAATGAACACAAATACATTAACTCAATCACAGAGACCTATGTTAACAGGTTAACAGGGGAGAGTAGACACCTGGCACTATATCTTATGTGTCAAATCTCTCCCTCCTGACTCCTCAACTCACAGGCCAGCAAATACTACACTATATGGAAAACAGTATAAACAATATTATATTCAATAGGATGGCTCCCTTTAGCAGTTCAATGCAACAAAAGCAGATGAGGGAAAAAAATTAGAAAGGGTATTCCTTGAAATCCAGATATCTTCAGCTAGCCTATTTATGTTGTAAAAAAAGTAATCTAAAATGGAAAGGTGTAGCAAAGTTAGCAAAGTTGTAATTTATCCTGGTAGTAATACAACTTCCTTCTTTTATACTCCTAAAGATGTCATCTGATGTGGCTACTGAAATCAGTATTGTGTACTGAGCATAGGCATCTGCTTGCTGTGTCTGTTATAGAATATCTTCTGTGGGACTACAAGTACCACCAGCTAAACTGTGTGGGAAGATTTTTGACAGTAGTGTCCTTAACTATAACATGGGCTATACCCGCTCACCACTCCAGTTCTCAGATGCATTAGAAAGCGGTGCAGATGATGAAAAGACTCCAGCCGGAACTCTCTCTCTCTCTGTGTCTTTGCTCTGGATAATGGCAGCCGCCGCGCCACTCTGCAGCTTGCTGGAATCTGCATTGCAGGCGCCTCTGGATGAGCTGGAACACCCTCCAGGTTAACTGCACTGAAAAAGCTATGCTGACTGCAGAGAACCCTCTTGGTATAGCTGGTCAGTTCCCCACTGTGTAGGCCACAAATCGCCAACAACTCCCTGTCACACAGACCTCCTGCCGGGAGAGTCAAAACGGCATCCAGAGAGGCTGATCTAGGCCGTGCCAGCCCCTTTTATCTCCTTTCCCAGCAGTCTGTTCTGTTCACTCAGGATTCTGTTCCTTGTAGTTCAGATCAGTCCTGCTGGCAGAGTCCCTTCAGCATTCTAAACTACACGTCCCATGATTCTTTGCTCTACATCCTCACACAGGAAGAAAGGAAATTCACACATAGAGTCCAGCAATCACTAGAGGGAGCCAACCCCACTTTAACAACACAAAAAAGTGTCTTTAAATTGTAAGCATAATAGCCGGCCCTGGCTACAGTAGGAAAGCCTGTCCCCCACCAGCATGAGGTAAAGGATGACCCTAGCGTCAAAAGAGTGGTCTCTATGTAGAGATCTGACCTGCCCTCTGCTGTATCGTATGTTTGTTCTGTGATCAAAAACGGTATGCAAGACCCTGCTACATTTTTTTTATTTTGATACTGTCCTGTACATATGTCATATGATCTTATATCACATGACATACATACAGGTCATTCTTTATTTTTTTTATTTTTTTAAGAGTTACATTTTTTTGGAAGAGTTTACAAGCTTCTGCCACACCGTGGATTTTGTGCATTGTGTGTTTCTCATATTCCTGAATGCAAATGTTAAGCCATTCAGTTACAGGACAGTGCCTCTAGAAAGAAGCTCAATGCCTTGTTTCCATGAACAGTGAAGGATTATGGAAATTTCCCCAGTTCTCATAGTCACCGGGAAATTAATATTCACATGCAGAATGTTCCTGATCCTCCTTCTCATTCCTGTGTTTTAATTTTGTTATTTCATTTCATGTTCGACTTCATTACCCAGTGTTACGGAAACCTCCGACTTGAATACTTTGCTTAAAGGGGGATGGAACAGTTTTTTGTCATTAAAATAAAATAATTAAAAAATATATATTGCCAGACAACTAATAACAGATCATCAATGGTAGAGCGTTGAGAAAACAAGACAAAAAACTATACTTCTTTTTCCCCCCAAAGATGTCCAGTATTTTCACAGCAATTAGTTGTGAAAGGAAAAAAGGAAGGCTGAAAATGAAGCACCGAGAAGGGAATCATGCCCCATTCCTTTTCTGTATCCAAACTACAGGGAATCTCACTTAGTAACTACCCCCCACCACACCGATCATCTCTCCTGTAAATAATCTTCTTCCCCATGCTGCCTGGGCCCGCCCGTGTGCTCCTCCGGTAGCACTGACATCTTCTTTTACTCTCCCTCTTGCCAGCTGCAGCAGGGTACGGGATCACATCAGGATGGAGAGCGGGTCAGCGAGGCTTAACAGGGTCCTGCGATTTCTAACAGCAGCCCTGTAGCTAGATACTGACTTGCAAAACCTGCTGAGTAGGTCCTTTTAAAGCCCCATACACACGGTCAGACTTTTGCCCAACTAACTTCAAAATCCGGAACTTTTCGCATTTGTCCGACCGTGTGTACGTTGCATCGGACCAACTTTTTTGGCTTTCATCGGACAAAAAGTTGGGTCTGCGAACGGACCAACTTTCCGTGTGTACAGAAAACAATCGGACTTTTGGACAAAGTAAAAATGCGCATGCTCAGAAGTAAAGAGCAGCCGGAAGCCTTCTGTCTAGTAAAACTAGCGTTCGTATTTGAAAAAGCACATTCGTGACGCGGCAAGTTTCGAAATCTAGAAAGCACTCACACGAAACGTCAACTAACTCTAGAGTAGCTGAAGGAACGCAACGGGTGATGTCGGAGAATTGAACTTCCTCTTTTAAATGCTCGGCAGTACGTTGAAACGTCACTACGTTCGTGTTGGTTGCCGAAAAAGTCCGAGCGTGTGTATGCTATGGGTGTGATCGGACAAATCAATTAGGACAAAAATCCAAGGGAAATTTTGTTGGATGTCCGACCGTGTGTGCCTTTAGTACCACGCCAACAAGCTTCAGTGGACAAATGCAGCATGCTTTTGACATCAGTTTTTAAAGCTCACCAATCAGTATTTATTGCTGGTGTAGTTGACCTCCTTCTGGCTTACATGTGACCTGCTTCAGCTGCTTTTGCATTCATATAGACTTGTGTGGGGAGAGAAGCAGTTCTGAAGTAAACAAAAGCCCATTGACACAAGCCCTACAGATGCTTAACGATGGTCAGGTGTGCAGGCTTCAAAGTGGCAGTGTTGCAGTGCCAAAAACTTTTTATATTTAGCAAAGGAGAGAAATTACGCAACTCAAACTCTCGTAAGCCGGCCATACACGGTTCGAATTTCGAAAGAATTTTCGTACGAAAATCGTATCAAAGAAATTTTGTACGAATTTTGCACCGTTAGTGGGCTGCAGCAACAGCCGATTTTCGTGCGGCAAACAAATTTGAGAAATCCGACATGCTGGAAATTTTTTGAAAAACAAACGATTTTCGGATCAATGATGGGAGAATCGTACGAGAAATGTAATAGAAAAAAAAATACGCATGTGCAAGAAAAGAATATTCCCGGAGAGAAACGAAGATTCCCAGCAACATGAAGGTTTTGGCGGCCGAATTTCGAAAATCAATGGTGGCATCATCGGATCACAAAAAAATAAAAACGTTCTGATTTCGAAAATAAAATTTGTTCGAAATCGACCGTGTATGGCCTGATTTACACATTCTGTCAATGCGCAATTTATCAGACAAGTGCAGCAATAGCCAGATCTTTACAACCTGGCACAAATATTACCTTGTGTCTGCATTTTAAAAACATGGAATTCCAAAAGACGTACAGTAATGTAGCACCCTGATGTTTAGGCAGGGCTGCTATCAAATTTAGTTGCCCGGCAATAGTTGCCTTGGTCAATTGTTAGGAGATCAATTGATTTCCTTCTAATTTTGGAATTGCACTTCTCTCTTTCGTCGCTAGGTGGCCGCTAGGTGACATTGTAGCTGGTGACATTAGATAAGACAAGGGCAAAGCAAGGACAGATTATGAATGAATGGGGTGTCTCGGGCAATTGGCAGGGGTTTCTTTAAGTCCCTTGGGCTGCTGGGAGAGCCTAATTATTTGGGTGAAGTCAGTTGATCAGGTGTGTTGTGCTGCCCCAGGCTGCTAGGCCGTAAGCCTGAGGCCTATCCTGGGGACATCTGGCTGCTAGGCTGCCTGAGGGCCTATCCAGAAGCAGGAGAAGAAGCGTAAGGGTTGGGACTGCAGGCTTGTAGTTCAACCAGAAGTAACGGGTTCCGCCGGCCAGGGAACCAGTTGTGGTTTGGAGGTAAAAGGGAAGATGTCGCAACTAAGGGACCTTCCACCTTGTAACCGGAGACTACTTTGAGTAAGCTGAAGCCAGTACCAGAGTAGACTTCTCACCAGCCGGGGATGGTGAAGAAGTGGGAAAACTTCAGCAAGTGCCATTTAGGGACCCAGTGGGACAGCAGAGGTGACACTTGTGGAGCATCAGTGAGTGCCAAGCCAGAGACCTAGCATGTCAGTGGGGGTGAAGCTTGAAGTGCATCTATGCGTGCCAAGCCTGGGACCCAGCAGGGAAGCAGGGGTGACGCTTGAGGAAGATACTGAGTGCTAAAAGTGAAAGACCTCAGGGGATCCAGTGGCTAGTGGATCCGAAGTCTAGTGAAAGACTGGGAGTTTGTTGAGCAAAGACCCACAGTGGGTGACTGTGGGGTAAGGAGAACTGTTCATGTTGCCAATAGTTGAATACAACTACAGTTAGTAACTGCTACAAGATTGTTGCCACCTATATAGAAGTGGTGTCCAGCTGGAGGCCTTCACCTGTATAGCTGTCTGCCTATAGAGGTCTCGGAGTCTGCCAATTATCGTTGCATCTAGGGTGTCCTGGCCCTAACCCTCTCTCCCATAGTTCTGTTCAAGAGACAATAAATCTCTTTGCATTCAAAAAGTGTCTGGCACCCACCATTTCATCTTGCATTACACCCACCATGCCTTGTAACCCACTCTACATTGAAGGATGTCAGCTCTCCCTAACTCTGGAGGTCACCATTAGGCCCAGCACTTTGCTACAGTAAATACAGATCACATTAAAAAAACGTTGGGGCAAGCTTTGCAAAATTAAGTTAAAATGACTAAATCACCAAAGATATGCTATGGTGTTCGCGGCTTGGTTTTTGATTAACATGGCACCAATTCAAGCCATATATGGACTAACAATACTCTTCCATCATGCTACAATGTAATAAATAATGTCCTCCTCTTCCACTAAATTACCATGATCAGGTCTTCCCCACTTCTCCACTACTAACAATGAGTTGCATATTTCAGCCTCATATATTTCCCAGCATTTGCATAAAAAATTATACTCCTCTGAAAGAAGTTAACATTTGGTATTCAGGATCCTTGTTGTTGCCTTTGTTCATTAGAAACAATTTTCTGCTTCACTGATCTGAGCGTCTGCATGTGATGAAAATCTCAGATATTCAGGGTATGAAGGATGGCTTTTTGTTTAGGAAACAGTGGTCCACATTGGCTATACTTTATAGATTACCACTCTCCATTTTTATATCTTTCTTGAGCATTGTGATTATATTACAAGAAGTTATATGCCGAATAGGAGTAATAAGCCGAGTAAGAAGAAGTTTGCCCGCTGTCTAGGAATTTAGAGGCTCTGATCTTCCAGGAAAATTGATATTGTGAGGCAGAACTGAGAAATAATGGGATGAAAGCAATAATGAATATAAATATATAGTAGATATCAGTTGCATCATCAGTAGAGTGAAATGTGAAGTCAGAAAACAAAATGTTAGAAACAAGCAGTTGTACGACCCTGTAAGAAATGTTTTGCCGCGCACACACGAACGGAAATTCCGACAAGAAAAACTTTTCTTTTTCGATGGAATGTTGGCTCAAAAATGAAGTTCAATGCTTCCGAGCATGCGTCGACTTGATTCTGAGCATGCGTGGATTTTTGACCGATCGTTTTTTTCTAGTGTTTTTTTAACTGTAGCACTGACCCCCGAAGGAGCTGCTGGTTTAATTTGGGCCTCCACTCTACCAATAAACCCCACTAACTTGGCTCAGCTGTGATGCAATGCAATTCAATACAATGTAAGACAATACAAAATACCTGTATTGTAACCCCAGGATCCACTGACTGCACTTGGAGGGAGAAAAACAGTATGCCACAACAACTGGATACTTAAGCAGAGATATATTTTACTGTGAAATATGCGAAGAAGTGATTACATGAGGGCTCGTCCGGGATTCTACTTTTCAACAATAAAAATGTCCCCTTATACTACACCTCACCCTTGCCAAGATCAGCCATGGATGCAGCTGCCGCGTCCAGGTGGTGCATTGATGAAAATGTCCCCTTGGAGCCTAGTGATAGAGATCAAAGGGGAAGCTTGGACCGAAGAGAAACTACTCCAAGTCCTGAAAACTTGATCCATAGATAAGAAGTTCTGGGTGACAGATACGAAGGTAGATAATACCAACCCACACACATACGCCCTATGTGAATGGGAATATGGGCTTCCGGATTGCTTCAAAAACCCTAGTGTGAAGACCACAGAGAACATAGAACTTATCCTGATACACCCTACAGGAGAGCCAGACAGTCCTACTACTTCTAGTGCACTGGCACCCAACGGAGCCGCAGGACAAAAGGGGCGAATTAGTTAAAGAGAGTAGATCCCAAATCCGGGGGTAGTGCTACACGTGCTACATACTGTAGCCATCAGAACATTTTAAAACAGGTTCTATTTTTTTTCACTGATGGGAAAAAAAACGATGGGGCCCACACACGATCGGTTCGTCCGATGAAAACGGTCCATCGGACCGTTTTCATCAGACAAACCGATCGCGTGTACAGGGCATAAGAGGACACAGGGCCACACAATGAGATTGAAGGAGATGTGGTTTAACCTTATGCTGTGTAGGTCTTTTTTTCACTGTCAGGGCGGTAAGGCCATGGAACTCTCTTCTATAATCGGTGGCGTCAACAGGAAGTATTGATCATTTTAAAAGACACTTGGACGTGCATCTTAGTGAACACATTATACAGGGATATGGGAAATAATTTTCTACATGCACACACACCTACACAGGTTGAACTGGATGGACTCTTTATTCAACCCTACCAACTATGTAACTATAAATAAACTTACACAATTATAATAACTAAAAGACTGAATATTTGGTTTGTCGCAAGTCTAGTCTTGACTGTTTCTTCTTAAAACAATATTGTGTCTTCTAATTGGAAGTAGTTCTCTTAACCTTACCGACTATGGGCCATATTCTTATACATCTAAGGCGGCGGAACGTATGTACTTTACGTTACTCCGCCGCAAGTTTAAGTGGCAAGTGCCTGATTCACAAACCACTTACCTGTAAACTTGCGGCGGCGTCGTGTAAAGTCCACCCGCGCAAGCCATCCTAATTCAAATGATCCTGGCAGGGGGCGTGGATCATTTAAATTAGGCGCGCTCCCGCGCCGATCGTAATGCGCATGCTCCGTCGGGTAAATTACCCGACGTGCATTGCGCTAAATGACGTCTCACGGACGTCATTTGTTTTGACTGTAACGTAAATGGCGTCCAGCGCCATTCACGGACGACTTACGCAAACGATGTTAAATTTTGAAATTTCGATGCGGGATCGACGGCCATACTTAACATTGAGTACGCCACCTAGGGGGCATCTTTATCTTTACGCCACGTATCGCTTACGGAAACGACGTTAAAACACTACGGCAGGCAAGCGTACGTTAGAGAATCGGCGTGACTAGTCATTTGCATATTCTACGCTGACCGCCACCTAGCGGTCAGCGTAAATATTGCAGCCTAAGATACAACGGCGCAAGCCGTCGTATCTTAGGCATGTTTAAGTGTATCTCAGTTTGAGAATACACTTAAACATAGGAAACGGACTTACGTAGGCGTATCTGCTGATACGCCTACGTAACTTGTTTAAGAATATGGCCCTATGTAACTATTATGTTATTATTACATTTCAGGGAAATGTGCTGCAGGGAGCACAGTGGCTAAGTGGCTAGCAACGTCTAGGGTCGTCAGTTCAAATCCCAACCACGACACTACACTACCTGCCTGGAGTTTGCATGCTCTGCCTGTGTGGGTTTCCTCCAGGTACTCCAGTTTCCTCCCACACTCCAAAGACATGCTGGTAGGTTTATTGGCTCCTGTCTAAATTTTCTCTAGTATGTGTATGTATGAATGTGAGTTAGGGACTTTAGATTGTAAGCTCCTTGAGGGCAGGGACTGATGTGGATATACAATATATGTGTAAATTGACAGCACTATGTAATAAATAAACCATTTTTTTTTTGTATTCCTTATCACCACTATTATTGCAATAGATAATATTTTATGAATAATAATAATAATCATCCTAATAATAATAAAAATCTAAATGAAACAGTAGTGGGTGGAAATCTTATTTAATTGCAGATATTTTAATATTATTATTATTATATTATTGCCAATGCTTTAGACTCATGTGATAGGGCTAGTTTGCGAGGCAGTCATTTCCCATGTACCTCTGCTCTCCATCTCTCTATAGGCCAAAAAGCTGACCCATTCATAAATTATCACAATCAAACCTGGCAGCCCTTCCTTGCTCTTTCTGCCATTTAAAAGGCCAAGCACACCTAATGACGGCACCTAACCTCACCTAAAGGGGCCGATTTTCTCCCTGCCAAATAAATCATAATGCCTTTTCAATTAGTTTGCTCTTTCACTTACTTCTGTCCGGAATAATTAGAAAAACAATTGACATGCCAGGAGGAGAGGCTATGAAGTAGTTTTTCCTCTGATAATTATCTTGCTGTAGTTCACTTTCCCGAGCTCCCACCAGGTCACCAAAGCACAGAGAGGACACGGAGAGAGCATTAATGAGCTCTCATTGTAGATGTTAAAAAGCTTGTATTGATCTGTTTGTCCACGGAGGAGATATTTAAGCCTTTCTGCTAAGGGCAGTAGAGACAGAGATTCGTATCACAAAAGCCTTTTATCCAACCTTTTCTCCCTGACTTCAGTCCTGCCTCATCTCAGAAGCGCGTCTGCTTCCGGAGGTCAATTCTTTTAAACTTTAAAAACATAAAAACACGTACAGTGTAAGGTTTACTGTAGGGAGTTATGTTTCTCGTAATAGACTTCCACTTGTACCCACCAAGCCTGCAGATCCTATTTAAAGGTGCTCAGAATGCACTTTTGCTATTAGGCCCTAGTAAAGTGGATTGGAAATTTGAAGGAACTTTGTATGCCTTCCGGTCTGAGTTCTGAGAACTGGTAACGTAATGGAGTTATTTTTTTTTTTTTTTTGTAATCAAGGTTGTAAATATTTCAAGGGTTGACCCTTTCTATGAAGATACAAAGTGGAGAAGATACCCCCGAGGAGTTCAACAGGGATGAGGGGAATAAGCCGAACATCGGTCTTACCTATAATTATGGAATTTTATTATATATCATTGGATGGACCGATCGTGTGTACGAGGCTTAACTGTCACAACAATAAGTGAGCAGCACTTGCTTGATAAAAAAAAATTCACATTGCAAATAGGACCAGTAGGGTCAGTTCATTATGATTAAATTATTGTTGATAACAATTCTTAAATGGGTTGTAAAGGTTTGTTTTTTATTTTCTAAATAGGTTCCTTTAACCACTTCCCGACCGCCGCATGTAGATATACGTCGGCAGAATGGCACGGACAGGCACATCAACGTACCTGTACGTGCCTGCCTAGACGTGGGTCGGGGGTCCGATCGGGACCCCCCCCCCCCCGCTACACGCGGCGGTCGGGTTCCCTCGGGGAGCGATCCGGGACGACGGCGCGGCTATTTGTTTATAGCCGCTCCGCCGCGATCGCTCCCCGGAGCTGAAGAACGGGGAGAGCCGTATGTAAACACAGCTTCCCCGTGCTTCACTATGGCGCTGCATCGATCGAGTGATCCCCTTTATAGTGGAGACTCGATCGATGACGTCATTCCTACAGCCACACCCCCCTAAAGTTGTAAACACACACTAAGTGTACACTAAATCCTACAGCGCCACCTGTGGTTAACTCCCAAACTGCAACTGTCATTTTCACAATAAAGAATGCAATTTAAATGCATTTTTTGCTGTGAAAATGACAATGGTCCCAAAAATGTGTCAAAATTGTCCGAAGTGTCCGCCATAATGTCGCAGTCACGAAAAAAATCGCTGATCGTCGCCATTAGTAGTAAAAAAAAAAAATTAATAAAAATGCAATACAACTATCCCCTATTTTGTAAACGCTATAAATTTTGCGCAAACCAATCGATAAACGCTTATTGCGATTTTTTTTACCAAAAATAGGTAGAAGAATACGTATCAGCCTAAACTGAGGAAAAAAATAAATTATATATGTTTTTGGGGGATATTTATTATAGCAAAAAGTAAAAAATATTGCATTTTTTTCAAAATTGTCGCTCTATTTTTGTTTATAGCGCAAAAAATAAAAACCGCAGAGGTGATCAAATACCACCAAAAGAAAGCTCTATTTGTGGGGAAAAAAGGACGCCAATTTTGTTTGGGAGCCACGTCGCACGACCGTGCAATTGTCTGTTAAAGCGACGCAGTCCCGAACTGTAAAAACACCTTGGGTCTTTAGGCATCATATTGGCCCGGTCCTTAAGTGGTTAAGCTAGTGCATTTTTGGCTCACTTACCTTTTCCTTTGATTTCCCTTCTAAATGATTTTGTCTGACATTATATACATCTACAAATTTAATGGAAGCATTTAGACTGCACACATAGAAAATATATATTATAAAAATGCACCATAAATTTATTTAGTTTTGAACAGGGTAGGTAAGTATAAGATAGCTTTTTTTTTTCTATCTGTCTGTGACTCCCTTGTTTTCTATCTTTGTAATAACAACAATAAGTGAGCACTACATAAAATGGCACTTGCATGATGAAATAAAACTTTCAAATTGCAAATAGGTATCCAGTACCTTAGGACAAAATTATTGTTGATAAAAAGTATTAATTTAAATAAAAAAAAAACACTTGAAAAAACAATAACATTCATGTCTATATTTTTCAAAACAATTAGTAATCACTACATAAAATGGCACTTGCATGATAAAAATGTTTTTAAAATGTTCATACTGCACATAGGACCAGTTCCCTATAATAAAATTATTGTTGATAAAAATTATTAATTAAGAAAAAAAAAACTTGAAAAAACAATAACCTCTTCTGTAAGAGAAACCCATCAAAATAAAGTTAATGTACAATACTGTCAGTAGGGTTCAGTTCAGTATGATAAAATAATGATTAAAAAAAGGAAAACAATAATAAAGTTCATGTACAGCACTGTTAGAAAGATAAATGGGGGTAATCCACAAAGAGCCGGCGTAACGTAAATTTTCCCATTTAAGTTACACTGCCTTAAAATTTCTACCTAAGTGCCCGATCCACAAAGCACTTACCTAGAAATTTTTGGCTGTGTAACTTAAATTCCGCCGGCGCAAGGCGTTCCTCTTTTCATGGGGGCGATTCCCATTTAAATTAGGCGCGCTCCCGCGCCGGCCATACTGCGCATGCTCGTGACGTAATTTTCCTGACGTGCATAGCGCGAAATTACGTTACGCCAAGCTTTGTGGATCGCGACGGGTCAATAAAGTTGCGTCGGGAAAAAAAAAAAGATACGGCGGGGGAAAAAAAAATTAAAAAAAAAAAAAAAATCGCGTCGCTGGACAGAAGGGTCTGTTTTTACAAGGTGTAAACAGTTTACACTTTGTAAAAGCAGCCCTAATTTTGCGTTTGCAAACTAAAACTTACGGAGAAAAAACGAAGCTGAAAAGCTTCGTGGATCTTCGTAAGTGCTAATTTGCATACCCGAGGCGGCATTTCGGCACAAAATGCCCCCAGCGGCGGATGCGGTACTGCATCCTAAGATCCGGCAGTGTAAGTCCCTTACACATGTCGGATCTTCTGCCTAACTATGGAAAACTGATTCTGTGGATCAGTTCCATAGTTAGAAACAGGGATACGACGGCGTAACAGCAGTTACGCCGGCGTATCCCTTTTGAGGATCTGACCCAAGATTTCCATGTAAGGTCATTTTTCCTTAACACGTAACAGCAATGCAGGTTTGAAATAGGAAATCCCAGTTCCCATGATGCAATGCAAGCCTTTAAAGTTGGCCTCCCGGCTAGGTTCACACTGCTGCGAATTCAAAATCGCGGTTTAAGCGCGATTTTACCGCGATTTCGCGGCTGCGATTTTGCCGCGATTTCGGCCGCGATTTAAGAGACATCTGTGCAGGGTTTAATGTAAATCGCGGCCCGAAATCGCAAAAAATAGTACAGGAACTACTTTTTGAAATCGGTGCAGCGCCGCAGATGCGGCGTCGCACCGATTAGGACAGTGCTATTGCCGACAATTGCCGGCAAATGCCGCCGATTTGAGATGCGGTTTGACATGTGAAATCGCATCTCAAATCGTACCCAGTGTGAACCTGGGCTCCTACTCTGTGCAATTAGCATTATGTACCAGGACAGGTGGTTGAAACAAGGTGTGCATGCATAAAAATCTTTTCAGGCCTCATCGTTTTTTTATCGATTGATTCCAGTGTGTTAATGTCATTGTGTTGAGGCAGCTCATTTATTTTAAATAACAACCACAACAAACACCATTGCTGTAATACACTGCAATGCATGCTGTGCGGTTATTCCTGTTGTGGTAACATACGGCAAATGCTCATTACCATTCTGCATAGGTGGGAAGCAGGTCAGGTTCAGCTCTGCCATTGCAACTAAAGTAAACAAAACACACATTTAATTGAAAATACATTATATTGAGTTTACAATTAGGGTAGATCTGTATATTAATTTTGGTAATGATAAAAAGGAGAATATTTATATGGGAAGAAGTTAAAAATAAATAATTTTTTAATCACCATTGTGATTAACTATAAGCAATTAAAAAAAAAAGTGTGAAAAAAAAATTCTTAAGGAAATAAAAACACCAAAGAATAATATGTTTACTAGAATCACACAAGTGATCATGTAATGGTACATTTGTGCTTCTCCAAACAATAAAGACAAGTTGAAGAGGCTGAGCAGACAAAATACATATTCATTATGCGTGTCTACAGTGTTTCCCCGGAGACAGACAACTTTGAAGAAACTTGAACCAGAACTTTGACCTTCCGAGAGGCCAGAGTTCAAACAAGCTGCTTGGAAAAAAAAGCCTTTGTTGGATTCTTCGATAATCTGACTGATTTGGGGCGTCTGGTCAGACTGCGACCTTGATGTCTAGGATGGGAAATTTGTAGAACTTTGCTGCATAATGTGGGTCTTTAAAATAATGGCTATTCTCGAGTATTTAGGGTGGAACCGGAATGGTCCATCAATAGGCTTCACAACAAAGACAAGTTGAAGTCTTTAAAGGTAAACATAGCAGCAGTTAGAGAGAACTACTTCCAATTAGAAGACACAATAATGTTTTAAGACGAAACAGTCAAGACTAGATTTGTATAAGAAACCAGATATTTAGTCTTTCAGTTATTATAATTGTGTACGTTTATTTATAGTTAGGTAAGGTTGAATAAAGACAACAGTCCATCCAGTTCAACCTGTGTTGGTGTGTGTGTGTGTAGATAATCATTTCCCATATCCCTGTATATTGTGTTCGCTAAGATGCACGTCCAAGAGTCTTTTATAATGATCAATACTTCCTGCTGACCAGGGGTCAAGTCCTGGGGGGAAAAGTGTGGGAACTCCCACCCAAGATCCACTCCCCCACAAAAAAAAAAAAATGATACGCTCATATGCATAATTACTAAACCGCATGTTTTTTTTCCGAAAAAAGAAGCAAGTTCTTTCTAAATCCCGCGATAACTCACGGCAGACCTCCGCAATGTCTCCTGGGAACAATGACAAAAGCTCCCAGGAGACATTGCAGCATTGAGGAAGATAAATCCATATACAGGAAGCGGCCAGTAACAAAGGATTACTAAGGTTCGCCTGCCCCTGACAGTGACTCGAGCTGGGCATCGCCGGTTAGTGAAGGATTGGCTCAGGCGGCTCGGCTGCTCTTGGCTGCTCTAGTCCTGCAAAGGGAACTGAGTTCCTGCTGTGAAAAAAGTGCAGGAACTCCGTTTCCACGCGTTCCCGCAGGACTTGAGCCCTGCTGCTGACACCACAGATTATGGAGGAGACTTCCACATCCTTACCGCCCTGACAGTGAAAAATCTTCTATGCAGATTAAGGTTAAAGAGCATCTCTTCCAGTCTCATTGTGTAACCCTGTGCCTTCTTATGCCACACGATCGGAAATTCCGACAAGAAAAGTCAGAAATTCCGACCGTGTGTAGGTTTCATCGGACTTTTGCTGTCGGAATTTCCGCAAACAAAAGATTGAGAGCAGGTTCTCTATTTTTCCGACGGGAAAAAGTTCCCATCGGGAAATCCGCTCATCTGTATGCAATTCCGATGCGCCAAAAAACATACATGCTCAGAATCAAGCAGAAGAGCCGAACTGCCTATTGAACTTCATTGATCTCGGCTCGTAATACCTCTTGTATGTCACCGCGTTCTTGACGGTCGGAATTGTGTGACCGTGTGTATACAACACAAGTTTGAGCCAAAATTCGGTCAGAAAAAATCCACGATTTTCGTGTCGGAATTTCCGATCGTGTGTACGCGATATAACACCCCTCCGACTAAAACGTTTCATACTTACGCTGGGATCACCACTGAGGTATTTGTATATCACTATCATATCTCCTCTCAAGCGTCTCTTCTCCAGGTAGTCATTCCTCGTAATTGAGGTCCTCCAGTCCCCATATTAATTAAGTTGCCCTTCTCTGGACTAACTCCAGCTCCAGCACATGCTTTCTGAGGATCGATGACCAGAACTAGACGGAATACTGCGGATGTTGCCGAACCAGAGTTTTATAAAGTTACAGGATTATCGTTTTATCTCTGGAGTAAATTCCCTTTTTAATGCATGCTAATATTCTGCTGCCTTTGCTTGCTACAGCTTGGCATTGCATGCTATTGCTCAGTCTGTCTTCTACTAGGATCTCCAGATCTTTCTCCATCCTGGAATCCCCCAGGGGTTCTCCCCCCTAGTGAGTAACTTGTGTTCATATTTTTATGAGTTATGAAGAATTTATATTCTTCCTCTGTTTAACTCTTCTTACTACTTACTAAATACTTACAACTTACTAACTTACTTACCTTATTTATTGGTGTAAAACACTCAATTTTTTACCTTGCAAATAAGTTGAAAATAGTGTGTGCGTGTTATACGCAGATACTGCAATTTGGGCTGCCTCGTAGAGAACGGGGAGGAGGTGGGACGAGCACCTTTAGATTATATACAGCGAGAATCTCCTGTTTTCTCAGCGACCTCTGTAATAGGAAGTCCCGTCTCCTGGGCCGGCATTGGACCAATGTTCTGTCTATCATAGAAGCCGGTCCAAGAGGTGGGACTTTGTCTTAAAGAGGCCACTGGGTAAACAGGAGATTCTCGCTGTATATAATCTAATGGCGCTCATCCCGCCCCCTCCCTGAGATGGACATTGATCAGGCTGCATTCATGGCAATGGGGAGCCAATGTTAATCAAACTGCATTGGTGGGCAATTGTGAGGCTGCGGATGGGCATTGATCAAGCTGCATTAATGGGCAATTGTGAAGCTGCAGATGGGCATTGATCAAGCTGCATTGATGGGCAATTTTGAGGCTGCAGGTGGGCATTGATCAGGCTGGATTAATGGGAATTGACCCTTATTTTGCTTCAAAGTTCTTTATTTAAAATTGAATTTTTTTTCCAGAAACTTCCCTCTTAAAATGAAGGTGCGTGTTATACGCCTGTGCGTGTTATATGCCAATAAATACGGTAGTTTGATTCTTCAGCTTGGGTGTCAGAGATTAGAGGTCACCTGAATTCTGACAGCAGTCTCCCTGGCAACTACCCTCTCTCCCTCTGATGCTGTGGCTGTCCCTCGCCGGCTCTATGTCCGTGATCTGAGCGCTTACATGTCACGATTATACTGTCAGTCACCACTCTCAGCTCTCCCCCTCCGGGCTGAGGAGGGGGTGGAAGTGGGAGCGGATGGCTCAGGCTCTCAACAGCACACTTATAGGCTGAGCCAGCTGATGATCAGGCATCTAGATGGATCCTAAAAATATGATCAGGATCCTTTCAGAGTCACAAGGAAGTGCACTCCTGTGACCCACTAGAAGAAATGGCCAAAAATGTTTGGCCATACTTCTTTTTTAAATAACAACACTGTGTAGTTGGTTATATGCCTCTAAAAACTATGGGGCTCTGTTGTTTGATGCCATTATGCACTGTTAGGAATAGGGGGCCAGATTCACAAAAGAGATACGACGGCCCGTTCTAACAATGCGACTGATTCATAGAATCAGTTACGCATAGCTAGCCCTAAGATCCGACAGGTGTAATTGACTTACACTGTCGGATCTTAAGGATGCAATTCTAGGCCGGCCGCTAGGTGGCGAGGCCATTGCGGTCGGCGTAGAATATGCAAATGACTAGTTACGGCGATTCCCGAACGTCCGCGCTGCCCGTCGATCTAACTTTACGTTGTTTCCGTCGAGTTACGCCGCGTAAAATTAGGGCTGAGCCCTAGTTGTTCTAAGCCATGTTAAGTATGGCCATCGTTCCTGCGTCGAAATTTAAAAAACCACGTCATTTGCGTAAGTCGTCCGTGAATGGCGCTGGACGCCATTTACGTGCGACGTCATTTAGCGCAATGCACGTCGGGTAATTTTCCCGACGGAGCATGCGCAGTACGTTCGGCGCGGGAACACGTTTAATTTAAATGGTGCCCGCCCCATTTGAATTAGGCGGGCTTGCGCCGAGTGGATTTATGTTACACCGCCGCAAGTTTACAGGTAAGAGCTTTGTGAACCAGGCACTTACGCTGTAAACCTGCGGCGGTGTAACGTAAATCGCATACGTTACGCTGCCGTGGAGCAACGTAATTCTTTCAGAATCTGGCCCAGGGTCACTATGAGGTTGATTTACTAAGGTTTACTTAGCAAAATTAATTTTCAGTTAACATAGCTTCACTTTATTCACTAAGCTAAGTGAACATTCTTTACTTCGTAATCCCCTCCTAGTTAGGGTGTAGGGTGTCAGGCAAATTTATCTTGACTCTGTAGCCAGTAGAGCAGTGGTCGATTACTTTAGTTTGCTCAGGGTTTCACAGGCCCCATTGTAATCTAGAAGTGAGAGAAAAGACAGAAGGGTAGTCTGATCATTAATAGGGATCTAGACAATCCCTGAGGAGGCGCGTCCAGTCAGTTGCTGGAGAGCTCATAAATAGCTGGAGTTAAGTTGGTCCTGGGTCTGTTCATCAAGGTCCCAGCTCTGGTATAGCTAGGAAGCCTACTTCAAAGGTTCTAGTTTTTGGTCTAGAAAGCTTGCTGAAGAGTGCCCGGTGGAGTTGGAGGAGGACTACCAGCTGTTCTGTGGTATTCTGAGCTTTGTTTCTGCCTCACAGAAGAGTGCCCAGTGGATATCATGTGCTGGTTCTCTATTCTGCAGAGGGCTCTTGTAACTGTTCAGTCAGCAGTGTCCCTTAGGAGAACTTCGTTTTAGCTAATTATCCCACTCTGTTGTGGCACAGAGTAATTAGTAGAAGAGGTGTCCTAAAATTATTCAGTGTTCCTGGGGTATCCCATGCCCCCACCACTGCATTTAAGTTTAATCTGCACAAAAAAAAGCAGAAAAGGCACTCCCTAGTCTGTTTAATAGAGCCAGAGAGAGAGAAAATGAAGTGTGCCTGGCTGCCTCTGCACTAAAATTGGGGGATGAACCAATCGAATTACAGCAGCTCCTTTGGGAGTGTGCCACAACTTTTCTAGTAAATCAGTCCCACTGTGTGGGCTCAGCCAATTGTCTTCAGGGTACCTCTGACAATCAAGCTAGAGAGTGATGCTCAAATAGCAAATAAAGCTAAAAAAAAGATATGACAGAAAAAAACATTGCAGCTTGAGGTCCAAAATAATAGCAGACAATGACACATATGTTCTAGGATAACACAAAAAATTAGGGAAAATCAGGCCCCTTTTTACACTGGGGTGGGAGGTGTAGCGGTGCAATTTTTAGCAGCTCTATGCTGTCGGAATTGCCGCGGGATTGCAGCGGTATCTAGCCACTAGCGGTGTGGTTTTAACCCCCGCTAGCAGACGAAAAAGGGTTAAAACCGCCCGCAATGCGCCTCTGCAGAGGCGCATTGCCGCCAGTATAGCCGCGGTGTCCAATTGTTTTCAATGGGAAGGAGCGGTGGAGGAGCGCTTACCCCGACTTGTTCATTCCCCAACTTGTTCATTTCCCGACTTAGTTGGGGTAGGCAGTACACTTTGGTGGGGGTGGGTCAGCCATGCCCTGTGACATTTGACCTCTGGGAACCCGCCTTCAGACCTTTGACCTCAGGGGAGGTCCCTATTCCAATTCCTGAGTCCTAGCCATATTCTTCAATGGAAAACCCTAACCCCTAACCACTCCTTCACCGCTCCAAAGATGCGGCTAGCGGGACTTTTGAAGCGGTCCTGCTAGCGCACCGCCTCAGTGTGAAAGCCCTCAGGCTTTTTACACTGAGACTGCAGGGCAGGAGTTTTTCAGGTGGTATTTAGGCGCTATTCTTACCGCTAAACCGCCAAGATTACTCTTCAACAGAATAGATTCTAGGTTACCCAAATATCTAAGTCAGGTCCATTAGACGATCACCATTATCCTTTTTCCTTCTGGGTTATGTATCCCTTATGTATTCGGTCACAGCAACATTAGGTACTATTTGGTAAGGTGCTCCAAGGGGATGTGAGAATTTTTTGCTATACTCAAAAATTAAAAATAAAACTTTGTAACCCTTGACTATTTGACCCTCAAAAACAAATCATTCACACAACAAATAATCCTTCTCCCTCCTCGTGTCTCTTCTCCCCTCCTTGTTATATAAAAATAATGGGGCCGCACTTGCTGGCAAAGATGGGGACGGGGTGGATTGCCAGCACAGAACATTAGTATTTGCTCATTTATGAGAATATAACATCAAAAAGGTAAGTGAAGGTAGCAGTCATGACCCGACATTATGGACCAGAGCTGTTGCACCTCCTGCAACTACCTTAGTTCCACTCTATCGGTATTCCATAAAAATCGTGGGTCAGATCCACAGTGAGGGTCCACTACTGATACGCCGGCGTACTTTCAAATTTCCTGCGTCGTATCTTTAGTTTGAATCCTCAAACCAAGATACGACGGCTTCTGTGTTCGATCCGACAGGCGTACGGCTTCGTACGCCTTCGGATCGTAGGTGCAATACTTCGGCGCCCGCTGGGTGGAGTTTGCGTCGTTTTCCGCGTTGGGTATGCAAATTAGCGATTTACGACGATCCATGAAGGTACGCGCGGCCGTCGCATTTTCTAACGTCGTCTGTAGTCGGCTTTTTCCGGCGTATAGTTAAAGCTGGTATTTTTCGGCGTATAGATAGAATTGCCATGTTAAGTATGGCCGTCGTTCCCGCGTCAAAATTTGAATTTTTTTTTTTGCGTAAGTCGTCGGTGAATAGGGATGGACATAACTCACGTCTAAGTTACGTCATTTAGCGCAATGCACGGCGGGAAATTTCGCGACGACGCATGCGCAGTTCATTCGGCACGGGGACGCGCTTCATTTAAATGAAACCCGCCCCCCAACCCGCCCAATTTGAAATCCGCCGCCAGAATACACTACGCCACCGTAACTTATGGCGCGAACTCGCTGAGGATTCGAATATACGCCAGGTAAGGTACGGCGGCGTAGTGTATCTCTGATACGCTGCGCCTAACTAAATGTATGTGGATCTGGCCCCATCTGTTTAGGGTTTTTTCTCCAGCCACCTCTGAAAACAGAACACACCAAGTGTGGTAATGAAGAGACCAAATGGTCCATTTTATGCCATATTTAGTGTAACATTGGAACCAATTAATATATAACAAGCAAGCCGATTGATTTCACGCTAACCGTGACCACCGCACGCAACTTATTATTTAATGAAGTTCCGTTGTTGCATGCAGCATTATTAATCCTTGAAGGATGCTACTGTGTGACTGATCGAATTGTGCCTACAAAAGCAAACAGGTTTTTCACTTTCCAATTAGCAACATCAAAATCTATTGCTTATTAAAAGATCTTTACATCAAACCTGAGAGGTCACCACACTAATGCCAATAATTTTTCAACAACAACATTAAGCATCTTTGTGCTAGACGTGTTAACTACAAACAAGCAGACATACAGGCGAGGCGTTATATATGAGCTTTCTTAAAGCAACCAGAAGAACTTCCCGTGGGACTTGATTGTAGTGGTGACTTTTGTACAAATAGGTAACAACATTCGAAGCATGATACATGTGTATTATTAGGTCCCTGTTCTCATTCTGTCATCAATTAATTTAATCACCAGTTTAAAAACTCCATTCAGGGCTGCCGCGTTAACCAACCCAATATTTTTTGTGTTGTCAGGACAACAGTTGTGCATCTTACGAATCCAGCCTTGTTTATTATGGCAAGGGGCAATGTGCAAAGTGAGGTAACCCTACAAAATATTTTAAAACCCAACTCCAGGCTCCATGCATCCCCACCTTCACAAAGGACCCCCTTGAGACCATAGCCAGCAGTAGTACATTATGGTTCTTTTTCTACTTCATTTCTTAATGTCTTCTGGCTGGTTACTCAATGTGTTGGGTCTGCTTACGTCTTCTTCTGGTATTAGGTGATCATGGATGATGCAGAACGCCGCTCTCTGCATCAATACACCCTGTGGTTGATTTAATCAAGGGAAAATAGGCTGTTCACTGTTCAAGGGACTTTTACCCAGAGCTTAGTGAATACGATGAAGATTTGCTTACTTTTATTATCGAATTATCTGATATCTGTGTGCAGTGGCGTAGCGTGGGTTGTCCGTGCCTGGGGCGAGGCAAGTAGTTTGCACCTCCCTGACCCATGGACTTACGTATTTTCAGCTAGCTCCAATCTGGTCACATGATCCACTGTGTAAGGCCCCGTACTCACGACCAAACATGTCTGCTGAAACTGGTCCGCAGACCAGTTTCAGCAGACATGTTTGGCCGTGTGTTGGCCCGAGCGGACCATTTTCGTGCGGATCGGACAGGTTTCCAGTGGACAACTGTTTCCTGGACTTGCTTTAAAACAGTCCGCTGGAAACCTGTCCGCCTGGACATGTACGGTCGTCTGTACAGACCTACCGTACATGTCCTGCCGCCCGCCATCCCTCGCATGCGTCGAATGACTTTGACGCATGCGTGGAAGCATTTTAAAGGCAGGCCGCCCACATCGCCGCGTCATTGTCGCGGCGACACCGCGTCATCGTCGCGGCGACACCGCGGACACGCCCCGCGTATTGTTTACGCGCGGACTTCTGTTTGATGGTGTGTATAGCCATCGAACAGAAGTCCCCGGGCAGTCCCCGGGCAGACATGTCCGATGAAAACGGTCCGCGGACCGGTTTCATCGGACATGTTTGCTCGTGAGTACTCGGCCTAAGACAGCGGTGGCTCTAGGGAAGAGGAGAGTGTGCTTGATAATGACTGGTAAAGCCTGGAGTGGTGACATTATGCATATGTTCCTATGTTACATCTGTTGTTGGTGCTCCCTCCTCTCCACACTTGTGACAGCGCCCCTCTAAATTTTGCGCCTGGGGCGGTGGCTCCCCTGGCACCCCCGCGCTACGCCACTGTCTGTGGATAGTGCTGGACCAATAGAAGACATGCATGGCTCTCAGGGATATACAGTGGAATGCGATTTCCTTCAAAGCAGCTGATCCACAATGAAGGTTTAAAGTAGGTGGACCTTATTCTGATCCTAGGTTGCGACCTTTCTGATCTCTCTGAAAAGAGCAATAAACCCTGGGGTGGGTATTAAGGAGCGCCTAATACAACAGCTTATATCTTTTTAAATGTTTATTCATTAAGGCCTCGTACACACGACCGAACATGTCTGCTGAAACTGGTCCGGCGGACCAGTTTCCGTGGACATGTTCGGTCGTGTGTAGGGCCGACCGGACAGGTTTCCAGCGGACAAATGTTTCTTAGCATGCTAAGAAACATGTCCGCTGGAACCATGTCCACCGGACATGTCTATGGTCAGTATGACTCATCGGACAAGTCCGCTGGCCCGAGAACCCGCGCATGACATCGAAGTGATTCGACGCATGCGTGGAAGCATTGAACTTCCGGGTTCGCGCACGTCGCTGCGTCATCGTCGCCGCCACGTCACCGCGTCGTAACCGCGTCGTCACCGCGTCGTCTGTCCGCGGGAAATTTGGTCTGATGGTGTGTACAGCCATCAGACCAAATGATCCCAGCGGACAATTTTGAAAAAAAAAAACACAATATGTTTAACTTTTTGCTATAATAAATATCCCATTTTTTTAAAAAAAAAACTATTTTTTTTCTCAGTTTAGGCCGATACGTATTCTGACATTTTTTTTATTATTTTTTTTTAACTAGTAATACGGCGATCTGCGAATTTTGTCAGGACTGCGATATTGCGGTGGACACATCGGACACTTTTGACACATTTTTGGGACCATTCACATTAATAAAGCGAACAGTGCTATAAAAATGCATTGATTACTGTATAAATGTGACTGGCGGGGAAGGGGTTAACACTAGGGGGCGAGGAAGGGGTTAAATGTGTATCCTGGGAGTGATACAGTTGGTAGGTGTGGGTAGGATAGGCTTCTTTAAAGTGGAGGGTTTTCAGGGATCGTCTAAAAGCTAATAGAGTAGGAGATAATCGGAAAGGTTGGGGTAAGGTGTTCCATAGGATTGGAGAGGCTCGAGAAAAGTCCTGGAGGTGAGCATGGGAGGAGGTGATAAGGGAGCTAGAGAGCAGGAGGTCTTCAGAGGAACATCTTATGTGAAGAAGAACCATTGTGGGCGGACAGCTCTGGTTTGATTCAGGTCGAGTTCTACAGCCAGAGCTGCTTTTTCTCTAAAAAAAAGTAGCCCAGAGTTGGACTTTAAATTATGACTAGCTGTCACTGCGTCTTCACCCGGTTTCCAACTTGAATCTGAGCAGAGAACGAATATATATATGCAATGCATTCTTCTCTAAACTAAGCAGATTTTATCAAGGCTTTAAGTCTTCTCTAGAGACTCCTAAAAGTCCATTACGGGCAAAATGATGAAATATGTGCGCAGAAGAATTAAGGAAAGAAGCAATTGAGATGTAGCAATTGTGTTTAAACTTATGTGATTGTATTACCGGAAATAAAAATCGCACTTTACTGTTAATTTATCATTAATTCTAATGTCAGATCAGCGCTGTTACACTTAGCAAAGTTCAGTGTATTTTTTTTTTTTATTATACTTTAATATTATTACTGAATGTGGCTAGTATAAAAAGTATTTTAGATCAAGATAATAAAAAGTAGAGTAAATATATTAAAATAAATAGAAACCCTAACAGAATGACATTTAGTTCTTTAAAGCACTGTACATCATAAACATTTGCCATTTAAAAACAAAACACTGTTTATACTTTTTTTGATTATTTGTTATCTCAATGCTGTGATTTTAGGGTGAGCTTGGGTTTGGTCGATCACTGACCTACTATAGCTATGTGGTCATATTAGGTCTATGATGTCATCAGTATCCCTACCCCTTTCTACCTGCAGCTGCAGGATGAGAATTGCCCAGTCCGCAGTTGATTGGGCCAGAGTTGGCAGCTTCCTACTTTGTTTTGTCTGGACATGAGTTTGGACAGAACCCCAGCTCATCTCTACTGTCCACAGAGGCCAACTAGGATCAAAGTAACTGCTTAACCTCCTACCAGGGCCACTTAAAAGGGGGTAGCACCAGTCCTCCTGTACAAGGCCCAGGCCACCAGGAGGGGCCCGGGCAACAGGGAAATGGCATAAGGGCAGTAGAGGGGGTGCTCGGAAAAGCAGGAGGGGGCAATTCGAGGAACTAATCCCCTGGGTGTCTCTCCCTGCAGCAGCTAAAATCTGCTTTTAGCTGCTGCAGGGAGTGACACAGATGGGATCAGTTCCTGTAATTGAATGCCCCCATGCCTCACTGATCCCTTTCCCTGCCCAGGATTTAATTCCCCCTAAGAATGATTTTAGTACTTTTTTATTGAAAATATTCTAATATTTTTTTGGAGAGTGGTCCTGTCGGATAGGCTGTATGGGGCCACATGATTTCTAACAGCAGCCCTGCCTCTTGCCACCCACAAAACCCACATGTGCAGCAGCATAGAAGGTGAGATGTAATGCTCACTAGCCGCAGCTATACATCCATGGGTGGTGGGTGATAAAGATTTCTGTGCTGGGTGTGCACCCACCATTTTCTCCCAGCACAGTGAGTGAGCTGGCAAAGACAATTGTTTTTGAATGAAACAAATTTAACTAAACATATTTATGTAAATAACAAATTGAAATGAAACAAAACAATTTTCCTTCTGCACATGTCTATATGTGACCTGCTGTGATACGTCACAGCGATCACATGGTACCAGCAGCGAGCTGGTACTTGGATCAGTCACCGGGCGCGTCCTGTGGATCACGCTGCTGTGTGGCCCCGTGGCTGTGTGATCAGCGCATCCTGACAGGACATCATATGACTCCCAGTCAGGATAACTGAACCACCTCTCGACTGGTAACAGTGGTCATCTGATCAGGCAGACCTTCACCCCCCCCCCCTAGTTAAAGGGATGCTGGAGCTGGGTGGGAAGGGGTTAAAATACAGCACAGATGTTGTTCGATCGAGACGTATGTTCGATCGTTCGTCGAAATACAAACAAAACGGGTCGTTCGCGCCAAATTCGAGTTAAGTTTCACAGACCATAATTCACTGCAGCATCGCTGGCTGATGATTGGCCAAGCATGCACTATTAACCGCATGCTTGGCCAATCACAGCGCGCAAAAAACGGAGAGCCATAATTGGCCAAAGCTAGGGTGACTTTGGCCAATTATGGCTCAGGGGGTTTAGTACACGCCCCACACTATAGAAGGCCACCTGCAGGGCGGCCTTGTGTAGTGTGTTGCGGCAGTTAACAGAGAACAGAGAGAGACAGAGAGAGTGTCATTATTTGCAGGTAGATAGAGCAGGCAGGCAGGCTAGTCAGTTAATGTTACAGTGTGTAGAGGATATATATACATCCCAGGTGTTGTACATATATTTATACACTGTATAGTTTAGCTAGATCAGTTCTTCCTAATTTACTGGCAGGGAGGTGATTGTGCTATTTAAAGACGTTATCACAGGCATACTATAGACACCCAGCAGGTACAATATTTAACCACTTCCATACCAGGTACTTACGCAGCTTCCCGCCCAAGCCAATTTTCAGCTTTCAGCACTGTCGCATTTTGAATGGCAATTGCGCGGTCATGCTACACTGTACCCAAACAAAATTGGCGTCCTTTTTTCCCCACAAATAGAGCTTTCTTTTGGTGGTATTCGATCACCTCTGCGATTTTTTTTTTTTGCGCAACAACTAAAAAAAGGCTGAAAATTTGGAAAAAAAATTACGTTTTTATTTTTTTCTGTTAATTTTTTTGTAAATACGTTTTCTCTTTCAATTACGGGCACTGATATGGCGGCACTAATGGGCACCGATGAGATGGCACTGATGGACATCGATGAGGTAGTACTGACGGGCACAGATGAGGTGGCACTGATTGGCGGCGCTGGTATGCGACACTGATGGGCACACATAGGCGGCACTGATGGGCACACATAGGCGGCACTGATGGGCACACATAGGCGGCACTGATGGGCACACATAGGCGGCACTGATGGGCACTCATGGGCGGCACTGGGCACTCATAGGCGGCACAGATGGGCACTCATGGGCGGCACTGATGGATACTTATGGGTGGCACAGATGGGCACTGATAGGTGGGCACTGGGCATGGATGGGCACTGTGGGGTGGCACTGATGGACACTGGGGTGGCACTGATGGACACTGGGGTGGCGCTGATGGACACTGGGGTGGCGCTGATGGACACTGGGGTGGCAGCACTGATTTTTGCCAGGTTGCCAGTCAGTGCCCATTTGTGTGGCGATCCGAGGGGGGGCTGCGCTGATAAACAATCAGCGCTAACCCCCCCTGTCAGGAGAGCCGCCGATCGGCTATCCTCTACTCGCGTCTGTCAGACGCGAGTGAGGAAGAGCCATCGACGGCTCTTCCTGTTTACATCGTGATCAGCCGTGGTTGGACACGGCTGATCACGTGGTAAAGAGTCTCCGCCGGAGGCTCTTTACCGAGATCGGAGATGCAGGGTGTCAGACTGACACCCCGCATCACCGATCGCCGCGATGCGCGCCCCCACGGGCGCGCGCGGCATGAAATCCTGCAGGACGTTCTAGAATGTCCTGTCAGGATTTCATAACCACTTCCCGGACGTAAATCGGCCATAGGCCGGGCGGGAAGTGGTTAAAGGAACTGATGCAGGAGCAGTGATTTTAATGATGCTTAAATTAACAAAAAAAATATGAAAAATTCCTTTAAATATTGTACCTGTTGGGTGTCTATAGTATGCCTGTGAAAACGTCTTTGAGAACCCGAGTCTTGCCCCAGGGAACATGTATCAATGGAAAAAAAGTTTTAAAAACGGTCGTTTTTTCAGGAGTCCTGAAAAAAACTTCAGTTTTTAAAACTTTTTTTCCATTGATACATGTTCCCTGGGGCAAGACCCGGGTTCTCAAAGACGTTTTACGACAATAACTTGCATATTAGGCTTTAAAATGAGCACTTTTGAATTCGAACATTCGAGTCCCATAGACGTCAATGGGGTTCTAAATGTTCGCGCGAACGTTCGGTCTGTTCAAAGGTTCTGGTGCGAACCGAACGGGGGGGGGGGGGGGGGGGGGGGGGGGGGGGCTTGGTGTTCGGCTCATCCCTAATGGAAAGCATAGAATGTTTTCAAGTCACCGAATTTCTGGCAGGATTAACAGGTGTTTTTTGTACTTTTTGAACAAAACACTTTTAATGGTACCGGATAAAGAAGAATGGGTTTGTGAACAAACAAACATACTGTACATACTCACCTCACTTTGATGATGCTGCTGTCCACCATCAGCTTTAATCCCCAGAACATGACCACTGATCACACAGCTCGGAGCAGAGAACAGTGACTGTCAGTTCCAGCTCTCCGCTTTGCCCCTCCAGTGCTCACTGGAGCAGCAGGCAGGAGAAGGGGCAGTCGCAGCTGTGCACTGAGAGCTGGGGTCAGCTGTTATTTAGGCAGCTGGGTGGATCTCAACAATATTGTCAGGACCCTTCTAGAGCCTAAAGCTGCTCTAAGACATCATATGATAGCGGGCAATACAACGCTATTCGCTGACTCTGGGTCATAGGAGAGCACAAGTAAGTGAAGTCTTGTGACCCAAAAGACTCAAAAGCTTTGGCCATACTTCCTTTTTAACAGACCAAAAAAGGAGCAAATAAGAGACGTTTTTTTTGTTAGCATTTACATAAACTTTCAATAATAGCAGATCAGCAAGCTGGGACTCAGAGAATGGTATTACCGCAGTAGATGGGACGCCTTGCTGGATATTTCATTATCCACTTATCTTGAGTCATAACCTCCCTTTTGTTCTCTTCTCCTCTATGAATATGCATGGGCCTCGTAGAGCTTTTCTTCACATGGAGAAGACCCGCGCCAGACGGCTTGCCCTTTATTTCCTGAGTATCTAAATGCTATCCTAATTATAACTTATTTAGTTCATCATCTTAATTGCTCTCCTTGGCCAGATAATACAGGTCTTTAAAGGTTAAGGCTACCTAACAATTCTGCGTAAGTAAGCCCATCTGAAATGACTATGTGAGGCCAGAGGACAAAGCAATAGACTCTTCCCTTTCCCAGGACTTCAAACAGATCAGGGACATGGCACAATCAATTTAAAGGAATCAAGCAGCCTGAACCAAAGATTTCAGTTGTGACCGGTCTATTTGGGTCCTCTCTACTGTGGGAAAATACTCGGCAGACATCTATTACGTACAGATGTCCAACAGGCCCAGGTGACCGCAAATGTGAAAATGCCACATGCTTGACAAAAGGCTGCGTGCTAATTGGCCGTCTTGGAGGGATTAAAGAAGCCCCAGGGCTATTTCCTAACAAGGCAGGTTCTACGGACAATAAGGGAAGTCACCAGGGGCTTGGTACAGTGTAAAGGGGATCTGCCATAAAATAAAATACCTGTGCAAAAGTAGAACCCCCCCCCCCCCAATGTCCCCACTGTGTCACTTTTATTTAAAATATCTTCCCTTATCTCCTGAAGCTTTAAATTTATGTAAATGTATCCTTAAAGTGTTTGTACACCTTTGATTTTTTTTGTACAAAAATAACAAACATATCATACTAACCTGCTCTGTGCAGTGGTTTTGCACAGAGCAGCCCTGATTATCCTTTTCTGGGGTCCCCCACTGCGCTGCAAGCTCCTCCTCTTCATTGGGTGACCCCATGGAAAGCCGCTTACCATGGGGCACACATGCGGACTCGCTCCTGAGTCCACTGACACAGACAGCGGGACTTGGCCCCACCCCCCATTCCTGTATCACAGGATTTGATTGACAGCAGCAGGAGCCAATGGCTCCTGCTATCAATCTGTCCAATGAGGAGAGCAACAGCGGCTGGAGCTGCTGTGCTCGTGCACCTCGCTGGATCAGATCGTTCTCAGATATGAAAAAGGAGGGGTCTGGGGGGGAGCTACAGCACAGAAGGTTGTTCACCTTCATGCATGGAATGCATGATGATGAAAAACTTTAAAGTGGATGTAAACCCTCCATACACCCAGTGAAGTGATCAACAGCCTCAGATGATACACAGGGATGCACCAAATCTCCCTACATAGGTTTTATATGTATACATGCTGTCTGCGCATTTATATTCTGTTTAGAAAGTTCAGATCGTGTTAGGAAATCTTCTTTTCCTGTTTAACACAGAGTGTGATGTCTGGGCATACAGCCAAGATAGCTAACATTGCCCATTGGAGGAAAGACACACACTCCCTCTCATCATAGGCAGAGACTTCTCAGAGGTGTTTTACAATAGGACCTGCTCCCTGCTAATTTATTTTAGCAACCTCCCCAGACAGAAGATTCAGGCTGCTTTTTTCTAAAAAGTCTGAGAATTTATCAGGAGTTATCAGGCTGATAACAGAGGAACAGTTCAGGAGAGAGCTACGGGACTTTGCTCATTGAAGAGAGATAACAAAATACTGCAGATATATGTGCCCAGCTCAAATTTTAGGTTTACATCCACTTTAAGGCTTTACAACCACTATTTCGTTTTCTCAAAAAACTGTGGGGGAAATTCAATAAAGAAGGCAGTTTTTTGGCACTATGGCCTTTTAAATTGGCCTCGCCAAATTCAGAAATCTCTACCATCCACTTACCCAACACTTGGGGCAGATTCAGGTAGTTCTTAATAGTTCCACTTTTACAGAGTGGCGCTATTGATGCACCAAACTAAAAAATGATTAATAACTACTCTAAATTGGAGTACAGAGACAGACAGAGTGCCTGTCCCCATCTGCAGAGTAGCAGATCGGCACATTCGCTGCTGCTACCCCTCCCTGTCATTGGTTGTTAAGAAAGGTGTTGGCTTCACAGCCGACATCCTCCTCTGCATATGGATGATGGCAATGTAATTAATTTAATAAAAAAAAGTCTAAGGACCTTTTTTTTTTCTAATCAATATACAGCTGTAACATTTCCCAGATCTTTCCCAGCCTGTCTGTAGGGGAACATAAGCAGGAAGAGCTTCCAGTCCACATGTTAAAAAAAAAACAGCCTTTTGCAATACAGAGTAAAAATAAATAATGCATATCAGTAAACTGTTTTAAATTGTCACACAAATACTGTATATATTTTAAATCAAATCTTTATTATTTTTGGCAATAACATGGTGTAAAAGGATTTCTGCCAAACACAGGCTGTGTCACACCCTTCCAGCCTATGTCTTCGACTAGGAGGGAGGTGAAGCCTACATAAATCTACATGTAATATCCCACCCCCATTGTGTTTTGCTGGTTAGTGGAGGCGGAGGAGGGTGTGGGCTGTCATTTAGCACTGTGTATACTCCAACATGTGTGAGTCTAGTCACCTGGGCTGCTCAGATGTGATATGGAAGAAAATGTTCAGCATAGAAACTCACTAAAAACTGAGCATGTGCAGAGCTGCCAACACGGCTGTGGAGTGGGGACAAGGACAGAAGGGGGGAGACAGAGAAAAACAGTTTTTTTTGGAGAATAAAAAAAACAATCTCATAGTGACTGAGTGAGTATGAACAGCATATAATACACCATTTATTGAGAGTTTTTTAAGATATGAGTTAAATGACACTTATGCCGCGTACACACGACCGTTATTCATGTCATGGAAAAAACTATGGGCCAGATTCCAGTAGGGAGCGTGTAACTCTGTGCGGGTGTAGCGTATCCTATTTACGCTACGCCTCCGCAACTTTGACAGGCAAGTGCATTATTCACAAAGCACTTGCTCCGTAAGTTGGCCAGCGTAAGCCCGCCTAATTCAAATTTGTAAGATGAGGGCGTGTTTTATGCAAAATCATCGTGACCCCACTTAAATAACGCTTTTTACGAACGGCGCATGCGCCGTCCATGAAAGTATCCCAGTGCGCATGCTCCAAATTAACCCGCAAAAAGCCAATGCTTTCGACGTGAACGTAAATTATGCCCATCCCTATTCGTGAACGACTTACGCAGACGACGTAATCGACGGAAAATTCGACGTTGGCCCGACGTCCATACTTAACATTGGCTGCGCCTCATATAGCAGGGGTAACTTTACGCCGGAAAAAGCCTTACGTAAACGGCGTATCTGTACTGCGACGGCCGGGCGTACGTTCGTGAATAGGCGTATCTAGCTGATTTACATATTCTAGGCGTAAATCAGCGTACACGCCCCTAGCGGCCAGCGTAAATATGCAGTTAAGATACGACGGCGTAGGAGACTTACGCCGGTCGTATCTTAGCAACATTTAAGCGTATCTCAGTTTGAGCATACGCTTAAAGTTGCGACGGCGCGTATTCAGATTTACGACGGCGTATCTACTGATACGCCCGTCGTAAGTCTTTCTGAATCCGGGCCTATGTTTTTATCGATGTGATTCCTCTCAAGCCTGCCTTGCATACACACGATCGTGAAAAAAAAAAAGCTTGAGCAAAGCGCGCTGACGTACAACACGTACAACGGCACTATAAAGGGGAAGTTCCATTCGAATGGCGCCACCCTTTGGGCTGATTATGCAAATTTCCCTTCTCATAACTTGCTTCTGAGCATGCGCATTTTTCCCCCGTCATTAAAGCCTACACACGACCGTTTTTCTCGCCGAGAAAAACGACGACGTGAAAAACGTCAAGAAAAAATAGAGCAGGTGCTACATTTTTAATGCCCATTTTTCTTGTTTGCGAAAAATGCTCTGGAGCCTACACACGACCGTTTTTCACGGCCAATTTAAAAAATTGCATTTTTCTCGTCATGAAAAACGGTCGTGTGTACGCGGCGGCATCAAAGGTAAAAAATCTTTATGTTATTTATATCTGTCTACAGTTCAGCTTAAAATATGTACAAAGATGTTTTATTACTTTAGAGAATTATAACATTCAATAAAATCATTGTTTGGATATCGAAGATCTGAGAATTATTACAAATCAGGCAAATTAAAAAGTGACCAATAAGCTATACTCCTATCTATAACGTTTAATAACGTTTTTTTTTTTCCTGTGGCCCATCAGTAAATGATTCCCTTTTTACTGGAATATTGAAAGATTCTTCTAATAATGTATGTTTTGTACACGGTGGCCATTTAGCACATATATTTTATAATTTACATAACAGAAAATAATCTGCACATTTCCCCAATGTTTTTTTTTTTTTTTTTGCGATAGCAGGATAATTGAAAATTATTTATTTTCATCTAATCATCAAGGGCGCACTGATAATTGCCTTAAATAATTAACAAGCTACGTTGTTTAAGGAAACATTCAAATGTATAAAAGGAATAGGGGTGCAGCTTTGATGATGTAGTACAGATAAGTCAGTTAGTACATTTACTATTTTATGGTAATGGTAATTTTACGGTATTCATATTTTCACAACGATTATGAATGGCAACCTCCATACAGAGGCATAACTAGAGCATTCAGAGCCCCGTACATGAAACCATGAAGGACGTCGCTGACACACTGATCCCTGGGCCCTTTCCATCAGTCCCAGGCCCCTCCCACTGAGCCCGGGGTCCTTCCCACTGAACCCAGGGCCCTTTACTCTCATCGCGTGGGGTCCTTTATTTTGGTCATACTATAGGACCCTTTCACATTTTTTGCAGTGGGCCCCCTTCCTGCCGTCTTGGGGCTCCCCCCGTGGTGGTGGAACACCAAGGCCCGGTCGCAAGTGCGACCTTTGTGACATGCCGGTCAGCGCTCTCAGCCATTGACTGGCTTCTGACGGACCAGCTGCTGTACACACGGGCCTAATGTCTGGTGTCAGGGAAATGCTGGCCAGCACATGCGCACTAGGATTTGTGCAATGCAAACGCCTATGCGCATGCATGCACGTACACGCGCCCCTTTAACATTGGCTCCAAATGGCATATATAAGGATGACAATTTCACTAGGGCCTTTGCTGTCTGATCTTCAGTCTTCCCCTGTATCCTGTGCCTATACTTGACCTTGGTGACCCAGCTTTTCTGACCATCCTGATTATCTCCAAACCTGCCCCCGGCTTGTCCTTACTCTGATTCTGCTACATCTGCTTGATCTCCTGATGCCAAACCTCTGCCTGAACTTTAACTATTCTTTGCCTATGCCTTTGATAACTATGCAGGAGTTACGATCTCCAGATACGCCGTCAGAACTCTGAGTGTAAGGTGTCGCATCTCTGCGCCTGATTCATAGAATCAGATACGCCTCACTGTTGCCTAGATACGAGCGGCGTAAGTCTCTTACGCCGTCGTATCTTAGGGTGCATTTTTACGCTGGCCGCTAGGGGCGCTTCCGTATATTTCCGCGTTGAATATGCAAATGAGCTAGATACGCTGATTCACGAACGTACGTGCGCCCGGCGTATCAAGATACGTCGTTTACGTAAGGCGTCGGACCGGTGTAAAGTTACCCCTCATAAAGCAGGGGTAAGTCATGTTAGGTATGGACGTCGGAAACGTACGAACAGCGTCGTATTTTACGTTGTTTGCGTAAGTCGTCCGTGAATGGGGCTGGGGCGTAGATTATATTCACGGCGACTAATCATTGAGCGGGCGTAATTTACTTTAAAAATTCGACGTGATACTGAGTATGCGTGAGCATGCGCCGTTCGTTCGGCCATGCACCTACATGGGGTCAAGCTTAATTTAAATACAACACGCCCACGACCTGCCTACTTTGAAATACGCGCTTACGCCGGCCCATTTACGATACGCCGCCGTAACTTAGGACGCATGTGCTTTGTGAATACAGCACTTGCCTCTCTAAGTTGCGGCGGCGTAGCGTAAATAAGATACGCTACGCCCACACATAGTTACGCCGCCCTACGTGAATCTGGGCCATTGTATTTATTGATCCACACAAAGAAATACATGGCCAGCCAACAATAAATAAAAAAAAACATTTTTAAAAGGGACAGTACATAAATAATGATCAAGAATATGTTCACAAAAAAAAGGAAAAAAACCTCAAAAATAAAAAGAACACCAAATCAAATTAACAAAACTTAACAAATCTCACATAATCACCTTGATAAACGAAACTAATGCCGCATACACACGATAATTTTTCGGGTTCTAAAAAATGAAGTTTTTCAGGCTCTAAAAAAACGAAGTTTTTTTCATCTTGATCATTAAAACGGCCTTGCCTACACACAATCGTGGGGAAAAAAATGCTCTAGCAAAGCGCGGTGACGTACAACACGTACGACGGCACTATAAAGGGGAAGTTCAATGCGGATGGCGCCACCCTTTGGGCTGCTTTTGCTAATTTCCCCGTCTCATAACTTGCTTCTGATCATGCGCGGTTTAGGAAAAGACGATTCTCGCTTTTCAGTCTGTTACAGCGTGATGAATGTGCTTACTCCATTACGAACGCTAGTTTTTCCAGAACGAGCGCTCCCGTCTCATAACTTGCTTCTGAGCATGCTCGTTTTTTTTCACATCGTTAAGGCCCACACACGACCATTTTGTTACGACGTAAAAAACGACAACGTTAAAAACGACGTGAAAAATTAGAGCATGTTCGAAATTTTTAATGCCCATTTTTTTACATCATAAAAAACGAGGAGCCCACACACGGTCGTTTTTAATGACATAAAAAAACCCGTAATTTTTTTTAGAACCTGAAAAACGGTTGTGTGTACGCGGCATCAGGCTTTTTTTTGTTTGTGAAATCTATGATTAATCAATAAAAATCAGTTTTGAAAAAATCATTCTGCTCATCCCAATCATGTCATGCCACAGGAAAAAAAAAGTAAAACCTGCTTCTAAACGTATAACTTATTCATCCGTCATGTTATGTGGGATCGGCTAGCTGGCATTTGGTGTTTGGCGTTTTGAGCCGTGTGCAACCTGTCTGCAGAATCGCAGGTGATTCCTCTGACACCTTTTTCTCACCATTACACTCCGGAAAAAAAGTGCAATAGAATTAATTTGCACATTGTTTTTCATGCTGTGATGACTTCAGTTAATAATGAAGGCCGGGTATGTGAGTATGTATCCATTCCGTCTTGCAGCAGCTAGCTCCGAATCGCATGATCTACAGGCTCACGTTGTGGAAGAACTACAAATATCAGCATGTCCTATTAGCCTGAGATCTTGAGAATACTGTACAGAGTTACCTAGTGATTGTAGAGCAGGGAACCTCAAACTACGGCCCTCCAGTTGTTGCGGAATTACACATCCCATGAGGCATTGTAAACCTCTGACATTCACAGACATGACTGGGCATGATGGGAATTGTAGTTCCTGAACAACTGGAGGGCCGTAGTTTGAAGACTCATGTTGCAGAGGAACAATATACACTCGCCGGCTACTTTATTAGGTGCACCTGTTCAATTGCTTGCTAACACAAATTGCTGATCAGCCAATCACATGGCAGCAACTCAATGCATTTAGGCATCTAGACATGGTGAAGACGACTTGCTGAAGTTCAAACTGAGCATCAGGATGGGGAAGAAAGGGAATTTAAGTGACTTTAAACGTGGCATGGTTGTTGGTGTCAGTCAGACGGGCTGGTCTGAGTTTTTCAATAACTGCTGATCTACTGGGATTTTTACACACAACCAACTCTCGGGTTTACAGAGAACAGTCCGAAAAAGAGAAAATATCCAGTGAGCTGCAGTTGTGTGGAGGAAAATGCCTTGTTGATGTCAGAGGAGAATGGCCAGAGTGGTTTGAGATGATAGAACGGTAAACCCCTGTACACACGGTAGGTTAACCAGAGGACAATGATCTGAAGGACCATTGTCATCGGTTAACCGATGAAGCTGACTGATGGTCCGTCACGCCTACACACCATCAGTTAAATAACCGATCGTGTCAGAACGCGGTGACGTAAAACACAACGACGTGCTGAAAAAAACGAAGTTCAATGCTTCCAAGCATGCGTCGACTTGATTCTGAGCATGTGTGGATTTTTAACCAATGATTTTGCATACTAACGATCGGTTTTGACCTATCCGTTAGAAATCCATAGGTTAATTTTAAAGCAAGTTGGCTTTTTTTTAACCTATGGTTAAATAACCTATGGGGCCCACACATGATCGGTTTTGACCGATGAAAACGGTCCTTCAGACCGTTGTCCTCTGGTTAACCTATCGTGTGTACGAGGCCTAACAGTAACTCAAATAAGCACTTGTTACAACCAAGGTATACAGAATACCATCTCTGAACACACAACACATCCAACCTTTAAGCAAATGGGCTACAGCAGCAGAAGGCCACACCGGGTGCCACTCCTGTCAGCTAAGAACAGGAAACTGAGGCTACAATTTGCACAGGATCACCAAAACGGGATAATATAAGATCGGAAATATGTCGCCTGGTCTGACAAGTCTTGATTTCAGCTGCGGCATTTAGATGGTAGGGTCAGAATTTTGGCGTAAACAACATGAAAGCATGGATCCATCCTGTCTTGTATCAACGGTTCAGGCTGGTGGTGGTGGTGTAATGGTGTGGGGGATATTTTCTTGGCACACTTTGGGCCCTTAGTACCGATTGAGCATTTATTGTTGCTGACCATTGTTGTGGAAATTTAAAGATGTATTTAATATGTATTGTCATAGTGTCACCCATTGTTGGTTCTCCCTCAGCCCGCTCTAGAAAGCTGACTGGGGCAGACAGATTGGTTGAGATACATCCTGATTTGGAGAAGGGTGTTTGTGGAGTGGGGGTGTCGGCCGGCGAAAGGGCCCCTGTGTGCACAGATATTCGCGTTCTGGGTGCGTCCACTCTGCAAGCACATTGTCAGTTTAGCTGGTGTGTGCTCCTGTCATCTCTCAGTACCTGATCAACACTGTTTTGTGATGTGCGCATACACCTACAGATAGGCTCCCCTCATCAGGAACTGTATCCTATTGTTATTGTATTATTGCTGTATTGTTATTGTTATATTACTGTATTGTTATTGAATTATTACTGTATTGAATCCCTGTCGGAAGGGTTTATCTTTTGCTGCCAAATCCATATATGGACATTTGCTGCGTTGAGCCCACCTGCTGTGACATTACTTCCCATGGAGGAGGTCACATGCTGTGATCTCCTCCAATCAGATGTGGTCTGTGAAGCCTTATTTGGTAATAAAAGGACGCCTGGATGGTCGGCGGCAGGCTGGTGAGGATGTCGAGATGAAAACAAGCTGGTGTGATGGTCTGTTACTGAATGAATGGCAGGGAATGAATGGTGAGTGTGATTATGTAGTTTAAAGATGGATTATTTCACTAGGACGAAGTGTGTGCGATTAGCACAGGGCAAAATGGCGGTGTGCCCTGCATACAGCCAATTTTGCCACAACACCACGTCCATCCCTTTATGACTACAGTGTCCCTATCTTCTGATGGTTCCTTCCAGCAGGATAATGCACCATGTCACAAAGCTCCAATCATCTCACCACTGGTTTCTTGAACATGACAATGGGATCACTGTACTCCAATGGTCTCCACAGTCACCACATCTCATCCAATAGAGCATTTTTGGGATGTGGTGGAACGGACAATTCACATCATGGATGTGTAGCCAACAAATCTGCAGCAACTGCGTGATGCTATCATGTCACTATGGACCAAAATCTCTGAGAATGTTTCCAACACCTTGTAGTATCTATTCTATGAAGAATGAAGGAAGTTCTGAAGGCGAAAGTGAGTCCAACCCGATACTAGCAAGGTGTAACTAATAAAGTGGCCAGTGAGAGTACATCAATTAGACACGTACAATTCGATTCGGTCTGACAAACTTTTGGGTTATTCAAAGATTCGGATATATCCCAATCTCCGAATCTAATAGTAATGAATAGTAACAAATTTTGTTTAAATCTGTTGTGTTTGTGAACAAGCAAGCTATCGCTTGTGAAATCCGTCATCAATTGTTGTTCCAGTGTTTGTCTGACCACTCGTGACAATAAAGATTCATCAAGCTATTTTGGGGTTCCAGTGTGTGGCCACTTCTTTGTTCCGTTGAAATGCGTTAAAAGAAAACTTCAAAACTTTGGGTTGTCCCCAGAAAAGCAACAGTGGTGCGTTTTCCAATGCAGGGAGGGTGCATTTAGTGCTGCAAAAGCACACTGGGGCGAACAGGACCTTAATCTTATGAGTAGTTATGGATGAGCCAAACATTCCCATTTGGTTCATAGAGAACTTGCGAACAGGCAAAAAAAAAAGTGCTAATTTTAAAGGCTTAAATGCAAGGTATTGTCCTAAAAAGTGTTTGGGGACCCGGGTCCTGCCCCAGGGGACATGTATGCTTCCCATGTTTATAACAGTACCACAGAAAAATAAAATTTCTAAAGGAAAAAATGTCATTTAGAACTGTTTGTGGCTTTAATGTATTGTTGGATCCCAGCAATATAGATAAAAAACATAAAAAAAAACAGCATGGGTTCCCTCCCCCCAGTTCATTACCAGGCTCTTTGGGTCTGGTATGAATATTAAGGGAAACCCCACACCCAAATGTGAAAAAAATTGTTTGGGGTCCCCCCAAAATCTATACCAGGCCCTTCAGGTCTGGTATGTATATTAAGGGATACCCTGCGCCAATTTTTTTTTTTGTTAAATGGCATGGGGGTCCCCCCAAAATTCATTCCAGGCCCTTCAGGTCTGGTATGGATTTTGAGGGGAACCCCCAGCCAAAATTAAAAAAGAAATGGCGTGGGGGTCCCCCCAAAATCCATACCAGACTTTTGGATTTTGAGGGGAACCCCCAGACAAAATTAAAAAATAAATAGCGTGGGGGTCCCCCCAAAATCCATACCAGACCCTTATCCGAATGTATGGCCACTATGTAAGCAGCCTCGAAAAGGGGGGGGACTATGTACGGCTGCTATATAAGCAGTCTGGAAAAGGGGGGACTATGTACGGCCGCTATGTAGGCAACCTAACATAGTGTGGGGCGTGGACTCAGCTCAGCCCCCTGAGCCATGATTAGCCAAAGGCACCCTGCCTTTGTCCAATCATCTTTTACTGTTTATCTTTTACTGTTATTATATCAAGGTTTACAATGAAAAATAACTTCTAGGCTCCAAATCACGAAAAAGATTACAGTTACAAAAAAAATTTTTTTTTACATCCTTTTTTTGCATCACTTTGACCTCCTGCAGATTTTTTCAGCCATATTCGGTCTACATGGACATCACTGCAGTATTTGCTGCACATTATTTTTCTGGACCAGCTTCTTGATAGTGACGTTGGCATATCACGCCTGTAAAATGCGTGTGATGCTTTAAGCCTCCACCGGGGGCGTGTGTGGATGGCTGACAACGCAGGAGCGCAATAAGAAAAGAGTAGTCACTCCATAACTGTAAGTGCACCCCCATGCCAGGATCCGCAGGTACTACTTAATGAAAGCTGCAGATTTCAAAATATTGCTATCAACTTTGAAATGTAATGAAAATGTTACCTGAACCTAAAATGATTGGTTTTAGATCTACTTTAGGAAGAGGTGTGTGTTAACATATTGCTGCCGGTGAGCTTTTGCCCGGACAGGATAGCTGACTCTGTTTCAGCTCTGAGAGGCTCTTCCAATCTGCCATGGCCCCACCCTTTTGCTTAACATTCATTTGCATATATTAGAAGACATTCAGGCGCAGGCTCTTGCTGTGACGCCAATTGTGTGTGAACAATGACGAGAATACCATTAGTGAAATTTTATGCCAATTATAAGACTCTCTCTGCCAGCGGCTTTCTCTGCAACCTGATAACTAGCCCCCTACGTGCGCTGAAAAATACCACCAGCCTCTGTTTTATTGACGGAGATTGTATGTGAAAAATCAACGAAAGTGCCGGATCGGAGTATATAATTACCGGCAGTTACCAAACCTTAACAAAGATAAACATGTTAAACTGCCTTTAAGTTTTTTTTTTGTGTTTTTTTTTATATATATTTTAATATGCAGTCTCCAGAGTTTCAGGTCTTAAAGAAGAGCTCTGGCTCAATTCAAACACAGCATGTTGTTTTAGCATGAACGATTGATGAAATCATTACAGAATATGAAAACCTAATCACTAAAATATTATGTGAATTATAAAATATTATGGAAACACTATACAAAATTATACATATATAAGCTTTACCATGTACAGTGCCTTGAAAAAGTATTCATACCCCTTAAAATTGTACACATTTTGTCACGTTACAACCAAAAACATAAATGTATTTTATTGGGCTTTTATGTGATAGACCAACACAAAGTGGCACATAATTGTGAAGTGGAAGGAAAATGATGAATGGTTTTCTAAATGTTTTACAAATAAATATGTGAAAAGTGTGGCGTGCATTTGTATTTAGCCCGCTTTTCTCTGGTACCCTTAACTAAAATCTAGTGGAACCAATTGCCTTCAGAAGTTCACAAATTAGTAATTGAGTCCACCTGTGTGTAATGTAATCTTAGTGTAAATACAGCTGTTCTGTGAAGCCCTCAAAGGTTTGTTAAAGAACCTCGGCGAACAAACAAAATCATGAAGGCCAAGGAACACACCAGACAGGTCAGGGATAAAGTTCTGGAGAAGTTTAAAGCAGGGTTAGGTTATAAACAAATATCCCAAGCTTTGAACATCTCACGGAGCACTGTTTAATCCATCATTCGAAAATGGAAAGAGTATGGCACAACTGCAAACCTACCAAGATATGGCCGTACACCTAAACTGACAGGCCGGGCAAGGAGAGCATTAATCAGAGAAGCAGCAAAGAGGCCCATGGTAACTCTGGAGGAGCTGCAGAGATGCACAACTCAGGTGGGAGAATCTGTCCACAGGACAACTATTAATCGTGCTCTCCACAAATCTGGCCTTTATGGAAGAGTGGAAAGAAGAAAGCCATTGTTGAAAGAAAGCCATAAGAAGTCCTGTTTGCAGTTTGTGAGAAGCCATGTGGGGGACACAGCAAACATGTCTAAAAAGGTGCTCTCTTCAAATAAGACCAAAATTGAACTTTTTGGCCTTCACTTTCTGTTTTCTGTTCTGCCTGGCACTTCGACAGGAAATTATGGGAAATCTTCCAAACCTGGACACACATAGGTAGATTCAGGTACATTGGATTAAAGTTACGGCGGCGTAGCTTAGCCTGTTTAGGCTACGCCGCTGTAAATTAGCTAGGCTAGTAATGATTCTCAATATACTTGCCTTCTAATATATGGCGGCGTAGCCTAAAGCGGGCGGGCGTAAGGGCGCTGAATTCAAATGTGTTGGAGGGGGGCGTGTTTGATGGTAAGGAGGCTTGACCTCACGTTTTTTCCTTTTTTTTTTAACTGCGCATGCGCCGGGCGCCTACATTTCCCAGTGTGCATTGCGGCTACGTACGCCGCACGGGCCTATTGATTTTGACGTGGACGTAAACGACATAAATCCTGATTCGCAGACGACTTACGCAAGCGACGTAAAAAATTTGAATCTCGCGGCGGGAACGGCAGCCATACTTTAACATTGTTATTCCACCTAATAGGTGGAATAACTTTAGGCCTGCTAATGCCTTACGGAAACGGCGTAAATGGACTGCGGCGGCCGGGGCGTACGTTCGTGAATCGGCGTATCAACTCATTCACATATTCTACACCGACCGCAATGGAAGCGCCACCTAGCGGCCATCCAAAATATTGCAACCTAAGATTGGACGTCGTATCTTAGATATGTTTAAGCGTATCTCTGTTTGAGCATACGCTTAAACATAGGTCGGCGTAGATTCTGAGTTAGGTCGGCTTATCTACTGATAAGTCGGCCTAACTTACTGAATCTACCTAACACACCGTTTTTTTTTTGTTTTTTTTTTACTTTTCTTTATTGTAACTTTGAGAACAGTAAAGGACCATTAATATAAATGACATCGGTTATAAAAACTTGTTTATGTAGAATAGTATTTTAATATCATTCTTGGCTGAATAGAAGAAGTATTGGGAGTATTGGGACAAAAAGCTGGCAATCATTCTAACTCTACCCCACTGTATGCTAAACTTAAAAAAATTATAGTAATTTTGGCTGAAGCTTGGCTTTTATTAGCAACAGATAAAGAATAAATACTTTGCATTTTAACCCTTTCCTGTGCCCTTTCATTCTACTTCCATTGACTTGTATTTCCATACTCACTATCCTACCTTTATATTAAACTCTCCAAAAAAATGTCCCAATACTTCTTCTATTCAGCCAAGAATGATATTAAAATTCTATTCTACATAAACAAGTTTTTATAACCAATGTCATTTATATTAATGGTCCTTTACGGGTCTCAAAGTTACAATAAAGAAAAGTAAAAAAAAAAAAAATGGTCTTATGGTAAAATTAATACAATTGTCCCGTGCTGTTCAGGAACTTAAGAAAAAAAAAACCTTGACTCTGCATATTGTATTCATACCGGGTGTACATATTACAGAATATCTCCAGAAAAAGGAATCTGCATTTAGATAGACATATTTGACGGAAAATGAAACCCTGGCATTTTATAAGTATCTTATTTTTACCTCGATAGCTATAGGGAGTGTTTTTTTTGTGTGTGTGTATAAGCTCCAGTAGAAATTCCTACATGTTAAATAGATTGAAGGAAGGCGTTTATCTGTTTTGCAGGACAAATAAAATGAAGCGACTACTTTGATCCAGATAGCAGATAGGTGATGAGTTCTTAAAATACCATTCAGAGCTGCCCCGGCGAGAGATTGACGCGACTCTTCCCACTTTAAAATCACTTTTGCTTTTGTGTGCTTAAACATAATATTGCGGTTCTGTATTTGCCTTTTCCATTATGCATAATGCCTGCTAATACATGGAGCGGACGGACCCTGAGTGGCAGACTTGGTGACTTAGTCAACAACGGGAACACCAGATGGAACACAACTCCTCCAAACACTTTACAGAGATAGGTAGCGTGTCAACAGAAAATGAAGTTCATGGACTTTAGTGTTAAAGGGTATTTCTACTTTTACAGTTCAAACCCCACTATATGTTATTTGTTCCCATTGACACAGCATACTTAAAAATAAATATATATACTATGGGCCAGATTCACATATAATTACGTTGCTCCTGATTTACGTTACACCGCCGCAGGTTTACAGCGTAAGTGCCTGATTCTCAGAACACTTACCTGTAAACTTGCGGCGGTGTATCGTAAATGCGCTCGGCGCAAGCCCGCCCAATTCAAATGGGGCGGGCACCATTTAAATTAGGCTCGTTCCCATGCCGAGCGGACTGCGCATGCTCCGTCGGGTAAATTACCCGACGTGCATTGCACTAAATGACGTCGCACCGACGTCATTTGCTTAGACGTTAATGTAAATGGCGTCCAGCGCCATTCACGGACGTCTTACGCAAACGACGTTGATTTTTAAATTTCGATGCGGGAACGACGGCCATACTTAACATGGCTTAGGACAACTAGGGCTCAGCCCTAATTTTACGTGGCGTAACTCGACGGAAACGACGTACAGTTAGATCGACGGGCCGTTCGGACGTTCGGGATCGCCGTAAGTATTCATTTGCATATTCTACGCCGGCCACAATGGCCTCGCCACCTAGCGGCCGGCCTAGAATTGCATCCTTAAGATCCGACAGTGTAATTCAATTACACCTGTCGGATCTTAGGGCTAGCTATGCGTAACTGATTCTATGAATCAGTCGCATAGTTAGGACGGCCCTAACACAGAGATACGACGGCGTATCAGGAGATACGCTGTCGTATCTCTTTCGTGAATCTGGCCCTATATGTCCTATCTTTTAAAATGTTGCAATGAGAAGGGATTAATTCTAAGAATTTCTGGATAGTCTTAAAGAGATCGTAAAGGTAAATAAAAAAAAAAAAAAATCTATAAACGTACCTTCTCTGCGCAATTGAAACTCTGAATTCTGACTTTCAGGCTCCGTTCACACATGCTGCAGCCGTGGTTTAAAGCAGGGGGTCCGGTGGGTCCCTATTCACCATTGCATGTGTGAATCAGGTCCAAATTTTTGCCTGAATTTAAACCTGAATCGGACCAGAAGACACACATGACCCTTTCCAAATGCGGACTGTGGCCAACCTAGAGCTGTGTGAACCAGCTCCATTGAGACTCCTGTCGTGCAAATTGGATGTGGAGAAGCCTGCATCCAATTAGCATATATGTAAACCAGTCCTGAACCTCAGAATTCTGACTTTGAAACTCAGAATTCTGATTTTGAACCTCAGAATTGTGTTTAATAAATGTTAGGATGGCTCATACTTCTGACTTTGAATAACAGAATTCTGACTTTTAATCTTAGGCCCTGTACACACGAGGAGACCGGACCGTTTTCATCGGACATGTCTCCTGGGAGCTTTTGGTCTGATGTGTGTACACACCATCAGATCAAAATCCCCGCGGACAGAGAACGCGGTGACGTAGAAGACACCGACGTTCTCAAACCAGGAAGTTCAATGCTTCCACGCATTCGTCGAATCAATTCGACGCATGCGCGGGATTTCGGTCCGCTGGTTAGACGTACTAACCAGCGGACATGTCCGACGGACAGGTTTCCAGCGGACAAGTTTCTAAGCATGCTAAGAAACTTTTGTACGCTGGAAACCTGTCCCCTAGGCCAGGAAACCTGTCCGCTAGGCCCTACACACGGTCGGACATGTCCGCGGAAAATGGTCCGCGGACCAGTTTCAGCGGACATGTTCGACCGTGTGTACGCCGCCTAAGAATTATGACTTTAAAACTGAATTCTGATTCTGAAACTCAGAATTCTGATTTTGTATGGAAGAGCCCCTGGGGCTATTCTAAATTTTTTAAACACAATTCAGAATATTAAGGTCAGAATTCAGCGATTACAAGAATGGGCCAGCTGAAAATCAAAATTATGTAAAAGCCCCGGGACATCCTGACATTTTTTTAACACAATTCTGATCTTCAAAGTCAGATTTCTGTCTTTCAAAATCAGAATTCTAACTTTGAATCTCAAAATTCTTACTTTGAAACTCAGAATTCTAATTTTGAAACTTTACAATTGTGTTTAATAAAGGTTAGGATGGCCCCAGGGCTCTTCCATAAATATCCAAGTAATCTCATTTATTTGTAACAATATACCAGGGGGAATGCAAAAAAAGCTGTTGCTCAGCTTTTCTGGTGTTGATCCCTATTGCGTCAAATTCAAGTAACATTTGCAACACTTTTGGTTCTGAAAGCAACTAGTGCACCAAATTCAGATAGTTCTAAAATATGCCACTTTTACATTGAGTCGCATTAAATGCGCCAAATGGAAAAAGTTGAGCTAATTGAGACCAACTTTTTTTTGGAGTAAAGAGATGAAAAGTTGTCTCAGACAGATTTTGCAAAAGTACTTCTAAATTCAAATTCAAGTTTTAGACAGATACACACATTTGGCACATTCTTCACCACTAGCATTCGAGATACTTTTGCAAAATCTGCCTTTGTGAATTCCAGGGACTGTATCTTCCAGTGCCGACCTTTCTGTGGATAAGAGTAGAACTACATGACATAGGAATGCCTTGGGGTAACTTAAAGTTATATTTACAAACGTTTGCTGAGATTTCAGTTTTTATTAAAATGTTGAAAGTGTTTTAAGTTACTTATCCTTAGATAGCCAGCAGGCTGAGTGACAGAAAAATAATATTGTGCTCTTGCTGTGAATTGGTCCTCGTGTACCTCCATTGCTGATTAGAAATCGATTAGATGAGAAATTGTATTATTTTATGGCCAGTACACACAAAATCAAAATCAAAATTGGGGAGAAAAGCTGCCATGTAAGGAGTATAATGTTTTTTATTATACATTTTCTCATGCATTGTGTTTAGGAGTAAAACATAAATATTTTAGCTTTGATTTTCTTTAAAGTTGATAAAAATATATATATATACAGGTGGTCCCCTAGTTACAAACATCTGACTTACAAACGACTCCTACTTACAAACGGAGGGAGACAACAGGAAGTTAGAGGAAATCTACCCCTGGGAAGGGAAATTCACTCCGGTAAAGCCTCGTACACACGACCGGTTTTCCCGGCAGGAAAGCTGCCATGAGAGCGTTTGGCCAGTAAAACCGGTCTTGTGTATGCTTCATGGCAGTTTTCCCAACAGGAAAACTGCTGAAACAAATAGAGAACCTGCTCTCTATTTTCCCGTCGGTATTCCCGTCTGACTTTTTCCTGGCGAGAAGAACGGTCCTGTGTATGCTTTTCCGAGGGTAAAAAACGTACATGCTCAGAATCAAGTATGAGATGGGAACGCTCCTTCTGGTAAAACTAGCGTTCGTAATAGAGATAGCACATTCCTCACGCTACAAATTATTATTAAGCGTGAATCGTCTCTCATCAAACTTTTACTAACCCACTATAACACGAGATCAGCAAAAGCAGCCCAAAGGGTGGCGCCATTGTAATGGAATTTCCCCTTTATAGTGCCGTCGTATGTGTTGTACGTCATCGCGCTTTGGACCGGTGGGATTTTGTATGACAGTCTGTACGTAAGACAAGCTTGGCAAGAATCCCGTCGGGAAAACCAACGTTTTTTTTCAGAGGGAAAAACCGGCCGTGTGTACATGGCTTGAGAGTTTTAATGGGAAAAAGGTGTCTCCACTGATGCTTTATCACCAAAGCTTGTTTCTACAACAACCCAAAATGTTCTAAATCCAATTGTCATTGGGACAGGAAGTGAAGGGAAATCTTCTGAACAGGGGCACAGACAGCAAAACAAACATTACAGGGGTGATGAAAAAGTGAAAAAATTCAATGCGCTACTGTGAGTATACAGTGATGATAATAAAGCAGTGATCATACATATATATCTGATGCAGCTATATCTAGGAGTGTTCACATAACACAAAAATCAAATATCTATAAACAGGTGATAAGCGCTTCTAATAGGTGATCGTGACCATAACAGAGGATAATTCCAATAATACGTGTACACATATAATCAATAACTGCAATGTGATAAGTGAAAAATTATCAACTGGGAAACAAACAAACCCAGAATTAACACAAGGATGTGGACATGAAATGATATAAATAAATGAATAAATAAATCTCTGTGTGTTCAAAAGTGTCCAGAGATGGTAAAGTGCAAGTGCTGAAGCTTCAAGAAATATATTAAAATAAATAGAAATAAATAAATTAAATAAATGAATAAATAAAGGAGATCCAAAATGATAGACAGTCTCTATGCCAGGTGAGTCTGAAAAGGTGAACTTCTGAAACTCTATTTTCTTCCCTCAGCCAATTAGTGGACTATCCTGATAAGTAATGTAGTACCCTTACCTGCAGGGTGCTATATATAAGCATATAGTAAGGACTCCACAATGGATAATCTTGCGTCCCCGACTGTGGATCACTCCTACTGCTCCGGCTGTTAAATAGCTCCAGGCTCCATGGTCCTCAGTATGGGTGGAATGGGGACAGAGAGGGAAGAAAAAATGCCTCCGATAGTGTAGTGTATTAAAGCTTGCGCGCATTTATTGTAGCAAAAAATATTGAAATCAAGTAAAGCAAACAGAGCAAGGATGGGCGCATGCAATGTTATGTTTTTAAAATTCCCGGGGACGCGGCGTTCTATATACCGCCTGACGTCCAGTGGCCTCCGGCTTGTGCGGATGTAAATCTCGGTCTGACTCCCTACGGCGTTACGTCACGCACCTCGTGACTTCACGAGGTCACGAGGTGCGTGACGTAACGCCGTAGGGAGTCAGACCGAGATTTACATCCGCACAAGCCGGAGGCCACTGGACGTCAGGCGGTATATAGAACGCCGCGTCCCCGGGAATTTTAAAAACATAACATTGCATGCGCCCATCCTTGCTCTGTTTGCTTTACTTGATTTCAATATTTTTTGCTACAATAAATGCGCGCAAGCTTTAATACACTACACTATCGGAGGCATTTTTTCTTCCCTCTCTGTCCCCATTCCACCCATACTGAGGACCATGGAGCCTGGAGCTATTTAACAGCCGGAGCAGTAGGAGTGATCCACAGTCGGGGACGCAAGATTATCCATTGTGGAGTCCTTACTATATGCTTATATATAGCACCCTGCAGGTAAGGGTACTACATTACTTATCAGGATAGTCCACTAATTGGCTGAGGGAAGAAAATAGAGTTTCAGAAGTTCACCTTTTCAGACTCACCTGGCATAGAGACTGTCTATCATTTTGGATCTCCTTTATTTATTCATTTATTTAATTTATTTATTTCTATTTATTTTAATATATTTCTTGAAGCTTCAGCACTTGCACTTTACCATCTCTGGACACTTTTGAACACACAGAGATTTATTTATTCATTTATTTATATCATTTCATGTCCACATCCTTGTGTTAATTCTGGGTTTGTTTGTTTCCCAGTTGATAATTTTTCACTTATCACATTGCAGTTATTGATTATATGTGTACACGTATTATTGGAATTATCCTCTGTTATGGTCACGATCACCTATTAGAAGCGCTTATCACCTGTTTATAGATATTACAGGGGTGATAACGCTTCCCTATGTTATCCAAAAAGCTTGAAAATTGAAAAAAAATTTTGGCTGGAGCTACACCTAAAAAATTGCGCGCGCATGCTCAGAATCACGTCGGAAATACTAAATGCTTTCGACGTGAACGTCACCTACGCCCAGCCCCATTCACGTACGCTTATGCAAACAACGTAAAATACAACGGCTGTTCCGTCGTCTATACCTTGCATGGGCTGTGGCATCTTTTTGGTGATTTATCTTTAATGCCGGAAAAACGCCTTACGTAAACAGCATATCGGGCGCAAGTACGTTCGTGAATCGGCGTATCTAGGTAATTTGCATATTATAGGCATAAATCAACGTACACGCCCCTAGCGGCCAGCGTAAATATGCAGCTAAGATACGACAGCGTAGGAGACTTACGCCGGTCGTATCTTAGCAACAGAGAAGCGTATCTCAGACTGAGAATACGCTTAAAGATACGACAGCGCGGATTCGGACTTACGACGGCGTATCTAATGATACGCCGTCGTAAGTCTTCGAGAATCCGGCTATATGTATATACAGTACATAGGACTCATGCATTTTCTTTTCACTCACTCATATCAGTCCTAAAGGGGTTAAATAAGTTGGGGGAAAGATAAAAAAGCCGATGCTGACAACATGTGCGCGGCTTATTAAACTTCTAAAGACTGCCGTCCCTGGTATAATTAAGCCACTGCGCTCGTTCTATTTTATTAGCCTTTCCGATATGTAACTGTTTAGCACGTTTTGCAGCGTGCAAGAGGCCTGTTAGCAATTATTTTCCTGGGTGGGTGTGTGTGTGCGCGTCGAAAAACTCCCTCTGCTTATTTTAGCACATAGACTAAATAGGAGCAGATGAAAAGACTCACGCTGCTGCTAAAGGCTCGGCTGCAATGAATAGCGCGGTGTGCGGCGCGGTAGGGGTTAAAAAGGTGGTATGAACCTGGCTCTCCTTGGAGAACGAGTGTTGTTTACAGTGTATGTTTAAAATAATATTCCTGACTAGTCGCTCCTTCCCTTAGGATAGCGCAATTATAGGAGTAACTGAGGATTAATTAAAGACCCTCCCTTAGGTATTGCCGGAGATCTTGGATGAAGCGCATGGGGGTACGTTTGAGCTTGGTGCAGAGGTGAACGGGCCAAAGTTGTTGGTAATAATTAGTTAGGCACCAGGGCAAGTCTCAGCTCTATTTCTCTGATTTATCTGATTTTGATTAATATTATAATTTCTTTGTTTTATGCAGCGGCGGTAGCTCGCTAGCAGCCCCCCCCCTTCCCCCCCACCTACCATTTACGCAAGAGAGGCAAATGGTACAGAAATCAATAGAGAGCGAACTCATTCCGGTCTCATGTCAAGGTTGGTGACTCTTATTAAAATTCGGTCACGCGCCGTATGCCTACAGATCCATACATAGTGCTTTTATCTGAAGTGCAGAAGCAAAATGAATCATCGCTGATTTCTTTTTTCTACTTTTCTTTATTTCATTGTGATGATTGTTAAATTATTCATTCATAGCTTGTTTGGGTTACATACACATGCTGTTGTTGATGGCTCTCTTGAAGATGTGATTCGGACGCGTCTATAAAAAAAAAAGTACACGGTGTTCCAAAAGTCTCCATACTTAGGAAGAATTAACAAACTCATATTATATTTTATATAATATTTAAAAAATATGGGCCAGATCCACAAAATGTTTATGCTGGCGTATCTATTGATACGCCGCGTAACTTCTAGTTTGCTCCGGCGTATCTTTGTTTTGTATCCACAAAACAAGATACGCCTGAAGCTGGGCTTGATCCGACTGGCGTACGCCGTTGGATCTAAGGTGCATATTTCCGCTGGCCGCTAGGTGGCGTTTCCGTCGATTTCCGTCGATTTCCGTCGATTTCCGCGTCGAGTATGCAAATTAGCTAGATACGGCGATCCACGAACGTACGTACAGCTGGCGCATTTTTTTACGTCGTTTCCGTAAGGCTTTTTTCCGGCGTATAGTTACCCCTGCTATATGAGGTGTAGCCAATGTTAAGTATGGACGTCGTTCCCGTGCCGAATTTTAAAAGTTTTACGTCGTTTGCGTAAGTCGTTCGCGAATAGGGCTTTGCGTAGAATGACGTTCACGTCGTAAGCATTGGCTTGTTGCGGGTTAATTTCGAGCATGCGCACTGGGATACCCCCACGGATGGCTCATGCTCCGTTCAGAAAAAACTTAATTTACGTTGGGTCAAGTAAAATTAACATAAAACACGCCCACACCTTTAACATTTGAATTCCGCGCCCATACGCTGGAAGATTTACGCTACGCCGCCGTAACTTTAGAGGCAAGTGCTTTGTGAATACAGCACTTGCCTCTCAAAGTTGCGGCGGCGTAGCATTACTACGATACGCTACGCCGGAATAAAATTACGATCCGCTACGTGGATCTGGCCCTATATATTTTTTATATTTTTGTTTTATTTTTGCAAATATTTTATAATTTTTTAAAAGGCTGCATTCATACCCGAGCGTTTTCAGCTCATAAAACACTTGTAAAACGCCATAAAAAACACCTGAAATATGCCCAACAAGCAAAATCTCATTCATTTCTGAGCGTTTTGTCACCTGAAGCAAAACGCCTGAAAAACACCCTAAGCTCAAAAAAGAACGCACGCTTCTTTAGGCAGATTACAGGCGTTTTTCTGGCTTTTACATTGGTGACCTGAACTAAATCGAGGCAAAACGTGGCAAAGTCGCGGTAAAAAATGCTGCAAAATCGCTGTTAAATCGCAGTAAAAATTTGGTAAAAATGCGCTACTTTGAAACGCTCAGGTGTGAATGCACACGATAGGTTGACCAGAGGACAACGGTCTGAAGGAATGTTTTCATCGGTCAAAACCGATCGTGTGTGGCCCCATAGGTTATTTAACCATAGGTTAAAAAAAAGCCAACTTGCTTTAAAATTAACCGATGGATTCCTAACCGATAGGTCAAAACCGATCGTTAGTAGGCACGACCATCGGTTAAAAAAACACGCGTGCTCAGAATCAAGTCGACGCATGCTTGGAAGCATTGAACTTAATTTTTTCCAGCACGTCGTTGTGTTTTATGTCACCGCGTTCTGACACGATCGGTTATTTAACCGATGGTGTGTAGGCGTGACGGACCATCAGTCAGCTTCATCGGTTAACCTATGACAACTGTCCTTCAGACCGTTGTCCTCTGGTTAACCTATCGTGTGTACGAGGCTTTAAAGTGGTTGTAAACCCTGATGGACTACTTCTACCTATAGGTAAGCCTAGTATAAGGCTTACCTATAGGTAGTGGAAATATTTCCTAAACGTGCGCCGTTTACGTGATATTTCACTTGTATTCCGCCAAAATTCTTCACTGCGCATACGCGGGGGAAGAAACAAAACTAAGTGCCGTTTCTTTGTAAGTCCGAGGCTGCATCTCTATTGAGTAGGCCCAGCTATGCTGGCTGGGGCCTATGGTTCTAAAGGGGATCCCAAGCTGTCCATCCAAGTGAGGGAAGCGTTTACCTGAACCTTCCCCTTCTCTCTATACTCTCCACTTTCTTCACAAGTTTTATGCAGCAAAGACAAAACCTAACAGTTGAAGGTTTTACATCTTGTGTGGACATTGCAATTTCTATAGACTTTTTTCCCCTGACAACGAACTTAGAGGTAACGTGCAAAACCCAAAATCTGGACCAGCAGCTCCCATGGGGGTAGTGCTACACATACTCACTCACTTAGAGGCAGAAAAGAGAAGGGAGGGGTAAGACTTTAGTCACAGACATTGGATGGTGAGCTCTCTCACCCGAGGATGGAGGCTCAGTCATAGACCCCTGTTACCCACAATGTATCTGTCGGTTTCTGAGCTTCAAATTTCCAGCCCACACATCCCTTTCCTGAGGCACAGAACACCTGGGATTGGTGTGTGGGTGAGCAGACAGAGGGGTAGTGGTGGGAGGAGGAGGAGCAGATCAAGCTATCTCTCCTCTACTGTATAGGGGTGGGGCCCGTGTGCACACCTATGCACTCGGCATATGAATATTGTTTCCGGGTTTCAAGTGGTTTGGGCAAAATCGTGGGTGCGCGATATACGCCGATACCCGCTTTCCCGCGCCGAGTTTGAATACTGCGCCGGCATATACCGAGCGCAGTACACTCGTGTATAGTCGGGCAGTCTCGGCTCCTCTCGCGCTCACGTCCTGGACGTACAGGACGTGAGCACGAGAGTAGCCGAGCCTGCCCAACTATACACGAGTGTACTGTGCTCGGTATATGTCAGCGCAGTATTCAAACTCGGCGCTGGAAAGCGGGAAACGAGTGGGGAGGACGCCGCAGAAGGACGCCAGACCCGACGAAGAGGACACCCGAATCCGCAGACGGACGCCGAACCCGACGAGGCCGCCGATGGACGCCGCGCAAGACACCAAAACTGTAAGTACAAAAATCTTTTTTCCACAGGAGTTTCGGGGCAACTTTAGGGGTGCGCGCTATACGCGGGAGCACGCTGTACCCCAATAAATACGGTAATTCAAAACCCGGACTGTCCGGGTGAATCCCAGATGGGTGACAACCCTAGCTGTATAAGGTGTTTACTGGCAGAAAAAAAAAGTTTCACTATCCAAAGTTAAAACAACAAGTGCAGAAGATTTAATAGATGAAAAGTTGAAAAAATTACTGAAGTTCCACTTAAACTACTTTTTTTAGTAAGCAATGTAAGTACCAGAATATGCCATAATAATAGCATGTAGGAGAAGCAGCATGAGGAGCCAATCAAGTGCGCTGCAGTACTCATGTGCTACCAAGGGGTAGGTTGATAGGAAGTAAGAGCTGAGTGATATAGTGATACAGATATGAGCTTATTAGTCTGCTACTTCTCCTTTCACTGTCCAGTCATAGGCTGGGTAAGGGAGAAGATCTGTAAACGTTACTGAACTGCAGATCTATAAGGCTTTGTTCTGTGGCAGAGCTGTGCAACTCTCAGGAATGGATACACATGAATACAAATGTGTTGGTAGATTAAACAGTTCTTATATGTGTATTTAATCTCTGTGTTTAGCTATTTCCCTGGGGTTGAGACTTAAAGATGAATTTTCCTACAGACAGCTTTACTGTATTCCCAGTAAACGGATATATATGTATGAATACACACAGAAAAAAAGGTAGGGATCTTCGACGATGTCAACCAAAACATCACATCCATTAAAAATCGAGAAAAAGCTCTCTATACAATTAAAAGGGAAGTAAGTTCAACTACCATATCAATTACAAAGAAGGCAGGGCTGTATACATAATATAATTACACAGGTATATATACATAGAAGGGGTTCTGTCACTAGGCCTGGGGACCACAATTACACAGGTAAATATACATAGATATGTATATATATAAATATATATAAATTACACAGGTATATATACATACATATGTATACCGTATTTATCGGGGTATACCGCGCGCCGGCGTATAACGCGCACCCCAAGCTTAGAAGGGAAGTTTAGGAAAAAACGTACATTTTGGATGCTCAGCCTTGTCGGTGTCCGTCTGCTGTCGGCGTCCATCGGCAGCCTTATCTGGCGTCCATCTGTGGCCTTACGCAGGGTCCGTCCAGCCTTGTCGATGTCCGTCTGCTGTCTTGCCCGGCGTCCATCGGCGGCCTTGTCCGGCGTCCGTCTGCGGCCTTGCGCGGGGTCCGTCCAGCCTTGTCGGTGTCCGTCGCGTCCGTCTGCCGGTCCGTCCAGCCTTGTCATTGTCCGCCGTGTCCGTCTGCCAGTCCGTCCAGCCTTGTCGGTTTCCGTCGCATCCGTCTGCCGGTCCGTCCAGCCTTGTCGGTGTCCGTCGCGTCCGTCTGCCGGGGGTTGCAGTTTGAGTTTTGCGCCTCGGTCGAGCTGTGCAGAGCCGGATTTCCGGTGTGTTCGGCTTCTCTCGGCTCCACTCGCGTGGCTGCGGGCGGAGTCGAGCGTGGCCGAGCCTAGCCGAGTGCGCAGTACACTCGGCTTGGCTCGGTCTTTGTCTTTGATCGGCGTATAACGCGCACCCACGATTTTCCCCTGATTTTAAGGGGAAAAAAGTGCGCGTTATATGCCGATAAATACGGTATATATATATATATATATATATATATATTAGGGTTGTCCCGATACCACTTTTTTAGGACCGAGTACAAGTACCGATACTTTTTTTCAAGTAGTCGCCGATACCGAATACCGATACTTTTTTTAAATGTGTCCCCAAATGCAGCCATGTCCCCCCCATATGCAGCCATGTCCCCCACATATGCAGCCATGTCCCTCTAGCCATGTCCCTCACATATGCAGCCATGTCCCTCTAGCCATGTCCCTCACATATGCAGCCATGTCCCTCTAGCCATGTCCCTCACATATGCAGCCATGCCCCTCACATATGCAGCCATGTCCCTCTAGCCATGTCCCTCACATATGCAGCCATGTCCCTCTAGCCATGTCCCTCACATATGCAGCCATGTCCCTCTAGCCATGTCCCTCACATATGCAGCCATGTCCCTCTAGCCATGTCCCTCACATATGCAGCCATGTCCCTCTAGCCATGTCCCTCACATATGCAGCAATGTCCCTCTAGCCATGTCCCTCACATATGCAGCAATGTCCCTCTAGCCATGTCCCTCACATATGCAGCCATGTCCCTCTAGCCATGTCCCTCACATATGCAGCCATGTCCCTCACATATGCAGCCATGTCCCTCTAGCCATGTCCCTCACATATGCAGCAATGTCCCTCTAGCCATGTCCCTCGATGCGGCGGCGCGATGCGTCGGCAGCGGCGGGGGGGAAAGGGGGGGGAAGTATTCTATTTAGGTATCGGGGGTATTTGCGCGAGTACGAGTACTCCCGCAAATACTCGGTATCGGTCCCGATACCGATACTGGTATCGGTATCTGGACAACCCTAATATATATGTATCAATTACACAGGTTTATATACATAGATATGTAGATATATATATATCTTTTCTAGGAGTTGCTCAACCCGATACAAACATACCTCACATGCTCTCTGTTGTTTTGTGATTAATCTATATCTATTGACCCACAATTAAATAAAAACAAACAATCTATTAATAAGCCAAGCTCTGAGGAAAAGGGTGTGCCCCCGAAACGCGTTAGCTACACCCCGTGTTCTGTGCATGTCCATGCACTGTGTTTATGGCCTTTTGCCAGTTGCATTTTGTGAGTACACACTTTTATACTAAATTTTTTTTATAAAAAAAATAAAAAAAAATTATTATTAAATTATCTCTTGTAATGCACTAGGTGTGCACGCCTTCCATTTCTGTTTTTCTTGAAGTTTTTATCTATCCCCTTTTCCTTTTGAACACAAGATACATTTTCCAATCCTTGTGCAAATATTCTTACTCAACACCTTATAGATAGTTGGAAGGGATTTTATCCCCAAAGGCAAGATTACACATATTACTTCCATTCCATTCCTTCCATTCACACAACACATTTAAAGATTTGCAATATATTTAAAACATACAGTATCACAATTTTTCTATAAATTCAATTATACAAGATTCTTCCAATACTCAGGCCCGGATTTCCCACAAGGCCACTGAGGCCAGGCCTTGGGGCGGCAGGGCTCCAAGGGGCGGCAGTGGCATGGAGTCCCCGGACGCCCAGAACATACAGTTAAGGGCGGTAAGTTATGGGGGAATTCGCTCGCTCGTTAACAAGTGATTGCGGCGATGTTGCCAAAATCACTTGTAAAATATGTGATCCGTCCGTCCTCCCCTCTCCCCCCCACATATCTCTCTCTGCTGGCTCTGTCTTCGGGACTCTGTCCTCCCCCCGGCCACCGAGTCTGTCTCCTGTCCCTGCTGCCGACGTACACAGTGAGGGGAGAGCTGAGCTCTTCCCATCTCAGCTGTGACAGGAGTTCTAGCACAGTGCTAGGACTCCTGTTTTGGAGGTGACAGGGTCAATAAAGAGAACATGTTACCTTCAATTGCTATCACACAGGAAATTGTTTTCTCCTGTGTGATAGCAAAAAAGTTAAGTGAAAAAAATTTGATAAAAAATAAATAAATAATAAGAAATAATAATAAAATTAATAAAATAAAAAAGTAAAGAATAAGAAAAATAATAAGAAAATGATACAAAAATTTAAAAAGTAAGCGACAAGCTACAAATAAATAAAAATAGAAAAAGTGATAAAAAAGTAAAAAAACAAACAAAACATATTTGAACTAACCGTGCCGCACATTCTCCGTTAATTTGAAGGTGGGGGTTCGGTTGGCGGGGAGGGGGTGCATTGTGGAACCTGGCCTTGGGGCGGCAGGGAGAGCAAATCCGGCCCTGCCAATACTCTAATCAGGTCATGATGTGGTCCAGATCATTCTTAACTCTTTATCAGTGTAGTTCACTCTCAACTGGTTACAGTCCAATTGCTGTTCTCGCCAGAACTCATTAGAGATGAAGGCACAGGTAGTGTTATAGCCCGCTAGTATGCGGTCTCTTGTTTCTAGGGAAAGAAGTTCCTTGTTCCATGGAGAGGCAGGCCCATGATGTGAAGTTTTGGTGAATTGAGAAGACAAGGGTTTATAGATGTCTGAGCTCTTGAGTTGCTTGTGGTCCAGGATGGTGTTCAGGAAAGAGGTGAACAGCAAGTGGACTGTAATCAATGCGATGGTGGTCCGGGCTGTGTTGGAACTGAAAAGATCCCAGCATTGGCCAGCCAGCACCGGGTGACCTCAGTGCAAGCCTCAATGGAAGACAGGGAAGAATGGAGCAGTGTGACCATGTGATCTCCCAGGGTTGCTATGAAAACATGTTTCAGAGGCGCGGCCTCCTTCTTCAGGTCACCGTACGTAATTAAGATTTTGTCAGAGCTGCGCAAACTGGTTATTTTATTTCGACGGAGCAGCGAAACTGTATGACACATTTCCCGGTGAAGGACGCGATTTATCCGGCCCTCTGCACTGTTTCGTATGCTTCTTTCGATGAGGCGGTGCGGTGGGTTCAGAAGTTTGGGAAGGGGTCACTTCCCAGTTTGGTGAAGACCGATATTGAGTCGGCGTTTCGTCTCTTGCCGGTGCATCCGGACAGTGTTCGGTTGCTAGGTTGTCACTGTGAGGGCCAATTCTTTGCTGACCGGTGCCTTCCGATGGGTTGCGCAATTTCTTGTTCCTACTAGGATTTAAATGCACTTTATAAAGTTGGTTATGAATCAATATGGTATAATGGCACTTTATCAAGTCTTAGGATCCAATTAATGAAGCAAGGATAAGGTTGATGCCTCTGGACTGTGAATCTTCAAAATCAAATCAGCAATGCCTGTTCCCATATCTCTGACTTGACAAGAAAACAATATTATCTAATTTTTTTCTGCAGTGAAAGGGTCAATAACTCAGAGACATCAGTGCTCTAATTCTTCGGACTTCTCTTTAGGCCGATGGAATGCAAAATTACAGGTCTACCGTCTGCCTTCTCTTTCAGCCTGGAGGTATGAATGTGGCCGGACTGACAGACTCCATCTAAATCATATTTCCAAGAAAAGCTAGAATTTGCCTTATCTCACCTTTCAGCATCTGCTTACCTTAACACAACTTGCATTAAATAGAACGCCTAGAAGAAATACTGGGAATACCATTGCAGACCTTCTTCTGAAAGGTTCTCAGGCTTCAATACATTCTGGGCCAGTCTCCATATTAAGTATACAGCAAGTGAAGCTAGACCAAAGACACAGACATGTGTGCACTTGTTCTATGTCAGTAGCTCAGATTGCAAGATATTAGACTAGTAGAGAGGCCAGTCATAAAGCATTTTTAGAAGGAGATCAACAATGTCAGCCTTCCGTACTGCTGAACTGTTGGTACATGGAGGGTGGTGGCAACTCAATCCCAGAGATCCCCCTTAAAGCTTCTTAAGAACCCTTAGCCACCCTACCTCCTTCAGAGCCCTTCATCCTCCCTCTCTCTCTTAGAGCTATACAGACCCCCTTAGTTAAATGAAACCCACAGAGCCCCCCAGCCTCAGCTCCTCTCTATTATCCCCCCGACATAGGTGCTATGGCAGTCCTCTTTGGGCTGACACCACTGACACAGCAGCAACTGGCATTGGCATTGACACAGGGGTCAATTTTTTTGTTCCAGTAGCACTGCTGACGAAGAGGCATTTTTTTCCTTTAAGCGACACCACTAACACCATTTTTTTCCATCCAGTGACAGCACCAACATGGGGCCTTTTTCATTACACCAATGCCGGGTTATTTCCTCCTTTTGCCACTACGAGCCTCACAGTTTGGTATTATGTGCACCACTATAAAGCTCTTAAATTTTTTGCCGTAGCTTCAACCATTGGAACTACTTCAGTGCATGCCACAACCATTATAAAAGTTGTGCGGCAACTTCAGAGACTTCATTGCAGAGTTTGTAAAATGTGCCCATTAGGGTGACATTTAAGAGTAAAAATTACAATTACGCATTGGTTTGACCCTGATTTGCACCTTCCCAGGTGTTGTCTTTCTCTCTCCTCCCTTTTGCTTACCCTACCCCTCTCTTTTTTTTTTCATATTTTGTAGTGTAAAATAGCAATGTAAGACAAAGCCCAAGAACATTCAGACATTTGCTGCAATGCATACTAGCAGGCACGGAGAGAAGTCTGGGTCAGGTTACACAAGAGGGTGCCCTTCTTACACTCATCTCACACTTCTGAGCTGATCATAACACAGAGGGACAGAATATCATAGCTTGGAATGTGGAAGCTATTACTGCTGCAATCATAGGTGTGCACAGACTACTGCATCAGGGTCAAACACTCATGCGTGTGTGTCTATATATATATATATATATATATATAGACACACACACACTCTTATAAATAAATATGAACAAACATTTCTAAATGTACTTAAATGTGGACGGTGTCAGTAGGGAAGTGGACAGTGCCAGTAAAGCAGAAAATGGTGTCAGTATAGCAGTGGATGTGTCAGTAGGGCAGAGGTTGGTGTCCAGTGGCGGCTGGTGCTCAAAAATTTTGGGAGGGCGCAAACGAAAAAAAAAAAAACAATTGCCACCTCACTGTGCCCATCAAATGCAGCCACTATGCCCATCAAATGCAGCCACTGTGCCCATCAAATGCAGCCACTGGGACCATCAAATGCAGCCACTGTGCCATCAATTGTCACCACTGTGCCATGCCATCAAACGCGGCCACTGCGCTATGCCATCAAACACAGCCACTGTGCCATCAATTGTCACCACTGTGCCAAGCCATCAAACACAGCCACTGTGCCATCAATTGTTACCACTGTGCCATGCCATCAAACGCAGTCACTGTGCCATGCCATCAAACACAGCCACATCTTAAACATCCTAACTTAACTTATACTATAGCCCCAATGTGGGGAGAGGGTCATTTCAGGATAATCAGTGCTCAAATTGGTACCGACAGGAGAGTGCAGCATGAGAATAGTTGGGTCAATAAACTAAAAAACTGCAGACTAAGGCCCGGATTCACAAACAGCGGCGCATATTTATGCCGCCGTAGCGTATCTTCTTTACGCTACGCCGATGGAGCACAGAGAGGCAAGCACTGGATTCACAAAGCCAGTGCTGCCAAATCTGCGCTGGGTTTCCTAGGCGTAAGCCGGCATATGTGGAAGTGGGCGTGAGTCATGCAAATGATGGGCTGAGTCTCAGACAGATACGTATAATGAACTCTTCTGGGAAGGCTGTCCACAAGGTTTAGGAATGTGTCTATGGGAATGTTTGACCGTTCTTCCTCTGCCCCTCATCCATGTCTTTATGGACTTTGCTTGGTTACATAGTTACATAGTTAGTCAGGTTGAAAAAAGACACAAGTCCATCTAGTTCAACCATATGCCTTTTTGCACTGGTCCAAATCATTTGGTGGAGAGGGGGTTATGGTGTGGGGTTGTTTTCAGGGGTTGGGCTTGGCCCCCTTAGTTCCAGTGAAGGGAACTCTTAAGGCGTCAGCAAACCAAGACATTTTGGACAATTTCATGCTCCCAACTTTGGAACCGTTTGGGGATGGTCCCTTCCTGTTCCAACATGACTGCGCACTAGTACACAAAGCAAGGTCCATAAAGACATGGATGAGGGAGTTTTTGGTGAAGGAACTTGACTGTCCTGCAGAGTCCTGACCTGAACCCGATAGGATGAATAAGAATGGAGACTGTGAGCCAGGCCTTCATATCCAACATCAGTGCCTGACCTCACAAATGCACTTCTGTAAGAATGGTCAAACATTCCCATAGACACACTCCTAAACCTTGTGGACAGCCTTCCCAGAAGAGCTGAAGTTGTTAGAGATGGAAAGGAGGGCCAACCCAATATTGAACCTTACGGACTAAGACTAGGATGCTATTAAAGTTCATGTGTGTGTGAAGGCAGACGTCCCAATACTTTTGGTTATATAGTGTATATATACTCCATTTATTTATTTTTCACCATTTTTTTTTTTCCAAAGCCAATCTTGACTTATTTTTATCATTCAGTCTATTCAGCTACTCAAAGGCAAAAAATGCCAATGTTTTGAGCCCATCTTTTTGTCAGGCTGCTAAATGAAATGATCTTTTCTTTGCAGTAGCGGTAAACCCAGGAGCTGCTATTTGCATCGCTCGGATTCTCCATGAAACCAGGTCCGAGAGATCAATGAACAGACCAGAAAGGTCAGCTAAATATTGGATTTTTTCCCATCTTTTATTATGCACTGAAGTGCTTTAATTTTTTTTTCATTAACAAGAGTATTTGGTTTTATGAAGAGTCTGCGGCAGTGTGAATGGGGAATGGTAATCAAATAAAAATATCAGTGATATAATCTTCACATGCTGAAATGAGCTGGGCCCCGGCCAGTTCCATATCTCCCTGCTGGCAGAAGGCTGAGAGATTGCAGGAAAATGAAATCTACTTAGTGGAAGGATTCGCCTTAGATGCTGAGGGACAGATCGTTTAGTCATGGAACAAAATGGAAGGCTGCTTTAAAGAGGAACTCCTAAGCTAAGCAGTTTGTAAACTAGCCATGCCAGTGGTATCGACAAAGAAACATATTTTAAGGTGGAGCTGAAATCAAAAAGTAAAGGTTTGTTATTGTATTTATTTATTACGGGTACTTACTGTATATAGCGCTGTCAATATATGCAGTGCTTTAGATATATATTGTACATTCATATCTGTCCCTGCCCTCAAGGAGCTTACAATCTAAGGTCCCTAACTCCCATTCATACATACACTTACTATGGCCAATCCAAACCCAAGGTCAGGTTATGGGTATATGGGGTATCTCAGCCAATGGGCACTGGTTTTCTTGAAACCCTTGGCCTGCTTGGAGCACCTATATATTCGGGTGGAGTCAGGTGATCTGTGCCAACTGAACAGCTGTCTGGGTGGACGTGTGTCGTGCCCCCCGGCTGCTAGGCCGGAGATTGGGCCTATCCCGGGGGCATCTGGCTGCCAGGCTGTGTGAGGGTCTATCCAGAAGTAAGAGCAGGACTCAAGTCCTGCAGGAACGCGTGGGAACGGAGTCCCTGCACTTTTTTCACAAGAGGGAACGCAGTTCCCTTTGCAGGACTAGAGTAGCCAAGAGCAGCCGAGCCAATCCTTCACTAAGCGGCGATGCCCAGCTCGAGTCACTGTCAGGGGCCCGCTCGCCCCCGACTCCCGTGCGCATGCCCGGCGGGCGCGATCACCGCCAGGCACACGTGATCGCTCGTTACAGAGCAAGGACCGGGAGCTGTGAGTGTAAACACACAGCTCCCGGTCCTGTCAGGGAGAGAAATGCTGATCTTCTGTTCATACAATGTATGAACAGAAGATCAGTAATTTCCCCATGTCAGTCCATCCCCTCCTACAGTTAGAACACACCCAGGGAACCTACTTAACCCCTTCCCCGCCCCCTAGTGTTAACCTATTCACTGCCAGTGGCATTTTTATAGTAATCCAATGCATTTTTATAGCACTGATCGCTATAAAAATGGCAATGGTCCCAAAAATGTGTCAAAGGTGTCTGAAGTGTCCGCCATAATGTCGCAGTGCCGAAAAAAATCGCTGATCGCCGCCATTACTAGTAAAAAAAAATATTAATAAAAATGCCATAAAACTATCCCCTATTTTGTAAACGCTATAACTTTTGCGCAAACCAATCAATAAACGCTTATTGCGATTTTTTTTTACTAAAAATATGTAGAAGAATATGTATCGGCCTAAACTGAGGATTTTTTTTTGTTATATATATTTTTGGGGGATATTTATTATAGCAAAAGGTAAAAAATATTCATTTTTTTCAAAATTGTCGCTCTATTTTTGTTTATAGCGCAAAAACTAAAAACCGCATGGTGATCAAATACTACCAAAATAAAGCTCTATTTGTGGGGAAAAAAGGACGCCAATTTTGTTTGGGAGCCACCTCGCATGACCGCGCAATTGTCAGTTAAAGCGACAGTGCCGAATCGCAAAAAGTTCTCTGGTCTTTGACCAGCAATATGGTCCGGGGGTTAAGTGTTTAAGGTGGCCAATTGCAAGTTGTTTTTCTTTTTGACTCTCCTCTGAAGAGTGGCAACATGGGGGTCTCAAAACAACTCTCAAATGACTTTAAAACAAAGATTGTTCTACATTATGGTTTAGGGGAAGGTTACAAAACGTTATCGCAGATACAACTGTAATGGTTTGACCATTTGGTTGAGAGCACAACCAATATGACCGTTAGCATTCACGGCATGCTGGGAATGTACCTGACTATTTTTTGAAAAGGTCAAATTGATGGGTTTAGTTCCACTTTAACTAAGCTCTGGATCAACTGCTCTTGCACAGTGTCTATTTGCCTTTAGTAAACCAACCACATTGTGTGGTGCTGACCTGGCTGCACAACTAACTGGTAAAATGTTAATAGGTAAGTATGAGACCTGAAAAAGGTGCTGGGGCAGGGTGTTGGCCCAAAACTGTATTAGTTGAACGGTTGTCCTTTTATAGCTAGATTTAGGTAGGAGAGCCTAACGTTAGGCAGGCGTAGCGTATTGCATATACGCTATGCCGCCGTAAGTTAGAGAGGCAAGTGCTGTATTCACAAAGCACTTGCATCCTAAGTTACGGCGGCATAACGTAAATGTGCCGGCCTAAGCGTGCCAAATTGTGAAGAGGTGGGTGTGTTTTATGCTAATGAATCGTGACCCGACGTGATTGACGTTTTTTTTTTGGGAAAGGCGCATGCGCCATCCGTGGACATATTCCAGTGCGCATGCTCCAAATTACGCCGCAAAGACTTATTGGTTTCGACGTGAACGTAAATTACGTCCAGCCCCATTCACGGACGACTTCCGCAAAATTTTCAAAATTCGACGCGGTTCCGACGTCCATACGTAACATTGGCTGCGCCATCTGTTTGGTGGAATAACTTTAGGCCTGAAAACGCCTTACGTAAACGGCGTATCTTTACTGCGACGGGCAAGTGTACGTTCGTGAATAGGCATATCTCGCTGATGTACACATTCTAGGCGTAAATCAGCATTCACGCCCCTAGCGGCCGGCCTAAATAGAAAGCTAAGATACGACGGCGCAGGCCATCGTATCTTAGCTAGGTTTAAGTGTATCTCAATTTGAGAATACACTTAAATGTACGACGGCTTGACTCGGAGTTACGACGGGCGTATCTACTGATACGCCGGCTTAACTCTTTCTGAATCTGGCTATAAATCTCCAGGATCTTCAGAAAACGTAAATATTTTCAAGTGGAAAAACCCTTAAAATTGAAGAAAAAATGTATAATATTTTCTAGCTCGATCAAGGAGCAGCTGGTTCCCAATGGGTTAACGACTCTTGCTGGATGAAATGAAAGATTGTGTTCGATGATTTCTGCCAATGGGTGGTAGCAATATGCCTGACATTATGCTTTTATTCGTGAACAATTTCTGGGCAAGAGAGTTTGGCACACAAAAAAAAGTTCTTTTGGAGAATCCAAAAATGCGTCTACACTTAACTATGAGATATCACTGTGCATACAAGTTCCAGAGTCACATTGTTCGGGGGGGTCGCAGGAAGTGGGTTCTATTTTAGGTATATTATGGAGAATTGTTTTCAGGTTGATATTGAATGTGCAGATCCCAGTAATCCTTTTTCAGGGACATTCCATGTGTATGTGAATATTTTGTAGTCATGGTTTTGATTTACTCCACTGAACCAACTTCCTATTTTCTGAATTGGAGATAAGAAGCACTGAAATGCAACAAAAAACATAAAAAAGTGGAAAAATATTTAATTAAAAAAATTGCAATTGTTTATAATATGCAAAAATGTTGCAAACAAAGGGCCAGATCTACGTAGCGGATCGTAATTTTAGTCCGGCGTAGCGTATCGTATTAACACTACGCCGCAGCAACTTTGAGAGGCAAGTGCTGTATTCACAAAGCACTTGCCTCTAAAGTTACGGCGGCGTAGCGTAAATCTGCCGGCGTAAGGGCGCGGAATTCAAATGTTAAAGATGTGGGCGTGTTTTATGTTAATTTTACTTGACCCAACGTAAATGACGTTTTTTCTGTATGGCGCATGCGCCGTCCGTGGGGGTATCCCAGTGCGCATGCTCGAAATTAACCCGCAACAAGCCAATGCTTACGACGTGAACGTCATTCTACGCAAAGCCCTATTCGCGGAGGCGGCCGGCCCTTTAGCCGAGGATCCCCCCTGCGCATGCGCGGCTGCAATCAGCGGCGCATTGCGAGGAGAATCAGCGGCGCATTGCGAGGGGAATATCTCCTAAACCGTACAGGTTTAGGAGATATTCTTTATACCTACAGGTAAGCCTTATTATAGGCTTACCTGTAGGTAAAAGTCAAAAAGTGGGGCTTACAACCACTTTAACTATTATGTCTCTATACCCTGTAAAAAAAATGTTTCCTTTACAACTCCTTTAACCAGTTCCAGGCACATGTACGTACCTGTACGTCCTCTGCTAGACGTGGGTGGGGGGTCCGATCGGGACCCCCCCCGGTACATGCGGAGGTCGGGTCCGCTCGGGGAGCGATCCGGGACGACGGCGCGGCTATTTGTTTTTACGGCTTCCCCGTGCTTCACTGTGGCGGCGCATCGATCGAGTGATCCCTTTTATAGGGGAGACTCGATCGATGTTGTCAATCCTACAGCCACACCCTCCTACACTAGTAAACACACACACACAGTGATCCCTAAATGTTACAGCGCCCCCTGTGTTTAACTCGCAAACTGCAACTGTCATTTTCACAATAAAGAATGCAATTTAAATGCATTTTTTGCTGTGAAAATGCCAATGGTCCCAAAAATGTGTCAAAATTGTCCGAAGTGTCCGCCATAATGTCGCAGTCACAAAAAAAATCGCTGATCGCCGCCATTAGTAGTAAAAAAAAAAAAAAAAAAATAAAAATGCAAAAAAACTATCCCCTATTTTGTAAACGCTATAAATTTTGCGCAAACCAACCGATAAACGATTATTGCGTTTTTTTTTACCAAAAATAGGTAGAAGAATACGTATCGGCCTAAACTGAGGAAAAAAAAAATTATATATGTTTTTGGGGGATATTTATTACAGCAAAAAGTAAAAAATATTGAATTTTTTTCAAAATTGTCGCTCTATTTTTGTTTATAGCGCAAAAAATTAAAACCGCAGAGGTGATCAAATACCACCAAAAGAAAGCTCTATTTGTGGGGAAAAAAGGACGCCAATTTTGTTTGGGAGCCACGTCGCACGACCGCGCAATTGTCGGTTAAAGCGACGCAGTCCCGAACTGTAAAAACCCCTTGGGTCTTTAGGCAGCAATATGGTCCGGGGCTTAAGTGGTTACTGCCAATTTATAATCACTCATGTAGTTTAGCCCTAAACCAGAATGCGTATCACAATCCATGATATCATTTTGACCACTAGAGGGAGTAGTCACAAATGCGCATATGATGCGCAATGATCAAAAAAATGGAACGGCGCGTAAAAACAAAATACATCTCATTGAATATGACTTTTACAGAGGCGTTACAACAATAACGTAAAATGTGTACTTGCAGAAAACACACTCTGGTTTCCCTTTCATTTACATGCGTATGCCTTTGCGTGCTTTCTACATGACTCTTCATGCGGCGGCTTTGCCTTTTTATGGCCTTGGATTCCCTTTAAATCTGAATATGTTGATTTGAAACTTAAATACCAGCTTTTACCAACTCCTCTGCCTTTGTATATAACGCTAATGACAGTGGTAGTCAGATTGTGATATTATTCGGTGCTATTTTGCATTGCTACTAGAAAGTTATTATGCAATAGTTCAGCAGAGAGAGAACATTCACGATAGCAATCTGCGCTCCTGACAAGTGACTTGTTCTGTGTATTAGATGAAAACATTCCTTATCATAATGTTTTATCTCCTCATTATCTCAGCATGTAACACTCACGGAGTTTGGCACTTACACTCCGAGTGAATTTTTCATTAATGTCGCTGATGTGCTCGTTTCCTTCCTGTCTTGTTTCAACACTTTGTGTGTGTAATAAAAATAATCCAGCAGAATGAACAGGCTGAAAACAGAGAATATTATATTTAAATATCCAGAAGACTCGCCGAAGATTATTTCGCATGCATATGTAACTGAGCCTCTGCTGCTTTGTTTTCCCCTCTCTAAAGAGGGGGAGTGTGTGTTGTCATGGTTACTATTTGTTTAGGGTGCAAGTAGGGAGCAAGGTGGGGAGGAGCCATATTTGTGCATTACCATAGCAATTTTCATCTGATAAAAAAAAAAAGTTATTATGAATTATATAATAATATTAATAATAAAAACAACAATAGTAATTCTATAAATACTACTACTACTACTACTGCTACTACTACTAATAATAATAATAACAACAGCAACAACATAAATAATTATTTTTATTAACTATATCATAATTGTCATGGATCCGCAGTAATGTTTGTGTCAGAGAACTCACCTTGACAGACATTCTCGTGGTCGCCTTGGTGCGCGCTCGCGTGCGCTGACGTGTGTGCTCTGATGCACGCTGGTTCATGTCCCGGACTGCGGGCGTGCGCCAGTGCGCGATGGTGTGCCTGTGCGTGCACCGCTTGGTGCCGGGCAGACTATTTGAACCCTTGGATTACTGCAGACCGGAGCTGTCTGATCTGCAGCTTCCTGTTTATCCTGCATCTGCCTGAATCTGGACTTTCTGACCACCTGGTTTGTGACTTGGACCTCTCCTGCTTTACGCCTGCACCCGACCACGGCTTGCCTTGACCCCGAATCTGCCTGCTCCTCTGTACCACGTTGTCTGATCGTTGCCAACCCTGCCTGTTACTTGACCATTCTCCCCGGCTTCTGCTCAGCTCACCCTCCAGTGTTCCTGCCTACATGCAGGTGTTTCTGAAGCTCTCCACAAGTGGTCCTTGGCTTTTGGATAACTTTTCTGGTAATTCTTTTCACTCCCCTGTCAGAAATTTTGCGAGGAGCAGCTGGTCATGGCCGGTTTATGGTGAAATTATGTTCTTTCCACTTCTGTATTATGACCCCAACAGTGCTCACTGGAAAATTCAGAAGTTTAGACCCTTCTGCAACCAATGCCATCAGTATGTTTTGCAACAATAAGATTGTGAAGGTCTTGAGAGAGCTCTTTGCTTTTACCTATCATAAAATGTTTCTTGTGTGACACCTTGGTAATGAGACACCTTTTTATAGGCCATCAGTCGAGACTGAACCAGCTGATTGTAATTTGCATTGACAAGGGGCAGGATTGCGTTGTAATTACTGATAGATTTCAGCTGGTGTCTTGGCTTTTCATGCCCTTTTTGCCATTATTTGTGTGTTCAATACTTTTTTCCTGAGTCATTTCATTTTATTACACATAACTTCATTTCTGAACTTATATTTTTGGTTTCTTTGTATGTATGGATTGCATGGGTAGTTATGCATATGGTGAAGCAGCTTACTATGGGGGAGCACCGAGAAGAAGAGGATCAGGGGTTCTTTGTGGAATACCATTGCACAGAGCAGGTAAGTACAACATGTCTGTTATTTAAAAATAAAAACCTTAAACTTTACAATCACTGTGAGCATTACAACGAGGAAATATACATTCCAATGCCAGCTTTCCTAGTTCAACCAAAAAAAAACTCAACACAACATTTTATTCTCTTTCTGGAACTGACTTATCAATGTTTCTCTCCGGGTTAAGGATTTATATTTTTCTAAAATCACTGAGGAATAGAAAGGATTCCAAATTCCAATGCTGGTTTGACACAAAATGCTAATTTATTGCATCCCACAAGAATTCTATTCCACCGTAGTCATTTAAATGACTAGGTACAGCTGCAGCGAGCTACCAGAGTGTGATCAGTGGAGTTTTCTTGTATATGTGAATATTTGTTAGACCTTGTACAAACATAAGGTAAATGCAAAAAAGGCACTAGCCACTTGGTATAATAAAAGATTCATTTGTATTACAGCTCTGTAAGCCACAAAATAACATAAAACATACCTGAAAACCCTGTAAATTCCAAAGTTTTGAAAACGCTCGGTGTACTGTATGTATACAGGCAGGGCCCCCCCCCCTGAAATTGAGAAGCGGGGGGGGGGGGGGCTGCCGCGAATTGAGAGGCGGGGGGGCCCTTTACAAAAAAAAGAAGAAATAAAGACAAATATAATAAAAGGGGGTATCCATCCAGGGCCCTGGGGACCTCTGGGCCCTCTTTAATAAAAAATAAAAAAAAAATATATATATATTTTTTTAAAAAGGGGGGTTGCCATCTGGGGCCCTGGGGACCTCTGGGGCCTTTAATAATAATAAAAAAAAATATAATAAAAAAAATATATATATATATATATATATATATATATATATATATATATATATATATATATATATATATATATATATATATATACACAAATTATTATTATTTTTTTATAAAAAGAAATTACAAAAAAAAAGGGGGTTTCCATCCGGGACCTCTGGGCCCTTTAATAAAAAAAAAAAAAAAAAAAAAAGAAACCTCTGGGCCCTTTAATAAAAAATATATATATATAAAAAAATAAAAAACATTTATATAAAAAAAAAGGGGACCTCTGGGCCCTTTAAAAAAAAAGGTGGGGGTTTGCCACATGGGGCCCTGGGGACCTCTGAGCCCTTCAATAATAATAATAAAAAGATATATATATAAAAAGAATAAAAAAAAATAAAAAAAGAATAAAAAAAAAATTATAAAAAAAGGGGGGTTGCCATCCGGGGCCCTGGGGACCTATGGGCCCTTTAATAGTCATAATATATATAACTCACTCTGCCAGAACCCCACTGGTGCCAACTGCTGGCCAGGGATGCTATCGCATCCCTGGAGCACAGACTGACCCGGTGGACCTTTCTGGAATGACAGAAGTCACAATTTAAATACAATTGTGAATGGGAGCAAAGTAACTCTCCCATTCCCTACTAACTTTAGCGTAGTGCCCATACTGAAAGTAAGGGGGCGCTACAGTTATATTGACTAAGTCTTATAAATCAACCTTCCGGCAACCTTGTCTTTCTGCTATGCCTACTGCTGATATCTTGAAGACCTTTTCAGGCCCATTAGTTTTTTTAGAGAGCAGGGTTTGCCTGAAAAACTAAGAAAAAAAATGTCATATCAGGATCCACCATTGTTATGATATCTGCAATCAGGGCCGGCCTTTGGGGTGTGCGGGCTGTGCGGCTGCACAGGGCGCCATGGGCAACAGGGGCGCCGTGCGGCCATCACAGCTTGCAAAATGTGAGTCGCAGTCAGTTACTCACATGATCATCACAGGAGTCCGACTCCTATGAGTCACAGCAGCAGGCGCTGCCAGGTCTCCCAGCACGTTGCCAGGTCCCCCTGCCCTGGGACTGGGTGAAGAGCAACGCATCGGTTGCGGCACCTGAAAAAAATGGCTGCTGCCGGCCCCGACAGGCACGGGAAAGCCAGAAAACGCTTGGCTATTCTCGGGCAGACGGCGCATGCGCAGTGGCGTCTAAGCGCCGGGCGGCGCCATTTTTAAATGCAAAAGGTAAGTCAGTTTAGGTGACCTGGGGGCGAGGGGTGAAGATGGGGGGCGCCACAGGATTAGCTTGCACAGGGCGCCTGAACACCTAAGGCCGGCCCTGTCTGCAATATGCAATCAGGCATATGGAGGAAGGCCAGCAACATGCCTGTAGAGAGCGGCCCCATATAATGGCATGCTGGATGCACTTCTAATAATTGTAATGTGACCATGTGTTTATCACATTTGTCTGCCTTTAAATGACTGACCTGCAAAGCCTCTACATGGATTAAAGGAGACTTCCACGGAAGCACAATTCCCTTTCCTTAGTGAGAAAGCTGGTGCGGTGCGTTCTTCCCAGCTGGGCTTCACATAATGACCTATTAGCACAGTGAACCTGTCAGGGACAGGCTTGTCCTTTCAGCCCCTGGGACCAAGGGATCATCTTTCAGTGGTCAGCAGAATCTGCTTTCCTGATGGTTTTTCTCATTGTTAAGTGATAGTCATTACAAAAGGCCACAGCTTCCCAGGCAGAAGAAGTGGTTAAATGCTCAATTACATACCTTTTCCCTTTGCGGGCAGCCCACCGTCTGCTCAGATGAGGGTGACCTGGGAAAATTGGCAGTTGGCGATAACTTGTCCATATTCTTGTCAATATTTTAAAAAATGAGAGACATGGGCCCAGATTCTTGTACACTGGGTGTATCTCTGCGGCGGCGTAACATATACGATTAACGTTACGCTGCCGCAAGTTTTTCAGGCAAGTGCTTTATTCACAAAGCACTTGCCTGTAAAGTTGCGGCGGCGTAGCGTAAATCACCCGGCGGAATTCAAATTCGGCGGGTAGGGGGCGTGTATTATTTGAATGAAGTGTGTCCCCGCGCCGAACGAACTGCGCATGCGCCGTCCGTAAAATATCTCAGTGTGCATTGCTCCAAATGACGTCGCAAGGACGTCATTGGTTTCGACGTGAACGTAAATGACGTCCAGCCCCATTCACGGACAACTTACGCAAACGACGTAGCTTTTTAAAATTTCGATGCGGGAACGACGGCCATACTTAACATTGGCTGCGCCTCATATAGCAGGGCCAACTTTACGCCGGGAAAAGCCTAACGTAAACGTCATAACTTTACTGCGTCGGCCGTGCGTATGTTCGGGCGTATCTAGCTAATTTGCATACTCGCCGTGGATTTGGGCGGAAGCGCCACCTAGCGGGCAAAAAAGAAATTGCAGTTTAGATCCGACGGCGTAAGAGACTTACGCCTGTCGGATCTAATGGATATCTATACGTAACTGATTCTAAGAATTAGTCGCATAGATACGACGACTCAGATTAGGACTTACGACGGCATACATGGTGCTGCGCCGTCGTAAGTCCTATGAGAATCTGGGCCATGGTCTCTTTAAAAAAAAAATTCAGAAAGCCCATATTTACATCATTATTGTTTGCTGGTTCATGTTTTTATAGAGATTTTGAAGAGACCCTGTCACCTTGCCCATTCAGAACAAGATGAGTGTCTATAGGTTTACCCCCTCGACCATGTTATACTTACCTCCCCAGCACTCCCCCACTACTCCTTTTTCCATGGCCGCCATTACAAAATACCCAGTACTTCTGTGTATGGTGGAGATTGTGACCCCCTCCCATGACGCAGTACCTAAAGCTGGCCATGTACTAGTAGACCTTTGAAAGATTGTTCAAGGACTTGACAAATGTCGTTTGAAAGTACTTCAAACTTTTATTTGCTTTCAGGGCCGATCCTAGGGTCACAGGCGCCTGGGTGCAGAAATATTTCTGGCGCTCCCACACGAGCATGGTCATTTAACTAACCCCTCCCCTTTAAAAAATGTTTCTATGGCAATGACTCAACCATAGAGATGCTCCCCCATGAAGTCTTCATTAGCCTGGGATCCTTATATGATGGACACAGAGAGGGCTTCTGTTAGGCCGAGTACAGACGAGCATACATGTACGATTTTCACCGTACATGTCTGCCCGGGGATTTCTGTATGGTGGCTGTACTCACCATCATGCAGAAATCCGCGCGTAAACAATACGCGGGGCGTGGCCGCGCCGTCGCCGTGACTATGACGCGGCGACGTGGGCGGCCCTGCCAGTTTAATGCTTCCACGCATGCGTCAAAGTCATTCGACGCATGCGAGGGATGGCGGGCGCTCGGACATGTACGGTAGGTCTGTACAGACGACCGAACATGTCCGAGCGGGCAGGATTCCAGCGGGCTGTTTTAAAACAAGTCCGGAAATATTTGCCCGCTGGGAAAAGGCCCGGCGGGCAAATGTATGCTGGAATCCTGTCCGCTTGGGCCTACACACGACCGAACATGTCTTCTGAAACTGGTCCGCGGACCAGTTTCAGCAGACATGTTCGGTCGTCTGTATGGGGCCTTAGAGAGTCTGTTAGAAAGAGCCCCGAGACATACTACAGACATGATACAGGAGATGGTCAAGACCGCAGACATGATACAGGAGACGGTCAGAGACTGCAGACAAAGTACAGGAGACAGTCAGAGACTGCAGACTCAGTACAGGAGATGGTCCATTAGACCCCTTTCACACTGGAGGCATTTTTCAGGCGCTTTTGCGTTAAAAATAGTGCCTGAAAAAAGCCTCATCTGCAATCCCAATGGGAGAGCCCAAATGCTTTCACACTGGGGCAGTGCGCTGGCAGGACATAAAAAAAAAATCCTGCAAGTAGCTTCTTTGAGGTGCTTTAGAAGCGGTGTATACACCGCTCCTAAAGCGCCCCTGGCAATTGAAATCCTTGAAATCAATGGGCAGTGCCTGCAAAGCGCTTCGGCACTGGCGCCTTTGAACCCTTTATTTGGCTGCTAGTTGGGGTTAAATTTACCTCTAAAATTACGGTAAAGCGGTGCTAAAACCAGTGGCACTTTACCGCCGATGTCCCAGCACTGTAAGTGTGAAAGGACTCTTGGTACATCTCATTATACATCACATCTGTAGATGGACTACTGAGGTGCAGGAATGGGCAGGGGCTGTGTATCCTATGCAATCTATCATGCCATAAAACATCTAGAGCAGGGGAAGCCCAGAGCACTGTAAAGGGATACCATCCTCCAGCACACAGCACACTGTGACTCACCTCGGTTCTCTCTCTGTGCAGTCCAAGATAGAGATGGGAGGGGGAGGCATTCCAACTGGAGTTGGTGGAGACAGTGCGGGATCCAAGACTCCCAATGTGAGGAATTCAAAATAGCAGCGATTTACCGATGACGCCGCCCCCATGTAAAAGGGGCCTTAAAAATGTATTTGTCTGAGAATAATTTTCTGTTCTGCTCCTTTGAATTTTCTTATCACTGTGGTTGAAAGCGAACATTAATTTGACCCCACTAATGATTAATAAATCAAACAAATATACTTAGAACAAAAAATTTGGAACAAAATTCTACCACTGTATGGGTTGCTATAATAAACTCATCCAGTTAGAGTTTGAATCTACTTTTGTTCTGTACAGCACTGCATAATGTAATGGCGCTATATATAAATATGGGAAAAAATAATAATCTAGCATGTCATCATTAGAGGTCTGATGGATGAAAGTTAATCAATACTAACATTTTAGTTTCTGACACCAGGTCTCCATCTGGTCTGGTTCAATATATAAGGCCTCGTACACACGACAGAGTTTCTCGGCAGAATTCGCAGAGAAACTCGGTCAAAACCCGGATTCTGCCGAGAATCTCTGTCGTGTGTACACTTTTGGCTCGATGGAGCCGCCGAGGAACTCGACGAGAAAATAGAGAACATGTTCTCTATTTTCTCGTTGTCCTCGTTCTTCTATGGGAGAAGCCGGCCCGCCGAGCTCCTCGGCGGCTTCATCCCAAAACTCGACGAGGAACTCGACGTGCCAAGCACGTCGAGTTCCTCTGTCGTGTGTACGGGGCCTCAGTCACATAAGGGTTTTCTCTCTGGCCCTTGAGATCACATTGGAGTCACCTGGGGGAGATGGACACCGTGGGAGACAATAGAAAAAAAATGTCTGCAAGTATTTAAAAGCAAATCAAAAATCCACACTCCAGTGAGGTAAAAAAAAAAAAAACATTTATAATGGCTAAATACTCTGAGGGCCAGATCCACATATAATTAGATAGGCGCAGCGTATGTGAGATACGCTACGCCGCTGTAACTTACTTTTTAATTCTTTGAATCCACAAAGAATTTGCGCCATAAGTTACGGCGTAGTGTATCTCTCGGCGCGTAATTCAAATCGGCGAGTAGGGGGCGTGTTTCATTTAAATGAAGCGTGTCCCTGCGCCGAATGAACTGCGGATGCGCCGTCCCTATATTTCCCGCCGTGCCGTGCATTGCGCTAACGAGGTCATTTTTTTAACTTAGACGTGAATTACGTCCATCCCTATTCACGGAGAACTTACGCAAAAAAAAAAAAAATCAAAATTCGACGCGGGAACGACGGCCATACTTTAACATGGCAAGTCTATCTATACGCCACAAAATAGCAGCTTTAACTATACGCCGGGAAAAGCCGACTAGCGACGACGTAAGAGAATGCGACGGCCGCGCGTACCTTCGTGGATCGCCGGAAAAAGCTAATTAGCATACCCGACGCGGAAAACGACGCAAACTCCACCCAGCGGGCGCCAAAGTATTGCATCTACGATCCGAAGGCGTACGAAGCCGTACGCCTGTCGGATCGAAGCCAAAAGCCGTCGTATCTTGGTTTGAGGATTCAAACTAAAGATACGACGCGGCAAATTTGAAAGTACGCCGGTGTATCAGTAGATACGCCGGCGTACTTCTTCTGTGAATCTGGCCCACGGTGCTTTGGGGTGGGGGGGCCGGATTTTTATTTAAAATTTGGCGTGGAGTTCCCCTGTGGGAGGGAGGTGTTTGCCTTAGAACAGGTTCACACTGGGGCAACTTCCTGTAAAGTTGCCTCACTGTGAACGGGGATCCGACTTGGAGGCGACTTCCATTGAAATCAATGGGTACAAGTCGCCTCCAAGTCGGATTGAATTTGTACAGGAATCTTTTTTAAAGTCGGAGCGACTGCAGTAGTGTGCATTAAGACGGCTCCATTCACTTACATTGATTTCTTCATGCAGCGCGACTTGAGGCGACCTGGGGTGACCTGAAGTCGGATCCAACGTCGGACCTGTGTGAATGGGCTCTAAAGGGTCAGTGTAGAAATAACAACTAAACAAAAAATGTAATCACAAAAAAGCACATACACAGAACACTAAAATCAAATAAACTAAACTAGCATATCACCCCATTCCCCTTCAAAAAAGCGAAAAGAAAACCCTTCTAAATAGAATTTTGCTTAACCACTTGCCGACCGCCGCATGTATATGTACGTCCACAGAATGGCACGTACAGGCATATGGGCGTACATGTACGTCCCTGCCTTTCCGCGGGTCAGGGGTCCGATCGGGACCCCCCTGCTACATGCGGCGGTCGGATTCCCGCGGGGAGCGATCCGGGACGACGGCGCGGCTATTCATTTATAGCCGCTCCGTCGCGATCGCTCCCCGGAGCTGAAGAACGGGGAGAGCCGTATGTAAACACGGCTTCCCTGTGCTTCACTGTGGCGGCTGCATCAATCGAGTGATCCCTTTTATAGGGAGACTCGATCGATGACGTCAGTCCTACAGCCACACCCCCCTACAGTTGTAAACACACACTAGGTGAACCCTAACTCCTACAGCGCCCCCTGTGGTTAACTCCCAAACTGCAACTGTCATTTTCACAATAAACAATGCAATTTAAATGCATTTTTTGCTGTGAAAATGACAATGGTCCCAAAAATGTGTCAAAATTGTCCGAAGTGTCCGCCATAATGTCGCAGTCACGAAAAAAATCACTGATCGCCGCCATTAGTAGTGAATTTTTATTTTTTTTTATAAAAATGCAATAAAACTATCCCCTATTTTGTAAACGCTATAAATTTTGCGCAAACCAATCGATAAATGCTTATTGCGATTTTTTTTTACCAAAAATAGATAGAAGAATATGTATCGGCCTAAACTGAGGAAAAAAAAATGTATATATGTTTTTGGGGGATATTTATTATAGCAAAAAGTAAAAAATATTGCATTTTTTTCAAAATTGTCGCTCTATTTTTGTTTATAGCGCAAAAAATTTAAACCGCAGAGGTGATCAAATACCACCAAAAGAAAGCTCTATTTGTGGGGGGGGGGGGGGGGAAAGACGTAAATTTTGTTTGGGAGCCACGTCGCACAACGGCGCAATTGTCTGTTAAAGCGACGCAGTGCCGAATCGCAAAACCTGGCCTGGGCATTTAGCAACAAAATGGTCCGGGGCTTAAGTGGTTAAGCAACGCAAAGAGCGCAATTTAGAGATTCTGCTATGATATCATTTAGTAAGCTTGCAATGCTGTCTGCAACTGACGCACGCTGTCTTTATTACGTATTCTGTATAAATACGCATTTCACACTTGCATTTTGCTGCTGTTTGTATTGTAATTGGTGTTTAGTCTTTTTTTTTTTTTACAACATAAACTTAAAAAAAAGTTATTTACAGTGTAAGAAAGTGGCAATTGTAGAACTCAGTCATGGTTAAAGTTACAAACATATGCAGTCAATTAAATTTACAGCTGAGCATTTCACACTTACGTGATGGTACTCTCTTTATATTATTTTTCTTTCTTTGTGATGTCTTAAATGCCCACCGCAGTCAAAAATAAACCAATAACCTTCAGAAACAAGCAGAAAGTATAGACTATCTTGCTCATTATTATCGATTTTTAATTCAGACACTACTATAGTTCTCCAGCCCTCTCCCCCTTAGTTGGTGATGATTTGGGAACCTGTTTATGATGCAGGAGAGCTAATCCCAAACACACCCACTGTATCCTCTCACATACAGAAAGCCTTGTTTAAAAAAAAAATGACAATATCCAATGACAGCGTCTCACAGCTACTGTAGCAATCAGATTCAAACCTGCCCTGAAAGCTGGAATGTGATTGGAGACAGGAGGAGCAGAGAGCGATAGATCACAGAGTGCAGGGGTCAGGAATGTGTAATGCAGGTCTCAGGAATGTATAATGCACAAAGTGCAGGGGTCAGGAATGTGTAATGCAGGTCTCAGGAATGTGTAATGCACACAGAGTGCATAACGCACAGAACGCAGGGATCAGGAATGCATAATGCACAGAGCACAGAGGTCAGTAGTGTGTAATGCAGGTGTCAGGAATGTGTAATGCACAGAGTGCAAGGGTCAGGAGTGCAGAATGCACAGAGCACAGGGGTCAGGAGTGCAGAATGCACAAAGTGCAGGGGTCAGAAGTGCAGAACGCACAAAGCGCAGGGGTCAGGATTGTAGAACACACAGAGTGCAGGGGTAAAGAGTGCAGAACGCACAGAGTGCAGGAGTCAGGAGGGCATAATGCACAGAGCACAGGGATCAGGAATGTATAATGCACAAAATCCAGGGGTCTGGAGTGCAGAGTGCACAGAGCCCAGAGATCAGGAATGCATAATGTACAGAGTGCATAGGTCAGGAGTGTGTAATGCACAGAGTGCAGGGGTCAGGAGTGCAGAATGCACAGAACACAGGGGTTTAGAAATGAAGAACACACAGAGTGCAGGGGTCAGGGTGCAGAATGCACAGCTTGCAGGGTCAGGAGTGCATAATGCACAGAGCACAAGGATCAGGAATGCATATTGCACAGATCTCAGTGGTCATGAATGTGTAAAGCACAGAGACTTGGCGTCAGAGGTGCAGAGCCAAAACAGAACTTTCCCACTTGTACAACTACCCCCCCCCCCAAATGCCGATCTTTCCCCTTAGAACACCCCCCCCCCCCTCTTAGTACAGCATGCCCAGGTTAGTGTACATCATGGTACACCTCAGCATCAGAATGAATGAACTACAGTGCGCATGGGAGTGAGCTACATCATTCCCGTCTGGCCAATCAAGACGGTCAGAGACCTAGAAGAAGCTGGGGATAAGATGTTGGTGCCAGCAAGGGATCTCCTGGTTATCACAGCGTCAGAGTACGGTTATGTCCACTGTTCACACCACACGTGCTGAGCTGAGGTGGGCTACAGTGCATACCTCCCAACATTTTGAGATGGGAATGAGGGACACCTACCAGCAAACGTATGTAGGCATGGGACACGCCCCCTGCCACACCCCCTTAAAGGAGAATTAACCCCAAAAAAAGGTTAATTAAATCCACAAGTGCTTTTTTTTACCACTACTATTCCTTTATATTGGCTTTTAAAATGTTCAAATGCAGCAATTTATAATTTGGAAGAAAGGTTTAGCACTGGGAAACATTTTTTGAAAGAGAAAAAGTGCATTTTATATACAACTATATGGATCAGACCAAAATGAGGGACAAATGAGGGGGAAAGAGGGACAGAGGGACATTGCTCTGAATCAGGGACAGTCCCTCGAAATCAGGGACAGTTGGGAGCTATGTACAGTGCACTGCACAAAAATCCATTTAGTGTAACCCAAATGTTCCATGCACAGGTTTGAATGGAGTGTCATTTTGTGACTTTCTAATAAAGTGAAAAAAAAAAGGTAAACACTATTCTTGCATTGTAACAATGTAAGGTGCCCTCCTAAACAACAGAATCTAACCTGTATAGTCATTTCCTGTTTCATGTTTAACATCGGTATGATCGCAGAGCACTGTCTGTTATAAGGTTCCACACCAAAGCGAAATGATTACTTAGTTCAATCAATTAACCCTTTCAAAACTGTTAATATCATAAGCCAAGGCATAGAGCGTAGCTTGACCTGAACAAACCCCCTGAAACGAGGTATCACCGAAACTCGCCGCTTCCAGTCGCACTTTTCCCTGGACGCTGGTGAGAAGTGACGGACTTTCAAGTGGAAGCCTTCTAATAATACTGTTCCGCTATGAGGCTGTAATGTATCAATATCTACAGAACTCCCTCCTGTGCTTTGACAGCCTTTCAGCACCTTCTGGATTCTGTTACCAAAGACATCAGTGAGAGCATGTAATGTGTCCGAACGTTTTAGAAATGGCTTCAGGAATATCACGTTGTTTGATGTCTCTTAAATCAGATGGGTTTTCCCTTTTAAAGTAGCTGTGAACATACAATGTTATAGACACTTTCCAATACAGTTATAACTATGTAGGCACCATAACCGCGTTTCCTTAGTTTCAGAAATGATAGAAATGATCTTTCTTACCTGAATCCCTTCTTCCTAATAGTTGGGGAATGGGGTTACAGGACACTGCAGACCAGTGTTTCTCAACTTCAGTCCTCAAGGCGCCCCAACAGGCCATGTTTTCAGGCTTTCCATTATTTTGCACAGGTGAGTTAATCAGCTTCACTGCCTTAGTAATTACCACAGCTGTTTCATCTGAGGGAAATCCTGAAAACACGACCTGTTGGTGCGCCTTGAGGACTGGAGTTGAGAAACACTGCTGTAGACACACGTGGTGCCTATCTTCAATAGTCTGTTCAGCCTGAGGCAAGATGTAGGCAGTGAATGGGAGGGGGTGTGTGCTAGAGGCAGGGTGTCAGGACCTAAATCACCTACTGGCGGCACTGTGGTTCCCTGGGCAGAGGGTTTAATTCCAGTGTCTCCCAGTAATCATTTTCCATTTAATGCTGGCTGCTGGGAGGGTATTTGGCCATCTACTATCAGTGTCTATCGCTCCAGTGTTTTACTTGTTGCCAGATACTGCTAGCCATTATCCTGTTCCTGCTCATGCCCTGTACGCTGTACCCTGCTGCTTCCTTGTTCCTGATCCCATTTTTTTTTCCACCTTTAAAAAATTGTGTGATATGGCGCACTCTGGTTAAGATTCAATGATAAAAGGAGAAATATGGGGAAGGGGAGAGAGGACTGGGTGGTGGAGGTAGTTTGTTTAACTGCTTGCCGACCAGCCGCCGCAGTTATACGGTGGCAGGTCAGCTCTGCTGGGCGAGATCACGTAGCTATACGTCATCTCTCCCAGCAGACAATAGGGGCGCGCATGCGCCCCCTCGCTTGTCCCTGATTCTGGCGCGATCGCCCCCGGGCACCCGCGATCGCTCGTTACAGAGCGAGAACCGGGAGCTGTGTGTGTAAACCCACAGCTCCCGGTCCTGTCAGGGGAGAAATGCCTGACCGTCTGTTCATACAATGTATGAACAGCGATCAATCATTTCCCCAAGTCAGTCCCACCCCCCCTTTAGTTAGAACACCCTTCCTTGCCCCCTAGTGTTAACCCCTCCTCTGCCAGTAGCATTTTTATAGTAATCAATGCATTTTTATAGCATTGATCGCTATAAAAATGCCAATGGTCCCAAAAATGTGTCAAAAGTGTCCGAAGTGTCCGCCATAATGTCGCAGTACCGAAAAAAATCGCTGATCGCCACCATTACTAGTAAAAAAAAATATTAATAAAAATGCCATAAAACTACCCCCTATTTTGTAAACGCCTTAACTTTTGCGCAAATCAATCAATAAACCCTTATTGCTCTTTTTTTTTACGAAAAATATGTAGAAGAATACGTATCGGCCTAAACTGAGGAATTTTTTTTTATATATATATCTTTGGGGGATATTTATTAACGCCCGCTGCACGACTATTTACGTCCGCAAAATGGCACGGACAGGCAGAAGGACGTATATATACGTCCCTGCCTTCTAGCGGGTGGGGGGTCCGATCGGGACACCCCCCCCCCCCCCGCTGCATGCGGCAGGCGGATTCCCTCGGGGAGCGATCCGGGACGACGGCGCGGCTATTCGTTTATAGCCGCTCCGTCGCGATCGCTCCCCGGAGCTGAAGAACGTGGAGAGCCGTATGTAAACACGGCTTCCCCGTGCTTCACTGTGGCGGCGCATCGATCGTGTCATCCCCTTTATAGGGGAGACACAATCGATGATGTCAGACCTACAGCCACACCCCCCTACTGTTGTAAACACACACTAGGTGAAGCCTAACACGTTCAGCGCCCCCTGTGGTTAACTCCCAAACTGCAACTGTCATTTTCACAATAAAGAATGCAATTTAAATGCAACTTTGCTGTGAAAATGACAATGGTCCCAAAAATGTGTCAAAATTGTCCGAAGTGTCCGCCATAATGTCGCAGTCACGAAAAAAATCGCTGATCGCCGCCATTAGTAGTAAAAAAAAATAATTAATAAAAATGCAATAAAAATATCCCCTATTTTGTAAACGCTATAAATTTTGCGCAAACCAATCGATAAACGCTTATTGCGATTTTTTTTACCAAAAATAGGTAGAAGAATACGTATCGGCCTAAACTGAGGAAAATAAAATGTTATATATGTTTTTGGGGGATATTTATTACAGCAAAAAGTAAAAAATATTGCATTTTTTTCAAAATTGTCGCTCTATTTTTGTTTATAGCGCAAAAAATAAAAACCGCAGAGGTGCTCAAATACCACCAAAAGAAAGCTCTATTTGTGGGGAAAAAAGGACGCCAATTTTGTTTGGGAGCCACGTCGCACGAGTGCGCAATTGTCTGTTAAATAGACGCAGTGCCGAATCGCAAAACCTGGCCTGGGCATTTAGCTGCCTAAAGGTCCGGGGCTTAAGTGGTTAAAGTGTGACAGTGCCTAAAGCTGAATATTGGGGGTGAAAGTACCCAGTAGGCAAGTGGTTAAAATATTGGTTTGTAGACTTGATCTCCTCTTTAACTTTTTGTTGAAGTAATATTAGTGATAAGTACATACATTTAAAAAGAAAATTAATAATTTTGTGTATATAAAAAAAAGTTAAGGGCAGCCTGTTGCCGCCTTGAAACTTTGATGCCCTAAGCCACAGCCTGTGTGGTCTGGCCCGGCCAGCTCCGTCTAAGCCACTGGATGCAAAGTGTACTCGACAGCGGACGATGTTCCTGTAAACTCCACTCACTTGCTACAAAACCTTGAGAAGATTTTTTTTTCTTCAACCAAACTTCTTTTTTTTTTTTTTTTATTCTACCGCCTTTCATTTTCCGCAATGGGAATGACTCTGTGGGAGCTTTTGGATGTATGTCTCAAAGAACCACAGACCTTGGAAGGAAAATCTCGCTTAAAGCTGTTGTGTTTTCCTCAGCTGCTTCTTGCATTTATGGAAAAATATTTTCGCTGTGCCCAAGTGTCGCTCTGCGCTGTGGTGGCAGGTCTCCGAGAAGCGCCTGCCAAGCCTCCTCTACAAGGTCTGCCCTGAAAACCATATATTACCATGGGGATAATCAGTTTGGTTTCTGACGCTCGCCGGCTGATCTCCCATTTTTTTTTTGGTTACACGCGAAAGAAAAAAGTAAAAACCCCAAATTTTGCTTTTGAGATCGCATTGTGCATAGCCGTGGAGGTCACGAATAATCGCGTTGGAAGGAGTAATTGTTGTTGTTGCTGAAAAACTATCATTTTCAGTCCCTTTCATTATAGCATACTGCACAGAGAGAAGGAAAGGAGAGATCTGATTGGTTGCCGTGATCAGAAAGAACAGCTGTTTTTATTAAAACGCAGAACTGAACTATTGCCGCTTTCTCATCTTCTAAAAAGCCACGGCAATTCCATTACACCCTTATATCGCTGCCTGTTATTATTTCATTATTAATACAGCAAAAGCATTTTCCCTAATGGTTACTAATGACCCATATACAAGTAACAATAAATATGAATTTCAAGCAAATATATAACATACACATGAATTTAGCTTTCATTAATACATCATTAACCACTTCAATACCGGGCTTTAAAACCCACCTCCTTCCCGGGCCTATTCTGGCACTTCTTTCCTACATGTAATCATCATTCTTTTGCTAGAAAATTACTCAGAACCCCCAAACATTATATAAGTTTTTTAGCAGACACCCTAGGGAATAAAATGGCGGTCATTGCAACTTTTTATCTTGCACCGTATTTGCGCAATCATTTTTCAAACGGCTTTTTTTTTGTAAAAAAATGGTTTCATAAATTAAAAAATAACAAAACAGTAACGTTAGCCCAATTTTTTGGTAAAATATGAAAGATTAGGTTAGGCCGAGTAAATAGGTACCTAACATGTCATGCTTTAAAATTGCGTACACTCATGGAATGGCGCCAAACTTCGTTACTTAAAAATCTCCATAGGCGACACTTTAACATTTTTACAGGTTACCAGTTACAGAGGAGGTCTAGTGCTAGAATTGTTGCACACGCTCTAACGCACGCGGCGACACCTCACATGTGTGGTTTGAATGACGTTTACATACGTGGGTGGGACTTACGTGTGCGTACGCTTCTGAGCGCGAGCTACCGGGGACAGGGGCATTTTAATTTTTTTATTATTATTATTTATTTTTTATTTTACTTATTAATTTATTTTTTACACTGTTTTTTTTACATTTTTTTTTCAATCGCTTTTATTCCTATTACAAGGAATGTAAACATCCCTTGTAATAGGAAATGTGTGTGACAGGTCCTCTTTAAGGAGAGATGTGGGGTCAATAAGACCCCACATCTCAACTCCAGGCTGGAAAGCATAAGATTGTGAAAAAAATTCACATTGACTATTTTATGCAGTACCGCATGTGCACAGGTAGGCTGCATTTATAAGCTTAGGTAGGCTGCATTGATGGACACAGGTAAGCTGCATTGTTGGGCAAAGTTAGGCTGCATTGTTGGGCACAGGTAGGCTGCATTTTTGGGCACAGGTAGACTGCATTGTTGGGCACAGCTGGACGGCATTGTTGGACACAGGTCTATTACCTGCAACTAAAAGCCAAAGAATAAAGTAATAAAGTATACCAACGAAGATCCTTCTTCAGCAGCCAATGCTGCCACAACAATGTTCCCCGCTCTCTGATGATCCGGCTGACAATCCTCTTCCTTTTCTCTCTTCCCCTGCACAGGTAGGCTGCATTTTTGGGCACATGTAGGCTACATTGATGGACACAGGTAGGCTGCATTGATGGGATCTGGTAGGCTGCATTGTTGGGCACAGGTAGGGTGTATTGATGGACACAGGTAGGCCACATTGATGGGATTAGGTAGGCTGCATTGTTGGGCACAGGTAGGCTGCATTGATGGGATTAGGTAGGCTGCATTGTTGGGCACAGGTAGGGTGCATTGATGGACACAGGTAGGCCGCATTGTTGGACACAGGTAGGGTGCGTTGATGGGCACAGGTAGACTGCATTGTTGGGCACAGGTAGACTGCATTGTTGGGCACAGGTAGACTGCATTGTTGGGCACAGGTAGACTGCATTGATGGACACAGGTAGACTGCATTGATGGACACAGGTAGGCCGCATTGTTGGACACAGGTAGGGTGCATTGATGGGCACAGGTAGACTGCATTGTTGGGCACAGGTAGACTGCATTGTTGGGCACAGGTAGACTGCATTGTTGGACACAGGTAGGGTGCATTGATGGGCACAGGTAGGCTGCATTGTTGGGCACAGGTAGATTGCATTGTTGGGCACAGGTAGGCTGCATTGTTGGGCACAGGTAGGCTGCATTGTTGGGCACAGGTAGACTGCATTGTTGGGCACAGCTGGACGGCATTGTTGGACACAGGTCTATTACCTGCAACTGAAAGCCAAAGAATAAAGTAATAAAGTATACCAACGAAGATCCTTCTTCAGCAGCCAATGCTGCCACAACAATGTTCCCCGCTCTCTGATGATCCGGCTGACAATCCTCTTCCTTTTCTCTCTTCCCCTGCACAGGTAGGCTGCATTGATGGGATCTGGTAGGCTGCATTGTTGGGCACAGGTAGGGTGTATTGATGGACACAGGTAGGCCACATTGATGGGATTAGGTAGGCTGCATTGTTGGGCACAGGTAGGCTGCATTGATGGGATTAGGTAGGCTGCATTGTTGGGCACAGGTAGGGTGCATTGATGGACACAGGTAGGCCGCATTGTTGGACACAGGTAGGGTGCGTTGATGGGCACAGGTAGACTGCATTGTTGGGCACAGGTAGACTGCATTGTTGGGCACAGGTAGACTGCATTGATGGACACAGGTAGACTGCATTGATGGACACAGGTAGGCCGCATTGTTGGACACAGGTAGGGTGCATTGATGGGCACAGGTAGACTGCATTGTTGGGCACAGGTAGACTGCATTGTTGGGCACAGGTAGACTGCATTGTTGGACACAGGTAGGGTGCATTGATGGGCACAGGTAGGCTGCATTGTTGGGCACAGGTAGATTGCATTGTTGGGCACAGGTAGGCTGCATTGTTGGGCACAGGTAGGCTGCATTGTTGGGCACAGGTAGACTGCATTGTTGGGCACAGCTGGACGGCATTTTTGGACACAGGTCCATTACCTGCAACTGAAAGCCAAAGAATAAAGTAATAAAGTATACTAACGAAGATCCTTCTCCAGTAGCCAATGCTGCCACAAGCAACCCCCCCCCCCCCCCCACTAACCCCATGTAAGCCTTGGGAAGGATTTCCTACTGCCTTGAGGAAGTTTTACTCAAACTAAGATGCAAATAGTGACAGAAACATTGAACTAGAGACTCAGTAATACAATCTTTTATTGCCCAGAAGGAATTTTATAATTATTACGTTGTCCCTTAAATGCTAAGGGTGGTCTTGACAAGTTCCTTTTTTTTTTCTATCCTAATCTGGAAAGTAGTACATAACTTTGTGAAATAGGATCAGGGAGGATCCATGGGAGATTAGTGGGCTGTCAGGTAAAGAAGAGGCCGAGGTGGAATCATAATGTCATCCACTGACAAAGCATTCCCAGTGTCACAATGATCCTCCCAGTGAATGCAGACACACCAGAAAGAAAAAGAGGTTTGTTTGCAGGAATCTACCTGCTGGGTCTTGCCTGCCCGAGTTGGACTAATAAATGAATACACAACATCCCAATCAATCAAGCAGTGTTTGCCTTTGCCCCAGGTCTAGGTGAGGTCTGCTATGAGATGACCATACCTGTCAGGTATGCAGCGCGCATCATCGCCAACAAACTGTCTGCTTGCATGAAACAACATCGACTCCAGTACTTTTCTGTGTTCAGTCCCCTGCCGCTCCCAAGAGCCGAAGCTGTATTTATTGGAATAAGAGTCACCTGAGCCTGTCCCTGTGGGCAGCCAGGTAAAATGGGCAGCATCTTATAGTACAATGTGTGTCAGTGTGGTTTCTATTATTTTTCTTTAATCTTTGGATAATTCTGAAGGGTAGAGCAGCAGAAATATTGGTGGATGTGCTGCAGGTGCTATTCACAGATCCTTAAACTCTAAAAATAAAAAGGTCATTGCATAGAAGATTTGAGAAGGAATCTTTCCATGCTTCTAGGGGAGATGACAGAACAAAAGAAGAAATCTTTTTGGTCCCACTTGTAAGAAAGTCTTAGGCCCCTTTCACATTGGGATGTTTTTCATGCGGTACAGCGCTAAAAATAGCGCTGCTATACCGCATGAAAAATCATGCCCTGTACTCTTCAATGTGAAAGCCCGAAGGCTTTCACACTGAAGCGGCGCGCTAGCAGGAACGCTCGAAAAGTCCTGCTAGCCGCTTCTTTACCGCGGTATAGGAGCGGTGTGTTCACCGCTCCTATACCGCGCCTTCCCATTGAAATCAATGGGAATGCGCGGTAATACCGCTGTAATACCGCCGCAACGCGGGCGGTATTAACCCTTTTTCGGCCGCTAGCGGGGGTTAAAACCTCACCACTAGCGGCCGAATATCGCGGTAAAAACGATGGTATAGCCGCGCTACAAATAGCGCGGCTATACCGTCACTGCGGCTGACGCTTCAGTGTGAAGCCAGCCTTACCCCAGAGGGAATACTTTTCTAAGCCCTTGTTGCCTCACATGATGCTAGTGCCAGTCACTAAAGGTGACCCCAAAATCACTCCAACAGTAGGGTGACCAGACATCCCCAGTTTCAGGGGACAGTCCCCTGATTGAGGACACTGTCCCCAGACCAAGTCTGTCCCTGGCTTTGTCCCCAGATTGGATTTAATAGGGGGCAGGGGCAATTTTAAAGACAATGGGCCAGATTCACATACCTTTGCGGCGGCGTAACGTATCGTCTTTACGTTACACCGCCGCAAGTTTTCAGCGCAAGTGCCTGATTTACCAAGCACTTGCGTGTAAACTTACGGCGGTGTAACGTAAAGCCGTCCGGCGCAAGCCCGCCTAGCTCAAATGGGGCGTGTACCATTTAAACTAGGCGCGTTCCCGCGCCGAACGTTCTGCGCATGCTAGTTAGGAAATTTCCCGACGTGCTTTGCGCGAAATTACGGCGCCCCGACGTATTTTTTGAACGGCGACGTGCGTTACGTCGTTTCGTATTCCCGCACGTCTTACGCAAAAAAAAGATTTAAATTCGACGCGGGAACGACGGCCATACTTTAACATGGCTGTTCTAAATGTAAGCCATGAAAAAGCAGGCCTAAGTTTGCGTCGGGAAAAACCGACTAGCGACGACGTAAGAGATTGCGACGAACACGCGTATCTTCGTGGATCGCCGTAATCAGCTAAATTACATACCCAACGCTGGAAAACGACGTGAACTCCACCCAGCGGCCGCCGGAAAATTACACCTACGATCCGTACGCCTGTCGGATCTTTGCCAAAAGCCGTTGTATCTTTTTTGTGAATTACAAATAAAGATACGACGCAGCAAATTTGATGGCGGCGATCAGCGATTTCTTTCGTGACTGCGACATTATGGCGACACATCGGACAATTTTGACACATTTTTGGGACGGATAAAAAAAGCGGACATACGGTCCGCACGTCTGAAAGGGCCCTTAAGGAACCAATTTAGAAAATAAAAGACGAACCTTTACAACCCCTTTAAAGGCCCTCTTTCTGCTTTATTTTTTGTCCCCATGGCAGTGCCTAACTAATCATGCCCCTTTTTAACAAAGGCTTGCAAAATTGGCCAAATAATATCATGACCATATTTGGTTGTCACGCAGGATTCCCGATGGCTTGTTTGCATACTGAAGTTGGCAGGAATCTGTCATTTCCAATGGGAGAAGCAGCATGTAAAGATCACAGAACATGGCAGGTCATCATGTCGGGGGGTCGACATCATTGGTGGGCAGATCATCATCTTGGAAATGGATCTACATGGCTATAATACCTGATTGACACTGAATGGACTTTTAAAAAGAGCAGGCTTTGCTATGATCGGGTTGAGCAGATTTTTTCTGGGTTCGTCAAACCAACATTTCTCCAGTACGCTCCTCCCTCATCATGTTATATGATCGGCTTGTGTCCCGTAAACCTCTGTCTGTTTGTTTTTGCTCTTTATAATAAGCTGCTAGTCCAAAGTGAGATTGATTTACTAAAAGTAAATAGACACCAGTGGCGGCTGGTGCTCAAAATTTTTGGGGGGGGGTGCAAACGAAAAAAATAAACAATTGCAGCCTCACTGTACCTATCAATTGTCACCACTGTGCCATGCCATCAAATGCAGTCACTGTGCCATCAAAACGCAACCACTGTGCCATCAAAACGCAGCCACTGTGCCATGCCATCAAAACGCAGCCACTGTGCCATGCCATCAAAACACAGCCACTGTGCCATGCCATCAAAACACAGCCACTGCGCCATCAATTTCCACCACTATGCCATCAAACACAGCCACTGTGCCCCCAATTGTCTCCACTGTGCCCCCAATTGTTGCCACTGTGCCCCCAATTGTCACCACTGTGCCCCCAATTGTTGCCACTGTGCCCCCATATTGTAGCCACTGGCCCCCAATTGTTGCCACTGTGCCCCCAATTGTCTCCACTGTGCCCCCAATTGTTGCCACTGTGCCCCCAATTGTCGCCACTGTGCCCCCAATTGTCACCACTGTGCCCCCAATTGTCGCCACTGTGCCCCCAATTGTAGCCACTGTGCCCCCAATTGTCGCCACTGTGCCCCCAATTGTAGCCACTGTGCCCCCAATTGTTGCCACTGTGCCCCCAATTGTCACCACTGTGCCCCCACTTGTAGCCACTATGCCCCCACTTGTAGCCACTGTGCCCCCACTTGTAGCCACCGTGCCCAGTACCCCCCTGACACTTACCTTTATGGCTTCTACGTCCCTCGATGTCCCTCGTCCCGCCCTCGATGACGCTTCAGCCAATCAGGTCGCCTGTCAGTCTTATCCTCGGACACACGGCCGGTACGTCCCGAGGATGAGCTTCAGGAAGCCGAATACAGCCTCAGGGATGTACTCGGACAGCCTATCAGGGCCGCTGGCCCTGATATGCACTTCCACACAGCCAGTCAGCTGCCGCTATTCAGCTGACCGGCGCTCAATGTCCGGTCAGCTGAATAGTGGGCGGCAGCGGCGAAAATATACAGATTCATACAGTGTATGAATCTGTATATTTTACTGGCTGTGAGCGAGCCAGAGGGAGCGGCGCTCCTGCGTTCCTATGGACGCACCGCCACTGATAGACACTGCAACTGCAGTTGCTCCAGAGCTCAGTAAATGAGGTGAAGCTCTGCTGACATCATCCAATCATGTGCAGGCAAATCTTTTTTTTTTTTTTTTTCATGCATGTGACTGGATATCCTCTGCAAAGTAAAACTTCATCTAATTTACTAAGCCCTGGAGCAATTGCACTTGCAGAGTGCACAGTTTACTTGCCTTTAGTAAATCCACCCCATTGGCTTGTTGATCTATTTACCATTAAAGTGAGAAAAAAAAAAATCAAATACAGTAAAAAACAAAAAAAAAAAAAAGAGCTGCAGACGACAACAATGTCTGAAGGACCCGCCGCCATATGGCAAAGTCTGATCAACTATTACATTTCACCTCTACGTGGCTGGAAATTACATGTTTGTAATGGGGAGAGGGGGCCAAGTTTATTAACGTGGTAAAATAGAACCTTTGCCTGTGCCCAAATGAGAATCATCCTTGCCAGATGTTTACATTACATCCCAGACTGAGGTGGCGATGGTTACTGCCGCAAAGCTGATGTAAGATCGTTCTTCTGCTGCTGGTGATAGGTGTAACCTGACCAGTCTTACAGTAAGGTGACCAGATTTTTTAAATGAAATCCAGGGACATTTTTTTTTACTAGTAATGGCGACGATCAGCGACTCAAAGTAGGACTGCGATATTGTGGTGGACAAATCAGACACAAATTACACTTTCTGGGAACCAGTGACACTAAATCAGTGATCAGTGCTAAAAATATGCACTGTCACTGTACTGATCACACTGGCTGGGAAGGGGATAACATCTAGGGCAATCAAAGGGTTAAATGTGTGCCTAACAAGTGTTTTTTTACTGTGGGGAGATGCTTTTACTAAGGGAAGGCATAGATCCCTGTACCTGCTTTGCAGAAACACAGGATCAATGTCTTCCATACTGTCAGAACGGCAATCTCTCAATTGAACTTATTAGTTCTGTCCACCCTATGAGTGATAGGAACAGGGAGTCCTGCATGGCACAGCTTGCAATAGGAGACATCTGCATCCTATGACATCGGGGGGCTCTTGGCTCGACCTCTAGACACAAAGGGCCATATTCTCATCGAAGTTACGATGGAGTATCTCAGGATACTCCATCGTAACTCCCTTTTTTGGCCCGTGTATCTATGCGACTGATTCTTAGAATCATTTTCGCATTGATACACTTAAGATCCGCCATCTGTAAGTCACTTACACTGGCGGATCTTAAATGTAATGACGCCGGCCGCCGCTAGATGGCATTTACGTGAAGGACTCATTTGCGTATGCAAATGATTCTTCTACGCCGATTCCCGAACGAGTTTGTGTCGCGTAACCGTCGCTAACGTCGTTTGCGTAAGCGGAAACTTACTCCTGCTATATGAGGAGTAAGTTTCCGCAAGTCCCACGTAGGCCATGTTACGGATGGCGTCGGGTCCGCGTCGTGTTTTTTCGTCGGGTACGTCGTTTTACTAAGTCGTTCTTGAATACGACTTTACGTCAATGACGCACACGTCGGCGTCATTGACGTTTTCTGCCGAGTACTGGAGCATGCGCACTGGGCTTTTTGAAGCCCGGCGCATGCGCAGTTCATTAGAATCGGGGGCGCGCTTAATTTGAATACAAGCCGCCCCCTTGGAGATCCGCCAGGCTACGCCGGGGCATTTACACTCCGCCGTCCCAACTTACGGAGCAAGTGTTTGGGGAATACAACACTTGCTCCTGTAAGTTGGGACAGCGGAGTGTAAGTGCCTTAAGCGCAGCCCGCGGATTTTTAGAGAGAATATGGGCCAAAGTTTTTAAACAACAGGTGAATTTTTCATCAATATATGCTTTTTCTGTATCCAATGTAGAAAGTATATAATTGTGTTATACATATGTTTAATATCATATTTTAATCTACCTTAGATGTAATACTTGTACATGCCCTGAGGAAGAATGCGCAGCATTCGAAACGCGTCGGCTTTCTGCTACAACTTACCTCCCAAAATTTGGTGATGGTATGCCGGACAGTATTTGCATCTTGTATGATTTGTATATTTATATGTATAAGGTTTTTTGATATTTTTTGTATTTGTATATTTCTATATATTTTGTAATAAATTTATATATTTTTTATATATTTTGAAGCTTTTTTGTGTGTTGCCTACATAATCCCGCTGCATGAGTTTTTTTTTGGATATTTCCAATATGTTTTACTTTTTGCTATAATAAATATCCAATTTAAAAATTTTCCTCAGTTTAGGCCGATACGTATTCTTCTACATATTTTTGGTAAAAAAAAATTGCAGTAAGCGTATATTGATTGGTTTGCGCAAAAGTTATAGCGGCTACAAAATAGGGGATAGATTTATAGCATTTTTATTATTTATCTATTTTTTTACTAGTAATGGCGGCGATCTGTGATTTTTTTATTGTGACTGCGATATTGCGGCGGACACATCGGACACTTTTGACACATTTTTGGCACCATTCACATTTATACAGCGATCCGTGCTATAAACATGCATTGATTGCTGTATAAATATGGCTGGCAAGTCTGGCTCAGTTACTGGGCAATTGCGGGTGCCCAGGGGACATCGCGGCCGCCGGGCTCGGGCAACGGGTTCCGAGTGACACGGCGGGCGTGCCCCCCTAGTGGTCCGGGAAGGCGGGACATCATATGACGTCCACCCAGAACGAGAGGGTCTTCGCCCCGCCGTCATATAACGGCCGGCGGTAGACAAGTGGTAAAAGGGTCTCGGGTTCCTGCCTATAACAGGCTGTTGCTCTAAGAACTCACTGGGTGCTGTGTCAGGATCAATTTTTGCCAAGTGTACCAGTGGAGTTCTGCAAGCAAGTGTGCTGGAGGAAGCAGAGGAGTGTCTAAAGACTGTATATAGGAAAGTTTTCCCTGAAGTTGTTTGAAGTCAAGTGGGCATTCCATATTACCCCTACTCCCCATCCAAGTTGTATCCCCTCAATAAAACACAAAAAAGAGTGCTGAACTGTTTTCTGGCTCTGGGAGACTGTGAAAATCCTACGTGATGTGCGCTACACTCAGGGCCGGATTTTCTCTCCCTGCCGCCCCAAGGCCAGGTTCCGCAATGCACCCCCTGCCCGCCAACCAAACTACCCCCCCCCCCAAATCAACGGAGAATGGCACCCGGATGGCAGGGGCGGTCAAATATTTTTTTTCTTTTTTTTTTACTTTTATATCACTTTTTTTCTTTTTATTTATTTGTAGCTTGTCGCTTACTTTTTTTTATTTTTGTATAATTTTCTTATTATTTTTCTTATTCTAATCTTTTTAATTACTTTTTTATTTTATTAATTTAATTATTATTTCTTATTATTTATTTCTTTTTATCAATTTTTTTCACTTTGTGTGATAGCAATTGGAGGTGACAGGTTCTCTTTATTGACCCTGTCACCTCCAAAACAGGAGTCCTAGCACTGTGCTCGAACTCCTGTCAGAGCTGAGATGGGAAGAGCACTGTATGTTACGGGCGTCGGGGGAATCCATGCCACTGCCGCCCCTTGGCGCCCTGCCGCCCCAAGGCCTGGCCTCAGTGGCCTTGTGGGAAATCCGGGCCTGGCTACACTTAGATAGTATTAGTAAGTCACAGTTCAAGTTTACCAGTTGCCTGAAGTTGAATTACATTTGCTAAGTTTCTGATAACTTCCTTAGGCTCATTTCTGTGCCTCCACTACAGCAAACATCATGAAGCTCCAGTCATCCTCCCTTGGGACCCCTCTGCATGTTGGCCTCCGCAGGTCCGCCGGCTCTTCTGCCCAAAGTGGTGACTGCTGCAGGATTTCTAACTAGCGGCGCTCGGTCCTGGAATAATGAGACCGTCGTCTCAATACGACCAAGAAGCCTCTTCACCGTTGCAACTGAACGTTCAGCTGTTTTCTTTTGGACTGTAATTTCGACTTGGAGAATGCTTGAGAAAGCCGCAGAGCTAATGCGAACCAGGCGGTGAAAAATGAAATTTAAGGCAGGAATTCCTTAGCGAGGGTCTTCCAGTGTGGTTGGCCTGTGTGAGGTCTGGCTGAGTCACGAACCGCCGCAGAGAGAAAGAGAGAGAGAGAGAGGATTGGTATTGAAAGCAGAGCGCCGCTATAGACGGAGGGACTTGGCCTGGTTAAATTAAGTCCAGGCCGTGGCATTTTCCTGGGATAATCAGCCAGTAAGACCATCATAAAGCAAATATATTTACTCCCAGACGTGTTTTTTTTTCCCACTGTACAGCCTAACCCTTTCATTACCCCAAAGGCTGCGCCTTGAGAGGAAAGTTAATAAAGAGGTCCTTCTGCCCCAATTTCGAATTAGGCAATGTCCCAAAGTACAGTTCAACTAACGTTGTAACGTATGTCAGATACGGTAAGCCGCGGTAACTTTGGGCACAAGTTCTGTATGCAGAAAGAACTTGCGCCCTTAGTTACGGCGGCGTAACGTATGTGTAAGCCCGCCTAATTCAAATGGGGATGTTGTGGGCGTGTTTTATTCAAATTTAAGATGACCCCGCGTATTTTACGTTTTTTGTGAACGGCGCATGCGCCGTTCGTGAAAGAATCCCAGATTACGCCGCAAAGCCTCATTGGTTTCGACGTGAACGTAACTTACGCAAAGCCCTATTCACGAGTGACTTACGCAAACAACGTAAACATTTTAAAACTCGGCGTGGGAACGACGTCCATACTTAACATTAGCTACGCCTCATATAGCAGGGGTAACTTTACGAAGGAAAAAGCCTAACGTAAACTACGTAAAAAAATGCGCCGGCCGGACGTACGTTTCAGAATCGGCGTAAATACCTAATTAGCATATTCCTTGCGTAACTATACGGAAGCGCCACCTAGCGGCCAGCGTACATATGCAGCCTAAGATACGACGGTGTAAGACACTTACGCCGGTCGGATCTTAGGGAAATCTATGCGTAACTGATTCTCTGAATCAGGCGCATAGATACGACGGCCCGCACTCAAAGATACGACGGCGTATCTGGAGATACGTCGTCGTATCTCGTATCTGAATCCGGCCCATGAACTTTAATGGCATCCCAGTCTTATGCAGACGATCGGAAATTCTGACAACAAAGCCATGGATTTTTTTCCGACGGATGTAGGCTCAAACTTGTCTTGCATACACACGGTCGTACAAATGTTGTCGGAAATTCTGATCGCCAAGAACGCAGTCACATACAAGACGTACAACGGCACTATTAAAGGGAAGTTCAATACCAGTCGCGTTAGTAGAAGTTTGGTGAGAGACGATTCGCGCTTTTCAGCCTCGTGCTTTTCAGTCCATTACAGCGTGACGGATGTGCTATCTTCATTACGAACGCTAGTTTTACCAGACCGAGCGCTTCCGTCTCGTACTTGATTCAGAGCATGCGTGGAATCTTGTGCTTTGGAATTGTCCACACATGTTTGAAATTTACGAGAACGGATCTTGTTGTCGGAAAATTTGAGAACCAGCTCGACAGCAAATGTCTGATGGAGCCTACACACGGTCGGAATTTCCGCCAAAAAGCTCCCATCGAACATTTGTTGTCGGAATTTATGACCTTGTGCATGCTGCATAAGTCTGTAGGGTTCAATATTAAAAATATAGGATTAGGGGGGTTAGGGTTAGGGGTTAGGGGTTAGGGTTAAGGTTAGGGGTTAGGGTTTTCCCTTGAAGAATAAGGCTAGGACTCAGGAATTGGAACATAGAACTCCCCCAGAGGTCAAAGATCAGAATGCGGGTTTCCAGAGGTCAAAGGTCACGGGGCGTGGCTGATCCACCCCCACCAAAGTGTACCATCAACCCCAACTAAGTCTAGGAATGAACAAGTCGGGGAAAGCGTCTTCGTCCGTAGGGTTCAAAATTGAGTTGGCCCAATCTTTGCAGCTAGAACAGCTTCAACTGTTCTGGGAAGGCTGTCCACAAGTTTTAGGAGTGTGTCTATGGGAATGTCTGACCATTCTTCCAAAAGGGCATTTGTGAGGACAAAAAGGCCTGCCTTGCAGTCTCTGCATCATCCATGTCTTTATGGACCTTGCTTTGTGCACTGGTGAATAGTCATGTTGGAACAGGAAGGGGCCATCCCCAAACTGTTCCCACAAAGTTGGGAGCATAAAATTGTCCAAAATGCAGAGCTTTTTTCTCAGAAAATAGGTGCAGGAACTCAACCACGACCCCGTTAAGATTTCAAAAACAGCAGAAGGGTCTTAAAGGGGCATTAAATACCAGGACTGCATTACATATAGAGTTTAGAGTTCAGGGGGTTACACACAGAGTGCAGAGCTGTGACTTGTACACACAGAAACCAGACTTCTGTGTTTAAGTGATTGTGGTGAGCAGGCACCAAAGGGTCTGAGCCAGAGATGGTGGAACTGAGTTCCCCCAAGTTCCCCCTGAAAAAAAGCCCTGCCAAAATGTCTTGGATGCTGACGCCTTAAGAGTTCCCTTCACCGGCAAACCCTAACTCCTGAAATCCCAATGATTTGGACCAGTGCACAAAGTAAGATCTTTAAAGATCTTTGGGGTGGAGGAACTTGACTGGCCTTCACAGTCCTGACCTCAACCCGATAGAACACCTTTGGGATGAATTAGAGCGAAGACTGCAAGCCAGGCCTTCTTGTCCAACATCAGTGCCTGACCTCACAAATGCTTTTCTGGAAGAATGGTCAAACATTCCCATAGACACATTGCTAAACCTTGTGGACAGCCTTGCCAGAAGAGTTGAAGCTGTTATAGCTGAAAAGGGTGGGCCAACTCAATATTGAACCCTACGCACTAAAGCCCTGTACACGGGCCAGAATCTCGTCAGGAAAAAATATTTGTTTTTCCTCACGAGATTCTTGGCAAGAAACTCTTGCCGCCCGAGTGTACTCTTTCATTCCAAAAGAACCGCGGTTCTCTTGGAAGGAAAGAACGCGGTGACGTCATTGTGTATGACGAGCATGTGCTCGTCACATTCAATGCCGTCGCCGCCATCTTGCTTTCACCCTACCTATGCCGTGGAAGCTACCGCGCATGCGTCAAAGTCATTTCAAGCATGCGCGGGTTTCCACGGCTACAGCTAAGTATACACACTCTCGGGTTTCTCGTCTGGAAACAGGCAAACGGGAATCTCGACGAGAAAAAAGAGAGCAGGTTCTCTTTTCTTCCCGTCGAGATTCTGGCCAGATTTCCAGACGAGAAACCTGAAAGCCTCGTACACACGAATGGGAATCTCGGCAAGAAGCAGTTTTCTTGCTGGTTTTTGCCGAGAAACACGGTCGTGTGTACGAAGCCTGAGATATAAAATTCAAGCTTTCAAGAATCCCAGCTAATTAAGAGCCCGCTAAGAACGGGATCGCTATTTATAGGTAAGCTGAACTGTAAAAGGAAGAACTGGAATGTTATATCGTTTTTTTTTAATAAAAGCTCTGCTGTTTTGGCAGTGTAACAGAGTTGGGAGGAAGCTACACATGTGTAAGTTTAACTATGCAACCTTTTCTTATGATTTTTACTGTTTTTTTCCCCCTTCCAAGCTGAACTCTAGACAGAAATTCATGCAGCTCTGTATTCGCCAATATATAATTAAATATAATTTATACAGTAGATGAATTTTACTTGGTACCAGCTTCTTCTTCTACAGCAGAGCTCAGGCTGAGTGAGGCAAAATGTAGCACAATGAGCCAATTAGTTCATGCGCTGAGAAGAAGCTTGCTAATATCAGGAGAGAGCAGAGTGACATAGAAATGAGAGAGCATTGTTTTCACTGTGCAATCGCAGCCTGGGGCAGGTTCAGGATAACCTGGGCTCAGAAGAAGGGATTTAATTGAAGCTGGCCAACAGACAGAGGACATCTAGCAGGAGAAAAAAAGTACTGCAGGGGAAATCAATGAATTGAAGCTGCAGCAAAAGCCGGTTTTGTTATTTCATCTTTTAATGGGATATTCTAATTTATTGTTGTTACTTTTGGCTTGTGTTAGCTTGTGGAAGGGTTAGAACAGTGGTATCCAAACTAAGGCCCAGTGGCTGGATATGGCCCGTTTGCTTGCCTTTATCTGGCCCTTTGGGCACTATTTCACCAAGTGACCCCAATAAAAAGGTTCCCCAGACGACGTCATTATTTGACGAAACGTACGCCGGGTAGGAGACGCTCTGATGCACAGCGTTCCAGTCCACGAGGACGGGCGATTGTACACAGCCGGCCGGCTCCAATTTTAAACGTTTTGATCTTTTGTAAGTGTTACTTTTTATTCTATTAAACCACAAGTTTCTACGGTACGTCACTATTGTTGGATTCATTTTTTATTTTCGGTGGTGATTGTTGCCGTGGAATTTGGGGGAGTCTTGATCTGCTAAGGTTGGAGAAAGTTCCGTAAAGGCCCTGGCTGGGGTTCAGCCGCACGCCATATAATTATATTGGTCTGGTAAGCGCATACGTTTTGCGGTGGTCCCTATTGGTGGTGGTGCTCTCCTCCTAGTGTGTCATTATATGGTATCTCTCAGCATATGCGGTACATCACTATGTGATATTCCTTTTTTCTTGGAATTCTATATTCCTTCATCCACTGTGAGGACTCTCATCTCTGATGTTGGCAACAGTTCCATGTTAAAGGCCCTGGCTGGGGTGCAGCCGCAAGCTTTCTATAGCTTGCCTTCTGGTAAGCATACATCCTTATCAAAATCATCGGTGGTGATCTTGCCTAGCTTCACAGCATTGTTTATTATTTCACGAATTGATTTCCTTGTCACTTTGAGGACTTATTGTGGACTTCTACATACTTTTACATACCTTCTTTTTTTGATTCCACCAATATTGAATATTAATTTTTTCAATTTTCCACGTTATTAGCGCAACTTACCTTTTTTTCATTTAATAAAAAGGCATCATCCCCCCTACTGACACCATCAATGGGGCACTATTCTTTCACTGATATCAACAACGGGGCACTATTTCTCCCATTAAAACTAATGATGGAGCACTTATGTTGGGGCATTTTCTACTCCCACTGGCCATAGCCCGGTAGGGTGAAGCAAGATGGCGGCGACGCAATGACATCACCGTGTTCTTTCCTTTCAAAAGAACCGCAGTTCTTTTGAAAAGGTCAGTGTGTACACTCGGGCGGCAAGAGATTCTTGCTAAGAATCTCGTCAGGGAAAACAACGTTTTTTTCCTGACGAGATTCTTGCTCGTGTGTACAGGGCCTCAGTGTCAGTTAGTGTCAGTGGCCCGGATTCAAAGAGATTTGCGCTTTATTTGCGGAGGCGCAGGGCAACGATTTTGCACTGCGCCCCCGCAAATTTGCTCCGCTGCCCTCGATTCACGGAGCAGTAGCTCCGTAAATTGCGAGGGCGCGCCGGCAAAATTGCCCGGCGCTAGAGCACGCAATTTAAATGATCCCGTAGGGGGCGGAAATCATTTAAATTAGGCGCGCTCCCGCGCCGAGCGTAGAGCGCATGCTCCGTCGGGAAACTTTCCCGACGTGCATTGCGGCAAATGACGTCGCAAGGACGTCATTTGCTTCCAAGTGAACGTGAATGGCGTCCAGCGCCATTCACGAATCACTTACGCAAACGACGTGAAATTCAAATTTCGCGACGTGGGAACGACGGGTATACTTTAGCATTGGCTGCCCCTACTATTAGAAGGGGCAGCCTTACGCTAAACACGCCGTACGGAAACGACGTAAATTACGTAGGCAGGGCACGCGCAACATTGTGAATCGGTGTTAGTATGCAATTTGCATACTATACACTGAGCACAATGGGAGCGCCCCCTAGCGGTCATCGCAAGAATGCAGCCTAAAATATGCGTGGCATAAGAGCCTTATGCCACGCAGATTTTAGGCTGCAGTCGGCGTTACGATGTTCCTGAATCAGGAGCATTCGTAACGCCGGAGCAACTAAGCAATTGCGCTGCGTAACTATGGTTACACAGGCGCAATTGCTACTTGAATCTGGGCCAGTGTGGTTTAGGTAGGATAAAAAAAGCCAAATGCGCACTATTGTTTTTTCTGCGATCATATACATCATGTCTCTCTCTCCTTGCAGAGAAAAAAAGTGAGTGTAAAAAAATTAAATAAAAATAATATTAATAATATATATATATATTTAGAATAAGAAAAAAATTCCTAGATCAAGGTTTGATTTGGGTTGTTCTTTGACGGACGGTTATAATCCACCTGGATGCACAACGTAGTAGTAGTACAGTTTTACTATCACATGTCAAAGTTGCAAAATTGTGCTTAGGCGTTTAGATTTGTTTTACCCTTAGGCGCAAATGGGGTTAAAGTAGCATAGTGCTGAATAGCAAAACATTTCCTGGTCATGAACCTTCTGGAGGTCAAGTGGTTAGGATAGGTGCAGTAAAACCTCCCAACTGCAACTGTAAATGATCACTAAGGCCTCGTACACACGATAGGTTAACCAGAGGACAACGGTCTGAAGGACCGTTGCCCTAGGTTAACCTATGAAGCTGACTGATGGTCCGTCGTGCCTACACACCATCAGTTAAAAAAACGATCGTGTCAGAACGCAGTGACGTAAAACACAACGTCGTGCTTAAAAAAACGAAGTTCAATGCATGCGTCGACTTGATTCTGAGCATGCGTGGATTTTTAACCGATGGTTGTGCCTACTAACGATCGGTTTTGATCTATTGGTTAGCAATCCATCACTTAAATTTTAAAGCAAGTTGACATTTTTTTATCCGAAGGTTAAATAACCTATGGGGCCTACACAAGATCGGTTTGGACCGATGAAAACGGTCCTTCAGACCGTTGTCCTCTGGTTAACCTATCGTGTGTACGAGGCCTAAGAGGGGAATTCCCCTCTCCTTCTCACTTCCTGCTCCATCTCCAAGACAGGAAATTAAGAGAAATCTCCCCAGTGGGCGACAGACAAAAAATATAAATAAATAAAACATTTATAACAATTTTAAACCTTTCCTACTCTATCCAAAAACACCCAAAACAAGTTTTGGGTATACATACCTTTTAGGAAGGCAGTGGGCGATTCAGCCCACCATAATCCACCCATAGTTGCTTTATTCCTTTTGGGTGGACCGACCCTTTAATTTTTCTTGACAGATCCTCAAATGCTTCTGATGTCGCCATTTACCTCAGCTAAAATCTTTTAATGGCTATGGAGAGGCAGGGAATTTCACCAGATAACTAAGACCATTGATCTGGGTTCCCTTGGGCCAGGCTGTCTCTGGAATCGTTGCATGCGTGGCTTGAGTCCAGAGAAGAGGACTGCCAAAAAAAATGCTTAGCGAGTTAGCAGCCAACAAAAATGTAAGAGGTCTGCGCCGCATGTGGCAGCAACATAAAAAGAAGTGGCTTTTCAGCTTAAGCCGCCAAACGTCAGCATATGACACCAATATTAAAATGAAATAGCTGTAATTTTCAATCACATTCGAGTTCCCCGGGATTAGTGCCTGAAAAACAGAGGTGGCAGGGAGCTAGTTAAGGTTCTGCTGTTCACGCTAGGAAAAAAAAAGGAAAAAGGAATAGCACTTCAAAGCCAACAGAGGGAATAAGATACACACGACACAACGTGCACTTATTACTTACAGCAAATAATGCCATTGATTCCTTGCAAGCGTCTTAACCGCCAAGTTGCTGTAGGACCCTGGACCAGTGCTTTAACTGGGCAGGAACGCGGCGGTACTCAGTACCGCCACTTCCAAAAATGGCCCTGGAGAGTACCAGCACCTCTCCGTGCGCCCAGTACGTGGGTTTACAGTACCGGAACGCAGCCGGTGGGCTTGTCGAGTTGCGGGCCGGTAATGTGTGTCAGACAGGCAGCACAGTCACAATAGAAACTGTATGCCGCCCCGCCGGAGCCGACTCACTGCTGCCGAGTGCGCTCCTGGCTCCCTTTCCTCTGTCCTGTCACTCCTGTCCTGTGCGTTTCCTCGACCCCCCCCATGGAGGAGAGTTGGTTCATTCCCCGGCGTGCGCCGCGTGACGTCACGCCGGAGGCGAGGTGAGAGGTGAGAGGAGGACTCGCGCAGGGAGCTGTTTCGGCGGCAAGGATTGGGGGGGGGAGCACCGGCGCCTAATAGAGTACCGGCACCTCTTTTGGCCCACTTAAAGCACTGCCCTGGACCACCAAACGGCTCAAGAATTCACATTTGGTTTATTTAGATAATTTTTTGTTCTCTGACCTTAAAATTATATTAAATCCTCCTAGGAGAAATAAATGACTTCCTGTCCCAAGTTTTTACAGCATTACCAGCCTATGAAAGTTTTGTTGATTTTCTGCCAATAGGGTGTCTCCTTTGTTTCCAGTGTCACCCTGGTGCCACCTTGAAGTATGCGTTCCCATTATCTGGTGCCTTGCTTGTGGGACACTTGCGCAGTAAAGGTCTTTGCCTTTCAAAGATTTGAAGCTGTGCATTGATGGTGGATGCATGGTAGGGGGCCCCCTAGTGCTGTATGGCCATCTCATAGCCAGTAGGGACCACTGTCGATGTGCCCAGCCAATTGTACTGTGCTGAGAAATTTAAAGCACTGTACTACCTATGGGCAGGCCGGGCACAGCACTGGATATCAGAAAGGTAGTGGCCCCTCCCAGTGACCAGAAAGTGCCAGCAGCTCCCTACCATACATACACCATCCAGACACAGCTCCGGAGCTTTGACCCCTACTTTGAAAACGTCCCACAAGTGAGGCACCAGGTGATGGGAGCACACACTTCGAAGGGGCATCAGGGAGCCCCTGGATACAAATGAGTCACCCTATAGGCTGAAACTCAACAGGGGAAACCTTCATAGGATGGTAATGCTGTAAAGACCTACTGCTGTGCACAGGACACACTACCAATGGACAAAAAAGTAATTAAAATATAAGGATTGGGGCGGAAAAAAAAAAAGATTTAACACTATTTGGGTGGATCTTAATGTAAAGGGCACTTTCACTTAGGGCAGGGGTTCCCACATGTGGCCCGCAGAGCCCTCTGATGTGCCCTGCGACCTCCTGCTCTAGGATGGCTGGTTGGCAAGCCCAGATCGCGGATCACCAATCCGTCATTCCAGAGCATCAGTGTTGTGAATGAAGCCGACGGTAGAGAAAGCAAGCGGTTGCGGAGCAGAGCCGCATAAGCTGATGCATCCTCTATAGCACCGGCTCCAAACTGATGTGCAGGTTCACCCCCTACCTCCAATCTGATCTACTATAAAAACCAGAAGGGGATCCATCCCCTTCCACCTGGGTGGATCGGATCGAAGGGCCCATAGAGTAGAGTGGGTTGTGTCTGTGTCTGCTCTCCATATGCAGAGTGGACACAGACCTGTCATCCGCCCGCTCCACTCATTGTGGCCCGTGACCAGTTACCAAGTCACTTAAGTAGCCCTCGCTCTTCAAAAGGTTGGGCATCCCTGACTTAGGGTATAATTCTACTTAAAGCAGATCTAAGGTTCAGTCATAAAAATTTCACATAATTTTAAAAGACCAACTCCACCTAAAAATACCCCCCCAAAAAAACAACTAATTAGCTTAGCACTTAGTAAAAAAAAATAGGAACAGTTTTCACTGCAATACATTTATTAGTGTACTTTTTAGATAATTCCTATTGTCCCAGTGACGACATCTTCTATGACGAAACGTACGTCGGGAGGAGGAAGTAGTGGTGACATCAGCACGCCCACTGTTGTTTTTATCAGCCTTGTAAGTAGATGTATTTTATTAAATAAATGTTGTAAATAGACATTGTGTAAGGAGGCTCCCTTTTGTCTTACCTACCATGCCTCATATGATTTTTCGGGAGTATAATATCGTGAAGTGCCATCTGTTAAGGTGATCTGCAGAGTATGTGCAAAGAAAGGGACCATCCGTATGGGCCTTCCCACTAGGAGACACGTTCAATACTCACAGTGAGGGATATACTCACTAAAGAGAAGTTAGACTATATTTTAAAGAGTAACTCCATTTTTACGGGGAAAAAAATAATATAACGTATACAATTGCAACACAAGCCATATTATAATTGACTGTTATTAAAAAGTACCTTTGCTTTTCAATCTGCAGCTCTGTAATTTTCTGAAAATGCAATGCAATATGGCTACCTGGAGGTGTTCTCTACACCTGTGTACTGTTCCCACAATGTTGGGAGCATGAAATTATCCAAAATGTCTTGGTAGGCTGATGCCTTAAGAGTTCCCGTCAATGGAACTAAAGGGCCAAACCCAACCCCTGAATAACAACCGCACGCCATAATCCCCCCTCCACCAAATGATTTTGTCCAGTGCACATAGCTGCAAAGGGTGGGCCAACTCAATATTGAACCCTATGGACTAAGACTGGAATGCCATTTAAGTTCACGTGTGTTAAAGGCAGGCGTTCCAATATTTTTGATAATATAGTATATCTATAGAGGTAGAAAGCGCTTATTGCTCAAGGAATGCCTAGCAACCTCTGGAGGATCCCTGATTGAGATACTATGGTTTAAGCTTTACATATTATTTGCACACTACACATTTCTTTTCATTTAATCAAGCTTTAGGACCTGGGGGCCACTTTCTGTAAAATTATAAGACCAATATGGTTACTTCTGTTCATCTTCCAAGTGCTGCTGACTGGCAGAAATACATGGGAAATACATACAGAGAACATTTCAGGCCTCGTACACACGACCAAGTTTCTCGGCAAAAACCAGCAAGAAACTTGCTGGGAGATATTTTTTTGCCGAGGAAACCGGTCGTGTGTACATTTTCTTTGAGGAAACTGTTGAGAAACTCGACGAGCCAAAAAGAGAACATGTTTTCTATTTCCTTGACGGAAATGGAGAAAATTGGCTTGTCGAGTTTCTCGACAGCCTGACAAGGAACTCGACGAGGAAAATTATGTGTTTCGTCCGTCGAGTTTCTCGGTCGTGTGTACGAGGCTTAAGACTGGGATTCAACCATGTCTGTATTTGCGTTTTTTTTATAATAAAACAGAACAAAAAAAAAAAGTTTCAAGGATAATGTCTGCTGCCCATAGCAGACAATCAAACTGCATCTGAGATGTTCCAATGTTTATTTGGATTTGAACCAACTGTCTGGTTTCATGGGCAATTCAGTTTTTTTCTGAATGCAATGTAATATTTAGCCCTGTCCTAGAAACATCCTGGCAATATTACAATTCCTTTTAATATTGGAGATTTATAGTGAAATATAATGTAAAATGAAAATATTTTCAAAGTAATTTGATATTTTTTACTCTTTAATAAAGTACATTTTTTTTTAGAAAATGACAAATGCCCAGGCAAAGTATTTATTTTGATTGCAGCTTTTAAGTTAAACCACAAACAATTACAGCAAGTATCCATTGTGTATTGCATGCCTTGTATAGGCTAATCAAATTAAACTTTGACGCAGAGCTTAAAAGAAATAGCAAGAGGGAGAAAGAGCCATAGGAAAAGGTCTTCTGGTGTCCAACTAGAGATGAGCAAATTTCGGGAAAGTTTCATCAGGTGAGGTTTGACCAAACTTTTAAAAAAATTTGTGAACCTCCAAATTATAAAATCTGAACCAAACCCCCAAAAAAGTGTGTATTACAGAGCAGCACATTTGCATAGAATGGATTGGGAAGCTCCTCATAGCTCTACCAGATGGGGTTGAGAGGCCAAAAAAAAATTCATATCAGGGATACTAAAATATGAAGGAGCGACCTGGTAACACACTGGCAGTCAACTTAAGTGTCCCCAGGCAACATCAGGAGTATGGAAGGCAGACCCAGCCTTTAGAGCAGCTGTGCGTCCCTTTTTCTCAAAGGTCTATTGGGAACCCAAAAATAACACTGAAATTCAGATTTGGCATGGGACTTGGGAGATTTGGGTCATCCAAATCTTAGAAATTAACTCTACATCTGATACAAAAAGGCCAATGTGCAACCCCCCCTTCCCCATTGTTCTTGGATGGATGGAGCTTGCACATCTATTTGTACAGTGGGCAGGCCAGTGAAAAACTCTGGATTACCATGTTTTGGACAACTGTACGAGATGGGAAGGGTGTCTCTCAACCAAGACTGTGGGACAGTAGAGATGCCTCTGTCCTTTTTCCTTTCTCAGCTCCCAGCCTTAAAGCATAGCCCCCTCAACCTGGCATCTCCTTCCAGAACACAAGACACAGCTTCCTCACTCCATCTTCCACCCGACTCTCCTGCTGGCCAGGCTCCACCATATTTAAGGGCTGATTCAGCCAACCGGCCAGTTGTTCTGCCTGGGGATTGGCAAGATTCCCTAAAGTATGCAGATCATAACGTCTTGGCCTCCACCCACTAGCTTCCAGAAGTTTCTCCAAGTTTCTAGAACCAGGGGTAGGTACAAGAGGCTTGCTCTGTAGAGCCCTCCAGCCTGACCTACAGTAACTCCAACCAATTAACCAGGCGCACAGACTACTGTGAGTCTAAAAAACTATTTACCTACACTTGTTGCAGATTAGTGGGTGCTACATGAGGGGGAAGGTAGAAAGGCTGGACATAGTTGGCACTCTTTATTAGTGCCTATGACAGGTGCATCAACTTGTATTAACCGCTGAAGCACAGAAAAATTATGGCAGCGGGATATGCAGGGGGAGGGGAGTAGAGGGTTTGGGATTTTTTACTAGGGCAGCTGGCACCAGCACAAGGGACACTTTGAATACAATTTAAGTAACATCCCTGCTTTTTTTTATATTTTTTTTTACGTAAACGTAGGCTTTAATAAACATTCAGGGTTTATAAATTCATAAAATGTATTTGAAAACAGTTGTAGTCTATTACCCAAAATCTGCAAAAAACAACAGTTTATGGATAAAGGCTACAACTGTCTCCTAGGGGCTGGTAGAGGGAACTTCAGAGGTGCAAGTGAGGACCAGGCATTCAATACTACCCAAAGGGTCAGATACTGAAGAGAGCAATGATCGGCAGCACAGGTGGCAGGACACATAAGTGTTGGGTTTTCGTTTTGCCATGAGAATCGTTTGGAAAATAGCGACAGAGTCACTATAGGACCAAATGTAGTTTCCAATCCAGTACAGTTGTAATGTCTACTGCAGGGGCGAGCAAGGGCCACTTACAGTAAACGACTTGGTAACCGGTCGTGGGCCACAATGAGTGGAGTGTGTGGATGACAGCCCACTCTGCTCTATAGAGCCAACTCTACTCTCAGCACACCAAACTCGCAGGTAATAGAAGTCTATGGCTCAGTGCAGGTAACCCACATGTGCACTTCTCTGTACCTGTGGATCAGTTTGAAAGCAGCCCAGTAACCCCTGCAGAACAGATATCACTCTGTGATTTTAGTAACAAAAACGTATCTAATAACAGTATTCTATCAGAGGGCTCATCAGAGGGCTCCGCGGGCCACATGTGGCTCCTGGGCCACTGGTTGGGTACACCTGGTCTACTGGATGCCATATAAAGTTAACTTTTTATTATTATTATTATTATTATTATTATTATTATTATTATACAGGTTTTATACAGCGCCAACAGTTTGCGCAGCACTTAAAATTTGCTGTTTGGAGTTGCTCTTTAAAATTAAACACAAGTTCCCATTAGCTTTGAAGAAAGTAAGATTGATGAGTTAAACCATCAGTTGTTGAAATGTAGAATAAAGATCAGTCAATTCCTATTCATTCATAATTGAAATCATTTCAATTCATTTCCTCTTTTGGCTGAATAGGCAGCATGTTTTCAATAGTGGAGAAATCTTATGGGATTCTATGGAAGTCACTTGCAACATCGCAGTACAAGGTAATGGACAGAAATGGTGTCTGTTTCACATAAAGAAGGATTGCGGATCTTCTTTTCTCCCGCTATACCGTATTTCATGAAAGCCTGTTTCATTTGTGAAGTTTTAATCTCCTAATGGTCTTATGGTTTATGTACCCTGTTCAGCTCTGATGGAAAAGTTGTAACTGTACAAATCCTGATAAAGATGAACTAAGTTTGTCTAATTTGAGTGTGTGTCTAAGAGGATACAGAGAAGAAAAGATAAAACAAGGTTTCAAGCAGATACAACGACATTATGTATTTGTAATTTATTTCTTTCCTTCTTTTTCTTTCTTTCTTTCTTTCTTTCTTTCTTTCTTTCTTTCTTTCTTTCTTTCTTTCTTTCTTTCTTTCTTTCTTTCTTTCTCTCTCTCTCTCTCTCTCTCTCTCTCTCTCTCTCTCTCTTGCTTTCCTCTCTCTCTCCCTTCCTCTCCCCTTCCATCCCTCTCTCCTTCTCCCTCTACTCACCATGATGTCTTCTTCCCTCTCTTTCTATAATTGTATCTCTCTCTCGCTCTCTCTCTCTATCCGCCTCTCTCTTCCTTTCTCTCTCTCTCACTTCCCTTTACTTTTCCCAACCCTTCTTTCTTTCGTTCTTTCTTTCTTTCTTTCTTTCTTTCTTTCTCATTCTCCTTTTCTATCCCCTTTTCTCTCTTTCTTTCCACACTGTCAACTTTCCTCTCTTTCCTTTCCCTTTTTCTTTTTTCTTTCTTTCTTTCTTTCTTTCTTTCTTTCTTTCTTTCTTTCTTTCTTTCTTTCTTTCTCTTTCTCCTTTTCTTTCTCTTTTTCTTTCTTTCTTTTCTCTCTTTCTTCTTTCTTTCTTTCTTTCTTTCTTTCTTTCTTTCTTTCTTTCTTTCTTTCTTTCTTTCTTTCTTTCTTTCTTCTCTCTCTCCCTCCCTCCCTCTTTCTTCATTTATGTCTCTCACTCACCTTTCCTTTAATTTTCCTTTTCTCAACCCTTCCTCCTTTCCTTTTCTTTCTTTCTTTCTTTCTTTCTTTCTTTCTTTCTTTCTTTCTTTCTTTCTTTCTTTCTTTCTTTTTTTCTTTCTTTCTCCCTCTCTTTCTATCTCTCTCTCTTTCTATCTTTTTTCTCTCTTTCTCTCTTTCTCTCTCTCCCTTCCTCTCTCCCTCCACCCCTCTCTCCCCACGCTGTCTTCCTTCTTCCTTCTCTCTTTCCTCTCTTTCCTTCCCCTTTTCTTTCTTTCTTTCTTTCTTTCTTTCTTTCTTTCTTTCTTTCTTTTTTTTCCCCTCTCTCTCCCTTCCTCTCTCCCTCCACCCCTCTCTCCCCACGCTGTCTTCCTTCCCCTTTCTTTCTTTCTTTCTTTCTTTCTTTCTTTCTTTCTTTCTTTCTTTCTTTCTTTCTTTCTTTCTTTCCTTGCTGCTGTCTTCCTTCATCTCTTTCTCTCATTTTTCTCTATCTCTATCCCTTCCTTCCTTTCTTACTCTCCTTTCCTTTTCCCAACCCTTCATCCTTCCCTTTCTTTCTTTCTTTCTTTTTTTCTTTCTTTCTTTCTCCCTCTCTTTCTATCTTTTTTCTCTCTTTCTCTCTCCATCCCTCTCTCCTTCTCCCCACGCTGTCTTCCTTCCCCTCTTTCTCTCATGTTTCTCTATCCCTATCCCTCCCTTCCTTCCTCACTCTTCTTTTCTTTTCCCTACCCTTCATCCTTCCCTTTCCTTCTTTTACTTCTTTTTTTCTCTCTTTCATCCAACGCTGTCTTCTTTCCTCTCTTTCCTTTCCTATTTCTTTCTTTCTTTCTTCCTTCCCTTCCTTCCTTCTCAATACTTTCTTTCCTCACTCTTTCTTACTCCCCCTTCCCCCCCCCCCCCAACTCCTTAACTAGCCAAGAATATGAGCTGTGCGGGAGATTCAGCGCGGTGGAGTCCATTGCGTTTTTGACCAGGGAAATAAGTTGTATCATATTTTCCCACTATATATCAGTGAAGCACCACTTCAAAGAAATGTAGTTCCTAAAGACAGCATGAGCTTCCTTATGTTGACTGATGTCTAGTCATTCTAAAAGATCCAACGGGGAGGCTGCCTTTAACACTGCATAGGGTTCTGGGATGAAATAAGACCCCTGACCCCTGTGTCATGAATGATCTAGAAAATAAGCAGATATTCCATTATTGGGTGCTATCCTTGTAGTACTTCCTTAGTAGGGTGGTCATTTTGAATATTGTTACCCTTTTCTCATTTCACACATTAAAATGATCCCCTAATCCTGGCTGATTAAAAAAATTGTAAAATAATCCAAGGAAAATCCTGTGTTGTCTATCCCCTCTGGGGCTCCTTGTCGCTTTGTCAAGGGTTAAAGCTTGGACAGCATGTCTTTAGCCTGGGGCTCCAGTTCCCACGCTGTCATTCTTCAATACTGTATTTATTGAACAGGAAAGATGGTAAGCCGGTAACCTTTTAGATAAATCTGACGGATAGAAGAGAGAACGTGGACATGGCCATAAAAATGCAATTAAAAGACAAATGTAAATTCATTTAAATATAATTCTTATACTAATAAAAAAAATCTAAAACAAAATTAAAGTGCTTGGCTTGACATACACAAAAGGGGTTTATTTACTAAAGGCAAATCCACTTTGCACTATAAGTGCACTTGGAAGTGCAGTCGCTGTAGATCCGAGGGGGACATGCAAGGAAAATAAAACACAGCATTTTTGCTTGCACATGATTGGATGATAAAATCAGCAGAGCTTCCCCTCATTTCAGATCTTTCTTGCGACTGCACTTCCAAGTGGATTTGGGTGGATTTGGCTTTGGTAAATCAACCCCTAATGTTAGCGGATCCTATGTTTTTTGTGCATAAAATGCATTTTAATCATCAACCCCTTCCTGCACCCTGTGCTCTTTGCTTATTATTCGGTTAATTTACCAGTGGGACAGGGTGACGCCCCCCCCCCCCCCCCCCCCAGCACTTAAAGCGGGAGTTCACCCTTAAAAAAATGTTTATCCTAAGATTGATGTTCATTTTGTCTAGGGGAATCGGCTAGTTTTTTTAAAATCGAAGCTGTACTTACCGTTTTAGAGAGTGATCTTCTCCGCCGCTTCCGGGTATGGTCTTCAGGACTGGGCGTTCCTATTTTGATTGACAGGCTTCCGATGGTCGCATCCATCGCGTCACGAGTAGCCGAAAGAAGCCGAACGTCTGTGCAGCTCTATACGGCGCCTGCGCACCGACGTTCGGCTACTTTCGGAAAATCATGACGCGATGGATGCGACCGTCAGAAGCCTGTCGGAAGACTGTCAATCAAATAGGAACGCCCAGTCCCGCAGCCCATACCCGGAAGCGGCGGAGAAGATCGCTCTCTAAAACGGTAAGTACTGCTTCGATTTTAAAGAAACTACCCGATTCCCCTAGACAAAATGAGCCTCAATCTAAGGTTAAAAATTGTAATTTCCGGGTGAACCTCCACTTTAACCCTACAGTACATAGCTTCCATGGCTTCCTCTGCTTATTTTCCCAGCCAACCCGATTCGCCTCCTGTCCTGATTGGTTGGAAGGGGGAACCGGAAGAAAATAGTGAATATTACCTTTTACAAGCCAAATAGACATACCACTCAACCGTCTCTGATTCACCGGGACTGTCCCGGAAATTGGTTCCTGTCCCGGAGTCCCGGATCGCCTGGGGCGTGTGCAGGGTGTCATGGTTTCTGCACTCCATGAGCAACACTGTGTATGGCAGCTGCCAGCCAGCATCTCTCTTCGCCGGTCCAGCTGCCTCTGACACACACACGCACAGCGCAGAGTGGAGCGCACTGAACCTGCTCCTGCTCCTCCTGCTGTGATGTTTGGTTTTCCTGTACAGAGGACAGAGGGGATTTGTGCTAGGAGGGGGTGAGGGGGATTTTGGTTAAGAAAAGGAATGTGGGGGAATTTGAACCCCTGTACACTGCCCTACTGACCCCCGGTTCTTCTGTCCTGCTGACCCCTGTACCCTGCCCTACTGACTCCCTGTCTTCTGTCCTGCTGACCCCTGTACCCTGCCCTACTGACCCCCCTTTCCTTCATCCTGTTGACCACTGAACAATGCCCTACTGACCCTCTCTCTGTCTTCTGCCCTGCTGACCCTTGTACGCTACCCTACTGACCCCCTGTTTTCCATCCTGCTGATTCCTGTACCCTACTTTACTGACCCCCTGCCTACCGTCCCGCTAATCCCTGTACCCTACTCTACTGAACCTCTGTCTTCTGTCCTGCTGACCCTTGTACCCCCCTGTACCCTGCCCTACTGACCCCCTCCCTTCTGTCCCGCTGACCCCTGTACCCTGCACTACTGACCCCCTGGCTTCCATCCTACTGACTCCATTACACTGACCTACTGACCCCCTATCCTCTGTCCATTGCCCTTGTGCAGGGATGGACTGGCCATTGGGACTACAGGGAGTTTCCCGGTGGGCCGATGGCTCAGTGGGCCAGCTTCAGTGACAGCGGACCACCGCCCCCCCTCCGCTTCTCTGTCTCTCCCTTCCCGCAGCGCTCACCTCCTCTCCCTCCCCGCAGCTCTCACCTCCTCCCCCCCCCCTCGCAGCGCTCCCCTGGGGGGAACAGAGAAGCAGGAGGAGGACCAGAGGAGCAGGGGGGACAACAGAGGAGCATGGGTGAGGGGACAGACAGCCGACTCAACAGCTATGGCCTGGGAGTTTCTCACTTCTGCCTAATCTTGTCCCATAAGGGGGGGCACCAAACTGATCCTTTCCCCGGGTGAAATAATGTCTAGCTTCCCCACTGGTACTGCCTAAAAAAGTACCAGTACCAGACATTCTACTCTAATAAAGTAGTGGCTAGTGAAGGGGGAGAGGGGGCTTGGGTGGCCGGGGGGGGGGGGGGGCGGGAGTTGTCCAGCCGCCATGGGAGAGACCTGTCAAAGTGGGCCAGTCTGGATGAAGTCCAGGGCCAAATTTCTGTCCCAGTCCAGCCCTGCCCTTGTGATACCTCTTCTCTGCCCTGCTGACCCATGTACACTGCCCCGCAGTCCATTCTCCTCTGCCATTCCTGTCCGCCACACTCCTTAAGCCCCTACCACTGTTAAGAGTTTAGTCACACCCACATTTTGCTTCCTCCCTCAAGTGTCCCTCATGCCAAAGTTCCAAAGTTGGGAGGTAGGAATTAGAGCCTCAGGCTCTAATCATGTGGCTTGCAAATAAAAAAAACCTCAAACAAATGTATGAGTCCGATGCCCAGCAGGGGGGCTGCACCCCTAATGGACCGGTCGCTCCTGTAATTTACTAAAGGCATATTGACTAAGCACTCTAAAAGATCAGTTGCTCCAGAACTTAGTAAATCAGTGTAAGCTCTGCTGACTTCCATCATCCAATCACGTACAAGCAAAAATGCTGTTTTTTTTTCCCCTTTATTCTGGCATGTGATTCTTTGCAAAGTGAAGCTTTACCTCATTTACTAAGCTCTGGAGAAACTGCACTTGCAAAGTGCACAGTCTATTTTGCCTTTAGGAAATCAACCCCATTGTCTCCTATGACAAGCCCCGATGATGGGTTGTTTTTAGGACCTGGGAGCCTTTCCCTCTCCCAGTCTGGGCTTCACTGTGCAGTAAACTGCAAGAGGCAGATACCATGTCAAATTCAAGTAACGTATTAATAAAAATACATTTAACAATTGCATTTATTAATTTTCACCCTCTGCCTG